>NC_134701.1:269151753-269451753 GCF_043290135.1 Rhipicephalus microplus | reverse complement strand
GCTCCGAACATGATTTTTCACTGTCTCCAGCTATTGGAAACATCGGAAGCAATTTGTGCCTCAACTGGCTTTGCACTATCTACATGATAGGCACACCTTTGGCTGAGCGACGATGTCTATGATGATGCCATGATGTGGCCTCACGTAATGTGATGTATTAACGTCGTGGTTACATTCCGAATGTTGACAATATCTGGTGCCTTGATGCCGTCGTATGGCGGCGTAATCACATGATTTACTTTTGCTGTATTCGTCTCGTTGCTGACGATCAATTGTCACGTTTGGCGAAATATTTGCGGTTCTCGCCTTCATAACGAATCAGCCGTAATGTAGACGCGATTAGGTTTCTTTCTTACCTAAAGTATGAGAGGCCCTGCGGAAGCAATAACAACAGTATGAAACACTTAAAAAATCAGTTCAAAACGAGGGCTTTATGTTACAGGAAAATTAGACGGCGCGAATTATGCGCCGGGAAAAAAAAATGACGAAAGGAAAGAGTGGAAAGGACGTTGTTTCCTTTGCCGGTGCTTTGCGTCATCTAATTTTCTTGTAACATGCACCAAGTAGCCCAACAATAAGTTTTGCTTTGTTGACATTGTAGACACCAGAAAAATTCCTGGTTAACATGCAGTTAGCCCCAATAAATATCTGTCTAGTTTCTTTATTTCAGACGCTAGCGTCAAGAATGTAGATTTGCATTTATTGCTCAAAGCGCCACTACACGATGTAACGTCTATTCCACTCAGGTGTTTTAGTTTCGCGTAGTTTGGCTCCGAAATGCAGATGGAAGGCCGACTTTGAAAAGTGAAAATGGGAGAAAGCGTTTCGCGCCAACCTAGTTCAAGAAAGTCGGTGTTAGAAGCATATAGTGAAACAGTGCACTAATTGTTAGGTCAGTCAGTACGAGATAGCGTATCATTTGAAAAACTTGCGTACATTTCTTACGTTGAAACAGATTTAAATCACTAAATAGTGAACGTCCTTCGGATTTTTAACGTAACGATGTCTCTTCTCTATCAATGTGTGTGGCATGCCACTTTTTAATGCAGAAGTACAACTTTAAAGTTTTTGTAGACGTGGTTTACCACAGTGACGCGTCTTCATTTTGAGGAATACCTGTTCGCGTTTTCTGCAGTCACTTCATCGGGTATTAATTTCTTGAATTTTGCAAGAACACTCAGAAAAGCGGCAGGACACGTGACGTCACGGCGGCTTATGAGGTAGAACGTGATGCGCGGAATGTAAAAGCGCGTACTCAATCGACACCAACGCGGAGGTTCATTTTTTTTTTACTTGCTTTTAAAGTTATCCGTCACCGTATGTGTTGCTTCAAGGTTCTCAGAGTGGACGTCCCAGAAGCACCCGTTCGCCCCGAACACTTCTCCGGCTCTGAAGCCCCGATGGCCGGATCAACACTGCCCCTGAACTCGGAAGTGCCTCGAACCAACAGGCCACCGCAAGTACTGCGCCACTCACGCCCACACGCTATACCGTGAGTTGCACTTATGAAATCATTCACCTAAAGGAACACTAACGGCAACTATTAAGTTGACGTTGATTGTTGAAATAGCAGTCCGGAAACCTCGTAGTGTTACTTTTGTGCCAAAAGGGCCTATTTTGAAATAAAATCACGTTTAAGTGGTCCGCATCGGGTTAGCGCACTTCAAATTACCCGCCTCAAGAAGCGGACCGACCGGACCGACTCAAGTCACTCTGTTGCCGTGCACAACGTTGCCCGGCTTTACTGCGCTAGTATATATATAGCAGCAAACAGAAAACTGTGGTAGCCACAGCAGCAACAACGGTCATCGATCAATTTCCAACCATTGGCTCCGATATCAGACTTTTTTTATTCAACTGCACCCCGCTAGATGACACTACCTATTCAGTGTAACTACGCGAAAATTGAAATTTTGAACCACTCGCGCCATTCCCCATCGTAACGTCCGGAGGTTTTTTTTTTTTTCCATGAATTAAGCAGAAACGAACAGGCAGCATTTTATAGCGTCTCTTGATGCACGTAAGGTTCTTCATTTAGTGCAGCTAGGTTGACAACTACTGATTACTTGTAGGCGGTCCATCTGATGTCATCGGGGTAATTTTGAGGATGTCATACTGTGGCGCATGTGTTCTCGTGCATTTACCTCAATTTCTCGGCAAGTAGGGCAATGTTGTTGATAATATTCTCGTTTTATATGTTGTCATACAGCGAGCTTTGACTCTGACGTAAATTTTTAGTTGACTTTAGCGTCTCTTTAAACACACACACACACACACACACACACACACACACACACACACACACACACACACACACACACACACACGCACACGCACACGCACACGCACACATACACACACACACACACACACACACACACAGAGAGAGAGAGAGAGAGAGAGATAAAAAGAAATATTGAGAGAGGAAGAATGTATTGATGGTAATCAAGTAACCAGGTTAGGCAGGTAAAACGAGGAAATGTAGTTAAGTTCATGCGATCCCAAACACAGCCCTTCGCATTCAAATACTGCGCAGTCAAAGACACTCGTTTTCATTGTGAACGAGGCTCCAGTAAAGAGAGCCGAAAAGTCTTTTTCGTATTTTTTTTTTTGCGTGGTCGGCGTTCTCTTTATTCAAAAGAGACGGCTGCGCTTGGTCCTGTCTGTATTTCCTATGTCATCGTTTTTTTGCGCTGTTTGCAGTCGTGATACCCCCTTTTTTGCCGCATTTTTAGCGCACAAAAAAAAAAAAGAATCGATGACGTAGAAGCGCTACTTCAAGGTTCGTATATAGACTCGTATGCCGTCTCAGGTCTTATTCTGCGCTTGAGTTTCCTGTGCCTCAAATATTTTCCAGTATACAACCAATGGTTTTAAATTGCCACAATTAATTGGCGTCACACTGATGTTCCAAGGTCGAGGATGAAATCGTGGGCCTTATTCCTGCAGTGGGGGCATCTAAATCATGTTCTACCTCGGGCAGGAAGTGATTTTGATAAGGAGAACGAAGATATCTATAGCGGCTTGGAAAGGATTAGATTTCAATTTTAAAGCCACCTTGCTTCTTCTAGATGAAGGTTCCCGTTCCCGCGTCGCAACTTGTAAATATTTCCTCGGAAGGCCGGACAATATATAAGGTACGATGGTGTTTTCATATTTGAATATGTTTCTTAGGCAGCATTCCACTACACTATTAATATGCGACGTGAAAACTATGAAGGGATAGCGCATCAGCGTCACTGACTTTACGGAATACGGTCCAACCACTGCGTAAGTTGAACGAGCCAGCAGCGCTGCCTCAGGGTCGTTCTTTAAGTAATGGAACAGCAATTGTCTTTAAATGTGAGTCATCACTTGCAGCGGGCGGAACATTACTCTCGCCGTGTTATTCTTATCGCTATAAGCGTCAATAAAGGCCATACGCTGCCCCACCGCGGTGGTCTACTGGCTAAGGTACTCGGCTGCCAACCCGCAGGTCGCGGGATCGAATCCTGGCTGCGGTGGCTGTATTTCCGATGGAAGCAGAAATGTTGTAGGCCAATGTGCTCAGATTTTGGTGCATTTAAAGAACCCCAGGCGGTCGAAATTCCAGGAGCGCTTCACTAAGACGTTAAACCCCAATATCAATTAAAGGCAATACGCTACAGGCGTCAATGACAAAGGCGCAGTTCTACGACATTTAGTGTCAAGTGAGACGACCTTCCACACGACGCTCAGTTTTCAGCTCTTTGCGCAGCGATTTCAAAAACTAATAATACGGTGGAAATGGTGCCATACTACTTGAACAGATTATTAAAGTATTATTGAGCAAAAAATGAAAACACATGAGAAACATTTTCTTATCTATCTAAGTTTCTTCCACTTCGTTTATTATCGTAAGAGAGAAAAGCAAACCTCTATTATGACATTAACTATCTGGAAACTATTTGTGAGTCACGCTGGCGTCATAGAACGCCAAGCTTCAAAGGTACAATTGTGCGAAGGTGCTTACAATTGTGATATCAAGAAGCACTGTGAAGGACAACAGTCTAGGCAACAAGCAAAACATTACGCCTCATATTACACTTATGATTACAAACGCGTGGAGTATACCCACCGAGGCGAAACGATTTTTTCCTACACTTTTCTTGTTCATGCAGGCCCATTGCGGCCCCACTGTGTACTCGGTGGTGCTGTGCTAAGATCAGCATGATATCCATGGCGATTATGTCCCTTTTCGCCGCCTTCATGATCTACGCATTCAGGGAGGGTAAGTTTGTCATTACCTAAGTGTTCACCTTCGCACTCTTATATATGCTTGACTCGTTAGTCGCATGTAACATGAATACTATAGCTTTTGTCTGGTGTCACGCATGGGTGCGTATTTTTCATCACAAAATGCTGTCCACGTCGAAGGCGCCTAGTTTTTTTTTTTTTTGCCGCTTCGCGGGTTGTCCAGTAATGGAATGCATACGGACCGAAGCACTCACACCAGTAGTGAAAAAAAAAAGAATCTGAGGTAACAAGTGGTGGATGATACGTGCGTTAGTTTCGGTATACTTCTCGCTTTCTAGCATTTAATATTTTCTCGCGTTACAGTATAAGAGTCGTTAACTCGGGAAATATTCGCTCAATTTAGGCAACCTAACTACATTTGCAGTTCTAAAGGCTTAAAACGAGAGTTCTAAAGGCCTAACAAGTACCCTCAAACAAAAATTACATTTTGACCACAGCCATTCATATAAGCGTGAACAGACATTGCCTGTCTCTGTGTAACCATCGCGATTATGGAAGCCTGGAAAGTTGAAGCACATGAAAAAAAAAAAAGTACTTAGGCAGGCCCTAATACATCTACACAAAAATATGAAAAAAAAACGTACTTATAGGCAGGCCCTAATACATCTACACAAAAATATTAACTACAGCTGTAGCTAAATGGTTGAACATTTACAGTTGCAGCTCATATTTTTGCATCAAATTCTACGTTGATTTAGCTACGTACAGGGCGAAAAAGAAAACCGCCATTGAAGTACTTTCTGAAGCGCGGTGTTTCTTGAGGCCTATAATTAGAATACCAGCTTACTGAGTATATTATTAGTTCGTTTGATCGCGCATTGACAGCCATATGATTAGAGTGTTGTATACTGTTCTCAGCTTTGTGTACTATGTGGATACAGTGTTTCATGCATAATTTCCGAATGCTAATAGCAGTATTTAGTGTTCGTGTGCACAAATCTGCTGAGTGTACGTATTTACACTAGTGCCCAATGGATGGTCACCGAGGTTGCTATTTAGACTTGTCGGTTTGCCATTAGCGAGTTTGATGCTGCGCAGAAAATACACGGATATAAGAAAAGCAGAAATAAAATGACGCGATTGATTACGGAAGCACAGAATATCTCGAAACACGAAGATGGGTACGTCAGTGAGGCTTTCATAGCGTTGTCAGCAAAAGGAAGGAAGGAAGGAAGGAAAAACTTTATTCGCAAGGGTTTGGGACAGGGGCCACGAGCTTTATGGTTGGGGCCCCAAGTCCAGGGCTCCACTGGCTGCTGCCGCCATGCCTGACGTGACGCAGAAGTGCAAGCTGCACCTCTGGGTCAGAGCTGGCGAGCTGTGCCTCCCATTGCTCGAAAGTATTACAAAGCTTGTACGAAAGTATTACAAGCTTGTACTTAGAGACCTAAAAAGGTATCTAAATTTAGTGGTTGGTTTAGGCATCCCCACGAAATGTGGAAATAACTCTCTTTTTGAGTGCATTCGCAAGCGTGTTCGATGTTGTTCTCTGGGACATGTGCGTTTATGTATACGCAAAGTATATAACAGGGTCTCTCTGCTCCGAAATAAATTTGATGAAAGTCTGCACCCTGTGTGTGTTACCTCATGTCTTCATGTGCCCGAGTCTTTTATGTGCAGCGTTATGCCCACCGATCGATGGTGTGCGTGCATCTGTGTCAATGTCTGAATTGTTGTAACCGCAATCATAAATAAAATCTATGTGGGTTCGTACAGTGCATTTTGTAATTCAGCAAAATTCATCCTAAATCAAATGCCGTTTGGAAGGAAAGTTTGCTCGCGAGTGAGATTCCTTGTCTGCACAATGCGACAGTTTGCAATTTTTTTCGGCACAACCGGTAAATTTGCTGGGTCACTTCTTGCGGAGGCTGCAGTATCTCTCGACGCTTCTGTTTGTTCAAAAAGAAATGTTTGCTGGACGGGTGTTTCGTTTAGAAATTTTTTCGCCGCTTGTAGCGCGGAGGAGAACTGCGACAGTCGCGAAACTTGCTCATTTCGCTCGCTTCTCTCTCCGCGTGACCCGAGAGGCTCCTCGACGATCGAGGCGCTGTGACCTTGTCGTTTGTTCTTTCTCACCTCAGCCGCTAAAGAGTTCCTTGTGTCATCGTGGTTTCAGATACTTTCGTGGATCTAGTTAACTGGGGTAAGCATATCCACTGTTTGTTACTTCGTGTATTTTTACGAGCGTTTAGAAACGCGTTTGTTGTCAACTGAGACACGGCACTCCTTTTATAGACCAGTGGCACGCCTTCGAAACCAATGTGGCCTGCAATTGCTTGCCGCAATACAAAAGCATTGGGTTGATGCCCTCAGCTTGAATAATGCGTAATAAAAACACACCAGCAAACAAAAACTAAACTACCGGACAAATATTACTTATTGTTGGCTAATTGAAGCAGTGAAAGAAATAGATCTTACTGACAAGTTATATTAAAGTTAATTCTTGAGGCGTATTTCAGCCGCTATTCATCGTTTCCTAGCACTACGAGTATAAGCAATTTTTAGTAAAATGTCAAGAAGTATATATACACATTTTACCATCCCTCACCAGAAGCAAGAAAACGGGTTATCATCCTTGTTTCCCTTTATGAAATTTGGTGGGGGTCGAACGGCCCCATTTTTCTGAGCTATAGCTGAAATACTGAGCAACGTGTAAAGATTAAGATCACTCTCCTTGAATTCTACTATTTGCGCAGATGTAATAACTTCATGTATGCGCTACACCTACTGTATACACACGCGCAGTTCCCCTTATGAAATATATTTATTGATTGATAAAAATTGAACGCAACTAAATTGGTGATACATATGTGAGGAGCATGTAACACTTCCTGCGCTCTCTTGAGCTACTATACCTATAGGGTAATGACAAATTTCATGTCGTGTGCCTTAATAATGGCAGCGTGTAGTTGGTTAGTGTTAGCGACAACGAAGCTGGCATGAATCTGGGTCCAACGTGAAGGGAAACCAATGTGCTATATATGCGGGAAGCAGGGAACGGAAATATATGAACATTAAGTATATGAATGCGCACAATTAACCTGTGGTTGTCACTGAAAGAATCAAGCGCAAAAAAAAAATACACACAAGAGCGAAATGGGACTCTTTACGAGCGCCCTAATTAACGCCACATTCGGTATCGGGTCAATTTTGTCAAGTATATTTCCAACATTGTTTCATATAACATTTGATAACATAAACAGCATGACTGTTATTGCACACAATGATTTTGCGCGTTGGGATAATAAAACCTTCGGCTCCACCCTCAGCGACTATAGGTTGAAATATATTTGCTCCTTTCGATACAGCGGCGACGTGGAACACTTCGAACATCAGAGCAAGGTTCGTAGTAACGCAGGCTCTCATTCCGGAAGCAGGTAAGAGATACTTTGCAGAGAATGTTCAACACGTCTGATGGTACGTCTCTGTTTCTAGAAAACATCACGGAATCCGGGATCTTCAAGCAGAATGTGCCTTGAAGCGTCTGTGCTTACGGCTTTACGTAAGGACCCCTCAAGGATGCAATAAAGGACATTTTTTTTTTGTTCCGCATCACACGCATTTAAACAAGTAGCTATTGTGTTATAGAGTCTGCTTGTTGCAAAGAAAAATGTGATGCTAGAATTATGGTAATGCATATGGCATGTTGAAGATAAAGTATTGGTTCATTAACTCTGCTCGGACCCGAAGTATTATTGTACTGATGATACACTTTTTTTACACAATAAATTGAATGAATGCACACATTCGGACCCGTGGTTATTATGGCAAGAAACAAGTGCAAGAAAAAAAAAACGTGTACACAAGAAATAAACAGGACAAAAGGAAGCGCTTGCACGGAAAGCATCAGAGCTGATGGGGTCAATCAAAACCCCGGTAAATGATGACAGAGAATACCCATAGAATTGCGCAATGTAATGGAAATATACCTAAGAAGGACTACTTGTTGGGCTATAGCAGTAATGGCAGACCAACTCGTATTTCCCCCGCAAGGTCTGACATCTCTGCTACACGAATTTAGCGCGAAACACTAGCCCAAAAGGCAGCATTTCTAAGGCCTCTGGTTGCGAGGCTAACTTGGGTGCTGTTACGTGCTAAGGGAACATACATCCAAATCTTTTGTTTCGCGTTTTTTATCATGCGCTTACCAAATTCAATGCTTAATTTGAATTGGGGAGAGAGTGGCATTTCGCCCAGTAGGATTGTTTGCGTGTACTTTGAAACAACACACCAAAAATGAATATCCCTCTTCTCAAATTGTACTTGAATGTGTTTCGGGCGGGAAATACGTGTGCTTGTAAAAAAAATATCTCACGTAAAGGCGATAGCAAATCGCATTAATCCTGAGACTAGACAGAGCAGGGACGGGTACCTGTATTTGCGGATGCTGCAGAGTACAGGGGCCGACCCAGCTACTCCGCAGTCGTAGTAAATCACAATGGGGACTGCACAAGCGCTGCATGAATTATACCAATAAACCCGAGATCGCAGAGTAACTATATATCTATAGCCGTGACATAGACGACCAGGAATTGCACCAAAATTTATTGTGACTTCAGGCAGACAATCACCGCTTTTAGCAGAAAACGGGTTGGTCCAGAAGCTGCCATAGAAGTCATTAAAATAAAAAGCATGGATATTAGGTACACTTACTGGTTCTCCGGACACATGGGTAGAATAGAAGGCCTACAAGTCAATCCAAACGAGTCGGCCAACAGCGTCGCCCGCGATATCACCGACCGGCACGCTTATATAAATGATCCTGACTCCACTGAATTGATTCGACTACACAAAGACTAACTGACCACGCAAACTGAAATCACTAAACACTTCTATGTGGGCAGAATCATTTATCTTCAAGCTCACACAAACTTCAACAGAGCACAAGCCATAACACTTACACAAGTATACAAACAAAATCGTACTATTCAACGGTTCAAATCAGGGAGGGGTACGGAGTGGAAGAAATAGAAATTACAGGCAAAGCCTGCAGCAAAAATGCATGCACATTAGAACACAATCTCTTGATCTGCGGTTCACCTGGGCCCGATATTACGTGTGACCGCTTAGAAAGGCTCATCAGATAGCAGCTTACGATAATAGAATCCTGGCTGTCCAGTACGCCCATGATAGGACCCGGAGGCTCGACCTCCCTGTTCCATCATGGTAATAGCCAGGGTGACGCATTTGCGTCATGTACAGGAGAAACAATAAAGTTTTGAAGAAGAAGAATGTCCTGCTTGTTCCTTTTGACCCTTGGATATTCGCCTCTGCTTACTTTTCGTGCCCGTAAGCAATGTACATTTACCATTAATATTTTATATTGCTATAAGAAGCAAGTAGCCGACATGTCAAATCCCGGAACCCCTACTTGAAGCAGAGGTCTGATAACTGAGGTGAAGTTTACGTACCATAACCGCAATATAAATATGCGGCACGCCAAAGCGGGGGTGGGGGGGGTGGGGGGGGAGATCTGGGTGAATTTTGACTACCAGGGGTGCCTTAGTGTGAACCTCAGTCTACGTTCACGGGTGCTCTTACATTTCGCCCCAACCTATATGTGGTCTCCGTGGCCAGGAATCCAACCTATGCCCTCGAGCTTAGCAGTGCGGTACCTTAGCTGCTAAGCTGTACCACTGCGGGCTGAAAGCTAAGGTCCAGCAAGCTGCGAGATTTGAACGGGCTCGAGGCGCCGTAATGGTCACTCGGTGTTATGGTGCATTCGCCCAGAAACAACTCGAAGTCGAAAGCCACCTCCTCTTCTGTCGATTGTGCTGATTCTCCCCAACTCACTATCCCCCATGAAAGCACTCTGCATTCAACTTGGTTTTGCAGCGCCCCACGATCGGTTCATTCCCACCCAGGGACGACTTCATGCGATGACTTCATCACGTGGCATCACGCAGCGCGATGTCGTCATATGATGACGTCATTGAGTCATGTCATTTTTTTATACAACTCGTGCTGTCGTCGAAGCACACGGTCAGTTTTTTTTTTTTGCACTTTATGAAGCACCTATGGTTTTCCCGTTGAAAAGCGGCAGCTGTTAGGATAGGCTGTATAAGCTGTGCGCCGCGCACGAAAAAGTTGCAATGGCAGAGTGAGCATCGGCTTCTGTCGGGCGCCGCCGTCGCATGCGTCGGCGATAAAAATTCGCCCTCTTCCATGAGGGCGAGGGCGCGCGGCTGAGCCATCCACATCAAGGTTAAGATCTTCGCAACCTCCGCTAACTGCGCTCCATGAAATAAAATATTAGGCCAGAAGGACCTGAGACAATCGAAATAATTGGAGCGTTGGTTTGGCACGTGCCAAACCAGCGTCTCCGTTTTGATCTCGCTGCTTCGAACGTGGATTCCTGAAGGTGTGCGTGACGGCATGCGACTGTTTATGCGAGAGCATTTTCTTGGTACATTTGCAAGCTAGCTCGTCGACAAGAGTGGGGACGGTTGCTTACTTCAAAGGCGAAAGAACAGAAGCCATGCAGTACGTGCATCAGATAGCCCGAATATTGGCCTTGACTTGTACCTTTTGTACCGTGAAGCAGATTTCCATGGCTGAGTGAAGTTGAAACGTGAATGAACTTGTGAGCAGCATGGTGGGACGCCTTAAGCTACCAGTTCCATCCGCGCAGAAGTGCGGCAAGGGCATGGTTTTCCCGTTAGACATTTGATAACACGAATAGCGGTATTGCGAGTGCATTTCGATCGAATGAAAGTTTATTGTGCACACTGTGAGTAGAAAAATTGCGCCATACTTTAGAGAGCAAAGTTCTTTTTCGTGTAAAACTACTGGCCAATTATTGGAGACCCTACACCTAGATGTACCCCAACACGGTCGTCATGAATAAAATTAATCCGGACTGCGGGGTTTCAATTTATTGTAGTAAGTGTGGCGGCTTGCTCAATTTCGAACACATGCTCTGGCGCTGCTCGGAAATGTCCGGTGTGGTTTCTCACGGTGAACAGTGGGGGCAGTGAATGCTGCACAGTGACACGCTGGCGGACCGGCTCCCGGCTGTCCAGATGGCCCGTGTGGCGGCCGAAAGGCTTGGCCTCTCTGTCCCGACGTGGGAAGCCAGCATAAGTCCTGGACTGATACTCAGGACTTCAATGAGGTTCCCCATACCATACCATACACCTAGATTATAAAATATATATCACAAGCGTGCATACATAGATGAGGTGTGGGTGAGGGTGGCACCCTCCCTCTACTATCTCGACTTTACACTGCGCTTTGATCGTAAGCACGCGAATGAAGCGTCCCCCACCCCCTTCTCAACTGAGAACAATGTGCACTACACCCTGCACATGTGCACTACACTACATGTTCTCCCTAATACTGATTTCAGGTTTGATTCCACGTTATCTTTCCTACGTAGTGCTGCATGCAACTAGCTAAGCCACGTCGTCCGCGTTACGGATTTAAGGTAGCTAGCACGCATCTTCAAACGTCTTTCTTAAATATAAACCGGGATTTTATAAGCCCCCTCCACTATTCCAGTTCGGGACATCCGCAAGCTTATCTGGGCGGCTGCGCGTGAGAGGCAAACGCTTGTCTGGGTACAGCGCCAGGGCGAAGAGCCTTGAACTGGTTCAGCCGACTCTCTACACGCGTCCTGGGAAGAAGACGAGATAGAAACCCTCGCCAGAAAAACACGAATAAAGACAACGAGAGACGTCGTCGCGGGGCGAACTGTTGAAAGGAGGGGCTTGCGCAAAGTTTGAGTACATACACATGAGGCTGACTACACTTCTATGCTTGAGATCTTAATATAAGCACGAGATACGCTGGGACATACATTGTCTGAATAAATTCCGCACATATGCACTGCCTGTTGGGACCTGAGTCCTGTGGGTCTCGTCGTTGGTAGCTGGCTCCCATCGGACTCGTCCCTTATAGCGAGAAGCAATGCTTGTATGGGAAAACAGAGAACAGACGTTTATTTACATTAGAGAGAGGTCAATAAGAAAGTTTAGATATATAGTGGCGTTCTTCGTACATGGCGAGCTCTCCACTCGAAAAAGCACTCCGAATGAGC
This sequence comes from Rhipicephalus microplus, assembly GCF_043290135.1. Lineage (NCBI taxonomy): Eukaryota > Metazoa > Arthropoda > Arachnida > Ixodida > Ixodidae > Rhipicephalus > Rhipicephalus microplus. The sequence continues at coordinate 269,439,440 of NC_134701.1, read as the reverse complement.
CGTGGGGGCTCATTATAAAGGGTCTGTCCTCCCCAGATCCCTAGATCGGGGACCGCGTACAGAGGGCACCGTCCAATCACGGACCACACATTACCCGCGAGGGTGACGAGCACGCACGGTCCACGCGAACGTTCAAAACTGAAGCGTGGTCACCGCACGGCCATGTGGCACGAACGCGGCTCCCCCCCCGTCAAGGTGTGTCGCTGGGCGAGGGGTCTGAAGTTGATGACTGCATCCATCGAAAGGGCCGCCGTAAACAAGCTTCAAATGGTGCCGAACGATTCGTTCAATTAGCGGGACGATTCCCGGCCGCCGCCGCCGCCGTCATCTTCCAAAGAAGAAGCTGCACCGGTGGTCTCCCGAACTGCTCACGGCGCCGCGGCGGCAGGACGCCGCACCCTCCGGCCAGGTGGGAACAATACATGGCGGACACAGGCCGCCAACCCGTTTGGCGACTCAAAAGGAACATCAAAAGGAACGCCGATCCATTGTCAGACCTGGCGCCGGTCCTAACATGCCCGAGAAGCCTAAGCAGCCATACGCGACGCTTGCAGCACGCTGCTCGAACTCCGAGGAGCACGCACGTAAATGACACTTAGACATACCGAGGACAAATAAATCTAGATAGGAGCCACAAATTTAACAGAGTTGTACGGTAGGTTCTTTTCTTGAAGCGTGCATAGGGCATGTCACTCTTGTTTTTCCTTCTCTCACAGTACTCATACTTAGCTTTCTTCCCCCAAACGACCAGTTATTAGTTTAGTTTACGCTCGTCCTGTGTATACCCGTGTGTCCTTTTCATGCTTGCTTCTAGGTGCTTGAGCAGCTTGCTTCAACTGTCCACTATGTGCAGTCCACCAGACTCTGCGAGTTGACGTCATCCGTTTTGAGAGAAAAGGACTAGGCAGAGCTACGACCGTTTCCGGGGGTGTGAGGGCCAGTAAATATTTATTGTAGAAACAGTGGAACATGATAACAATAATCCGTGTTTTGTTTGAAGGAAACTGTAAAAACAAAAGTCACATCAATCTTGTTGCTATACATTTACGCAGAGAAAGCTGGGGTGTTGAAGCTAACAATAATAATATCTGGGCCTTACGCCCCAAAACTACGATATGATTATGAGGGACGCCGTAGAGGAGGGCTTCGGAAATGTCGACCATTTAGTGTTCTTTTATCAATGAACCAAAGGACCAAGCAGGATGTCTTACTGGCTATTCCACAATAGGCCATATTCATATTATAAATCAGGTAATAGAGAAATGCGCTGAATACAAACAGCCTCTATGCATAGCTTTCATAGATTACGAAAGGGTGGACTTGCTCGCTGGATTTCGTGCCGACTGGTTGTGCCCTCCGCGATCTCCGACGACAGCGCAGCTCTGGCCGACTGGCTCGCCCTACGCCATCTCCTGACGCCGACAAGAGCTCTCGCCGAGTGGTGCCCCATTCTCGGACTCCTGCGACCATGTCCATCTTTGCTATCTTCTCCTTATTTCCGCATGTGGCTGTCCCTGCACCTCGCTCTCTCCTTCCGCTCTATCTCCATACATTTTAATCCTATCCTTTTAATCCCTCTTTACCCTCATCCCTCTTGAGCTACTGTTGAGGTGTCCTCTCCCTTAGAGACAGTTACAGAGCTCACTTTTCTTCTCTTTTATTACGAAAGGCGTTTGACTCAGTCGAAAAATCAGCAGTAATGCAGTCACAATAAATCAGGGCATCGAAGAACTCTACATAAGCATACTGGAAGACATCTACAGAGGATCCACAGCCACTATAGTCCTCCATAAAGAAAGCGACAGAATCCTAATAAAGAAGGGTGTAAGGAAGGGGACGTGATCTCTTCAATGCTATTCACCGCGTGTTTACAGGAGGTATTCAGAACCCTAGATTGGGAATAGTTAGGGATAAAAGTATATGGAGAATGCCTTAGTAACCTGTGATTCGTTGATGACATTGCCTCGATGAGTAACCTAGGAAACGAATTACAGCTCATTATTACTGAACTGGACACAGAATGCAGAAACGTAGGTCTGAAAATTAATATGCACAAAACTACAGTATTGTGTGACAGTCTCGGCAGAAAACAGCACTATAGGTGGAGAGACGCTGGAAGTTGTAAAGGAATATGTGTACTTAGGACAGGTAGTAATCACGGAGCCGGACCATGAGAGTGGTATAACTTGAAGAATAAGGATAGGGTGGATAACATTCGGCAAGCATTCTCAAATTTTGAATGGTAATCTGCCACTAACCCTCAAGAGGAAGGTATATAACAGCCGCATCTTGCCAGTACTTACGTACGGAGCAGAAACCTGGAGGCTTACAAAGAAGGGTTCAGCTTAAACTGAGGACGGCGCAGCGAGCGATGGAAAGGAAAATGATGGGCGTAACCTTAATAAACAAGAAGAGAGCAGATTGGGTCAATGAACAAACCGGGGTCAAGGATATCATAATTGAAGTCAAGAAAACGAAATAGACATGGGCCGAACACGTAGCACGTAGGCAGGATAACCATTGGTCATTAAGGGTAACTGAGTGGATTCCCAGAAAAGGCAAACGCACAAGGTCGAGACAGAAAGTTAGGTGGGTCGATGAGATTAGAAAGTTTGCGGGTATAACGTGGCAACGGAAAGCACAAGAGATGGTTGATTGGCGGATCATGGGAGGGGCCTTTGCCCTGCAGTGGGTGTAGTCAGGCTGCTGCTGCTGATGATGATACTGCACAGCACACGGGCTTCTAGCGACTCACCTCTACCGAAATGTGACTGCCGTGGGGATTGAACCCGCGACCATCGGGTCACCAGCCTTGCACCGTAACCGCTGATCCGTTGTGGCGGACTGACTGTGGAAGCTGAGCGACTGGCTTGCTCATTGTATTCGCTTCGCCTCCCTCGTTTTGTCACCTGCTGAGTGACGCCAAGGCACCGCTGTATATCTGGAGAATGGTAGCCCTGTGTTCAGCATTCATTAAGTCCACGGTCTTAGCCGTATGCGAGGAGGGAATTCGTCGGGCTGCTAGACTGGTTGATACGAAAACAGCTAATAGTCTGCGGCGCATTAGAGCAACCGGTCAATCCTGCCACAATTAAGCGAGACCTGCCCTCCCAGTGGTCTACTAGATGAACGGAGCTGACAACGATAACCGCGCAGCCACTTTCATTCAAAGCGGCCAAAGTTAACCTTGGCACGGGCTTTTCTCCAACGACATACTCAAGAAAACAAGCGGTGTACCAGGTGATTCTGATATACTGTACCTAATTCTTCATGGCTAAGATTTGCGCTACACTATTTTAAATTCTTGGAGCAGCGTAAGGGGTAGGAATATATTTGCTTTACTTTGTTTTAGCACATGTGTTGCTTTACGAAAATCACGCTGCGTCGAAATTGAAGCAAGCCCCGCATTGATGACTTAGTGTGCACTGTATAAGGTACTACCTAAAATTATTACGTAGCATTAGTCATTCACAGAGAGTGAGGAGGCGTCCATGACTTATTCTTACAGGTATTTTCCCTGTGAACATGACATCTGTATTTATTTCTGATAAACTTCGTTGCTGAAACTGATGCACGTGCGCTAATAACAGATCACCCCCCCCCCCCTCAAAGAAAAACATATAATGCCTCGGAGGTCAATGCTGATGCAGAAACAAACACACGCCCTAGTGAGTGTTGTCTAGCTTTTTAGTACTGCCTTCACTTAGTACTGTAAAAGCACCAACGCGTCAAAACATCAGCTATGATTAAAACTGCGTTAAAGGGGTGCAGAGTGGTCAAGTACACGGATCAGACACCCAGCGAAAAACCCATAAGACACTTGTGCATAAATTAGCATACAGTTCGAATGAATTCGGGGTCTCAAGAATTTGGGTGCAGCGTTTTAAACGAGGGTCAATGCAATCGCGGCGCCTCAGTCGGATCCAGGCAAATTACGATTTTGCGAAACTTGACGGCTCCCATTGTAGCTGGACGTGTTCACGTTATCCCCGTCTCAAAAGGCCTCTTTTACCACGCTCCACGCACTGATCAGATCAATTTTCAATGTAGCGCAGCGCAACCTTAATTTAGTCACTGCAGCCATCTTTCAGCCGTCTGACGCGAAGCACACAGGATTGACTTCAGGTCTTGTTACTGCAACTATTGCCAGAGGGTGTGCGTGTGAGAACGGTCATGCGGCTGTGCTTGCCTCGACGAGCAACGACAGCGGCGTGCCTGCAACCGGATGCCTTCGGCGTCGGAGGGGGTTGCGGGGAGGCGGAGCCTTCGGCGGGGCAAACATGGCGAGCGCCTCGTTGCCGCCAGTTCGGAACGCGCCTCGTGCCCAACCGCTGCTGCTGGCCACCGTGCCGCACCGCTCTCCGCCGCCGCTGCTCGCGCTGCCGAGCGCGCGCCGCCCTGGTGAAAGTGTGGCTACTTTCGGCGAGAAAGGATAACGCACGGGAAATGAACGTCGACGGTTGCTGGCGCTCTTGCTCCTGCACATGAGTGAGTAGAACGTAGTTACATCCCTCCTTCGCTTTTGCCGGTCTCTGTGCGACTGCTTGTCGAGTGTGCTGATCGTTATCTATGCCGCCGAAGTGCGCATGCTAAGGCGTCTCGGTTGTCGGAGCCAGTTTGCTCGATCTGACAGAAGTTTCCAGAGTATCAGCGGGCAGGAGGAAAAGCGAGGCGCAACCCGCTGCCGAATTGTCACTGCGTCGCTACTCGCACATTCCCGAGTCCCGTTCTCGGTTTTACAGCTGCGTGAGCATTGCTCTAGGCGTGTCAGAATTTGGTGAGAGTTGTTTTCCATGTGGACACCCACTGTGGTTGTATAGCTATGTTGCTCTACCGCTATCCCGAAGGTCGAAAGTTCGAGTCACTGCGCGGGAGTCTCGTTTTCGTTGGAGACAAGACTGCTTGAGACCTGTGAACTTGAATGGGTGCACGTTAAAAGAAAAAAACGATAAAACCAAACGAGGTGGTCGGAATTTTCGGAACCCTACACTATTGCGTCTCTCACAATGATACCGTGGTTATATTACGTAAAACCACGATAATCATTATTATTCCATCTAGACAGAAATGACAGCCGTAGGTATGAAACGGGATGCTGCCGGCTGGCAGACACTGGCGCGAAGGGTGCAACTGTATCGTTGCAATATTTTCGTATGAGCCCCCTTTTCCCCCCCACACCTCTTTTTTGTGTGTGAACATCCGTTGACTTCCTTCCAACTCAAGTGTTGCACGATGTGACAGTAACACTGTGTCAAGAAGGAACGGCTGTCAGCCGGTGTCGCCGGTTCCGTAGACGTTGGGGGACCATGTGTACGATTAGTCAGAAACCTGTCGGGCTTCTCCGCGTTATGGAATTGTTGCGCACTTTGAAGTGACGGCAGCGACGGATGTGCTCTGAACCCGCACGATTGGGGGGGGGGGGGAGGCACCCGTCATTTGACGCTGCTACATCGCACATGGAACAGTCAGCCTGTCCCCTTTTTCGTGCAGACCTCCGACTCGGGTTTCTGGGTTCGAGTACCGCTCCGTAACTCCAGTTAAGTCTGGTTGGATTAGGTCGCTTTGAGTCCGGGCTGTTGTGTCACAAAAACACGTGTGGTGTTTACGGCACTGTTTTGCGTCATGGTGAAACCGACAGATAAATCAGGATTACCTTGCCACTATTATCCTTCGTGACGGGGATAGGTAGAGGCTCTGCTCTGATAGAGAATCCCGAATAAGAGTTTTCAGTTTCGAAAACAGCACAGGTGTGCTTGTACAAGCGGATTTGTTGTTAAAGGGAACAGTTGCGTGCGTGTAATTTCGATATTTGTCTCGCTTGCAAAAACCTAAAGGCTTTCATTTGCATAAGATTGTTGGTGGTTGACAATCAGGGTGGCTTTTGACAGAGTAGTGCCGTGCACGAGTAATGTTTCCACATGCACTTGCACTTGGGGGGGGGGGGGGGGGAGCGATATGAAATGTGCTCATTCGAGTGTTCTCGTTAACAGTGAACCACGTTGTATTCGATGTGCTCGAATCGAAAGGTTCAGATTGACGATGCGAAACGGAACGTCTTGGCAACAAAGTTTGGCATCGGCGAGTATCTGGTACTCGACAAGCAATATTTCAAAAAAGCCAACCTGCCAATATTACTTTTCTATTATCACTATAGGTTTCACGATGTTCTCATTTGAACCCGATCACTGCTCCGGTTTAAAACGGGACATTTCACCACGTTTCCATCCGCCTTAAGGAGATTCAGTGATCGTGATGCTGAAGGTATTTTAAACCCTGCCGTACCTAATACCTTGCTAAGCGACATACTGACCCCAAGACCGGTTGACCACCACGTAAATGTAAAGCACGTGACTGGGTCGAGCTGCCACGGAGACGTAGTAATACAAATAAAAAGTGTAGGGTGGGTGAGAATGTCAGCTGTTTTCCAGCGACGCAATGAAGTGGCTACGAGAGAGGAAAATTTCGAGAACCTGGAAAGAATTATAATGCACAAGTTCGGGTGGTCTTTTCCGCCCAACTTATCTGGGATAGGATCGACGCATAAAAGAAAACCTCGTACGGTTTCGCGTGGCGCGAGTCAAGCACTTGATTTCGCAATTTCGCGCTTGCACTCGGAGATCGGATGTTCTCTCGCAATGCAGCGTATGCGAATTGAAGGGCGTCTCGTGATAGCACAGCCTGTTTTGTTCACAACAGTAGTTGAAATGCAGCGCCGGGAGCGCTAGTGTGCATTAACGTACTGAAACTTGGGCGAGCTTGTAAAAAAATAATTTTTGATGAAGTAGCGCAAAACTCGCAGGGTCCCATATGCTAAGACAACTAGAAGGTGAAAGGCTGAAAGCCATCACCTTTTCCTTCCCAGTCGATGTGTTAATTCCTCCCTGTCTTTCTCCGAGAGCTTCCTGTACTTAACGAGGTTCTGCACTGCCTCCAAGATCGGAGGCAATTTGGTTCTGCACGGCCTCCGTGATCAGCCCTCCACTGACCAAACGTTGATATCATGTGATGATGGCGTCATGTGACGTTATCGTTCGTGGGACGTCACGTCATCAGGTCGTCACATTATTAAGCGATCTGTGACTTCACGTTGATGTTATACGGCGACGTCATCACGTGGTGACTGCATTTCTCGTGTTGACGCCGCTGGTCAACTTCTCGCGTTCGATGAGGCATCTATCGTTTTTTCCTTAAAAGACTAGGACAGAAGAAGGAACAGGAAAACCAGATGAGCCCTCGTCCGGTCCTCCTGTTCCTTCTTGTGCTGCTTTTTCTTTCACGCTACTTCCTCAATTAAACGTGTACTGTTAATCAGCACAATACTGGCAAATAATTGAAGTTGAACTGTCCCTTCTTAAGCAGGGGAATTTAGGCGCGAGAGCCTATGCGCAACGCGGAGATCGTTCCATTTCGCGATGAATGGAGGAAACGCGTACCTGAAGCTCAAGAATGCGCCTGTGCTAGGAAACGCCGGGCGATTGGATTACACCGCGCACTGCGGCGGGCTCGCGCTCGTGCAATTCTTTCTACCCGCACACGGCAGAATCGATCGCGCGAAGGCTCCGTAAAAACGGCGAGCGCTAAAAGACTTCCTAGCGCATAGCTCGAATCGGCCTATTCGCCCGCCTTAGTTTCCCTACGTCGTCCAAACACAAATCGCCGATGACATCGCCGTGAGTCACTCGACGCGTGGGAGTTCGACGTCCCTTTGCCTCCTCCTCGCCATCGTCTCCGTGAGTCAAAACTTGACGTTCGAGTCACCAATGCTTGTTTCCTTAACCCTTACCTGTCCAATCATTGTCTTTGACGCATTGAAAGCATTTTCAGTGCAGCCCAGTAGTGAATTCAAGAAACGCTTAAGTAAGAACACGATTTCATTTATATAGCAGCGTTTGCTTAATCGTATATGGACGGCAACAAAGTACGCGGTAAGGCGCTTATTGAAAGTTAAACTTAAAAATTTCAGTGCAACTGTGTTTTGGCGAACAAAATTTATTTTGTTTTTCTTCGTCCTAATGTATAAAACATTGTTGGTGTGTTTGGAAAAAGTGTTTAACAATATAGAGTACTTGGTACTTCACTGTGGGCGAGCATGAAGCCGTCCCGTTCACGAACATGCAACATACACGGAAATTATTGGATGCTATGGAAATTTTCGACGAATTCTGGTGGCCAAAAGTCAGCGTTATATTATTGCATGATGTTTGCATGTGCGTTGCACGGAAGTTATGCGCAAGGTAGCGGCTTATTTGCATGCAATTCCTTGTTCACTAATTTTCATGAAACAGTGTCAACGACTCCAAGTAGGTATAGAGTGCAGTTATGATAATAATCTTCAATCTTCGATTTGCGCGAGGATATGATGATGATGCGTAGTGATCGTCACGCGAACTGATATTTATGTACCGGCTAACAATAGATAACACAATTGCCAAAGAACAACGTCAGAACCACAGGTGGCGTGGCGTCTTACAATTCAGCACATGCGAAAGCGGTCGAAACTGGAATGGAGGGCAGAAACAGAGTGCAAAAGAGCGCTCTTCACACTCTGTCGTCCTTGCTAGCATTGCTCGTTGTTACATGGGTCGAAGTTAACCATCTAGCTCAGCAAGCAGCCATCCTTTACAGTAAAGTTCTCATCGTGTGGTCACTAACTGTCACATTGACTCCTTGCCGCATGATTTACTATTCACTTCTGCTACGGCATGGGAGATGTGGAGGTGAGGGGATTTTTCGTCGCTATGGGTTTGCATCTGAATGTGCGGGCGTGTATTATGAGGCCCGTAGGCTTGCAAAATGGGCGTGCCGTAACTGTAATTGTTGGCGGTGTTTAGCATATTTTTGCTGCGTAATGTGCGCTCAGCCTCACGCGCTCAGGGCCTTCGAAGCGCCTGTACACCTATTCAACATTTCATTTCTTGTTTGCTTGCTCTTTTGCGTTCTGCCACCTTCATATTCCTTTCAATTCAAAACAGGTGGGCACTGTCTCTTTGGTCTTGGTTCCCACAGCCGGCAAACCATACCGTTTCGTCACCGCCATCGAACCATGACACAGCGCTTTCTCAAAGTTTTCATTTCAAAAAGCAGGCGTCGATGAGATTAACGGCACCGGTAAACGTCAACGCGGTGTGCCGTTTTAACGAAGAAACAGCCGAAGAAACGATCCGTCATGGCGGACGCCGTCGTTCTGACGTATCGTCTGACAACTTTGTGAATCAGTCCTTGAAAGACACGCTGGCGGCCGTCGGCCGTTATCAATGTCGCCGCCGCACCATTATTGAAAAAGAAAGCGGAGAGAAAATGCTGTGTCATGATTGGCGCCGGAGCCTATAGCGGCAGACAGGGAAGAGCGTGGAACGGCTGTCTGAAGCATGCCTTACAAGTAGGCCGCTGCCGATCCATCGACTCGATTTGCACGGCTGTTATAACAGCAAATTCTAAATTTCTACAATAAAAATATTCCAGAAAAAAGAAAGCGAGATCCTTATGGGATTTCCTCAATTCCTAGTAGCGTGAGTGCTGTCACGTTACAGAAAGCGTTTATATTGTCACAGGGCATGTTTCTGAGATGGTTATTTGTACTTGAGGCTAATTGGTATTGCGCTAAAAGGACGCGGACGGAGTCTGCGCAAACCTACATGACACTTGATTTTAGTCACCATACATATTTGCCGTTTGTCTATAGTGACAAACAGAACACAATCACACTACATGGAGGAACTGCACTGTTTACTCGCTTTTAGGCCTTCACGCTGAAGCGGCCATCCGTAAAGTTGAACGCTAGAGGCGGGCGTTGACGGACAGTTCACTGACGCCTATGGGGGTTTCGTCAGCACACACTTGTTGGTATAAGGGGCATCCGACGTCGAGGGAAGCTTGATGCTGCATGCGACCGTGAGAAAGGTGGGGGGGGGAGTAGAGGGGCATCTCGTCTTTAAGGACCGGCAACAGCGCCGGCTTGGGGTCACGTCCGCTTACTGGATGACTGAGCTGGCGCCTCGCGGTTTCGAGTTTCACATGTGGTGCGCACGGATCGCGCACTGATGGTGAGAGATTGCTCGGCGCCGTCGCGGAGGCTCCGACCTTCCCCGTAACGAAATGCAGCTGCAACTCTTCTCGCCAACCGATCGCTGCCCCCGAGTGACAGTGTCCTTCGTGTTTTTCTTGTCTATGTGTTGTCGTTTTGTTCTCGCGCTATAACTATCGACAGCTGGGCGTCGCGCGTTTGAAGCGGCTTGGTAACCGTGGCGGCGGAACTATACGGAAGTGGTGACAACGCACGGCTACTGGCCGCTGAAGAGATCATTTCTTCGATGCAGGACAGCGCACACGCATGGCCCCTTGTTAAGTTTCCAGAGGTGCTTTCACCTCTGCATACTCATCCACGTCATCTTCCATCTCTTATCCTCGGGAACTGCAACAAATTGATAATTCGGGCAGTAGCACCCAGAATCAAACGGACGGCAAAACAAGAAGATGGGGCGCAGCATTGTCACCGTCCGCGTCATTGTTTGCAATGCTGCCTCAACAAGGCAGCAGTCCAAGGGAAGATGGAATATTGGGGCGACGAAAAACCATTGAAGCACTAAGTGACACTGGAGGCTACGTTTTGACAAGCGGCTTATACTTGTTGCTGCCTTGAAGAAAACAAACCCGCCTGTCGAAACACTCACTCCAGCGGCATTCCGTGTTCTCGGGATTTTTCATTGCCTTAGTTATGTACTACTAATCACCCCATCAGTTTGTCTTTATTATCGTTCTAAGTACTGACAAGGAGTAACTGACAACCGCAAGCTTGTAGAACGAAGCCACAAGAAAATCAATGCGAATTCCTCAGAAAGGCACAACTTTCTTCCAGCTGAATAAAATGTCGTCCGTGTCCGGGGATCGAACGCAGGACCAACGCCTGTCCCGAGTGGTTGCTCTACAAGTTGAGCTAACTAGGATGCTATCAGTCTGTTTTTGATGTTCTAGAAACTGTTTCAGATTATTACAACTGGGTACAGTGTACAGTTTCTTCCCTACGTACCGATAATCTTAAATACAGGTTAGTTTCTAGCTACTGAGGAATGCGCCTCACTTCAAGACGTCTATAGATTGAGGTGCTCGTAATAAAGGATGGTTTTATTGCGTATTACATTGTAAAGTGGCCTTTACAAAGTGCTTTATACTTCAAGACGTGTCTGTTCAGCAAAAATCCGGGTATTGATATGGCTTAGTAGTCGCGGTTGTCAAATTAATATGGGCCTTGATAACTTCGCTTTATAAACATATTTCTTTGGCTAGTACAACCCGTTTCGGATGGTTGATCTATCTGGTCAGTGACTCGAGCCACACCTGCGGATTGCACGGCGTCTCTGAACATCCAACGGCACCGCTGCGCTTGCCGCGGGTGACTTCATACGTGCGTGCGCAAGTGCCGGGAGCGTTGCGTGTGTTCACACTATATAAACGAACAAACTTCTCAGTGACGAGCATTGAGCTCTGGACTTCAAGTACCGAATTGCCGTGTTCTAACCACGACCTTACTTTGTCTTTTTCGTATCCTCGATTGATACACTCAAACACGCAGAAAAGGCAAACCTCTATGAAGCTGGCATACTGTATAAACCTTTTGTTTATGCCTGTCAATCAATACCACGTGAAAGGTCCTCGTCAGGTGGAATAGAAAGCCTACGAGAACGTGCCACTTGCAAGCAATCACCTTCACACGCCTGGCGCGTTTTCACAATGCTGCCGGAAATTCCGAGTTCAGATAACTCGCCGACAACGATTACTCCCGCAAATTTCATGCGTTCTATTCAACACTTAGTTGGTCACTGAAGATACATGGCTCGCGCGTGCGTTCACTTACTTTGAGGCGCCGTACCGTACGTTCAGTAGGCACCGTTTCCGGACCAGGTGAATCTTCTCAGAAAACGGCGATAACGTCACGAGGCAGGCCTCTTCCGGGATGCGCGCCCCACACCTACGCGAACTGGGACTTCCTGCTGGCCGGCGTGCAATCGAAGATATGCGGCATTCGAACGCGCCGACGGCAGTTAAATGTCGCTCACCGCGGGCAAACTACCACCGATGGCACTGTCTGGCTCGGCATCGCGTAGCGCTTCAATATCTCAGTGGCCCGATCCGATGGCAGCGACTGCGCGGCGCCTGTCTCGTTGCATTCGAGCATGCGATCGTCTATCTGTGCGACGCAGATCGTTTGTTATCTTTGTCTTTCTTTTTCGTATTACGTGAACGATTTTACAAGCGCGCTGGGTTGTCGAACCAATGGAAGGCCGGCCATGCCAGATACAGAGCGTGAGTCAGCATGTTCAGATAACATGCGCGCTCAGGAAGGCAGCCTTCAACGAGCCGCCTTTCACGATCTCGACGCTGTTGGAATAACGTGATGTAGCCCCTCTTCGTGCACCTTAAGAAAATCACAGCATATCCCTGTCTGTCTGTCTGTCTGTCTGTCTGTTTGTCTGTCTGTCTGTCTGTCTGTCTGTCTGTCTGTCTGTCTGTCTGTCCACATGTTCGTCTGTCTGTATGTCTGCCCATCCGTCTGTCCGTCCACCTAGTGAACACACCAAGTATCACCATCTCACATCTTTTCATCATATGTTCAGTATATACACTATTGCCATCCAGCGGAAATTCCAAGGACTAAAACGAGACGTGGCCACTACAACTTCAAACGTTATTCCGAACAAAATGGCGACAAAGGGACAAGGAGACGTTGTCGTCGTTCCGTTCTCGTGCTATATCTACCGTCATGCCGTGCCAACTAGCCCAAACAGCCACACTTCTAAGTTATTTCGAAAACGTTCGAAGAGTGTGTCGCCTTGGGGTAGTCTGTTCCTTTACCAATTGTTGAGGTTTTGATGATAGATATGTGGTGTTTTAAGTCCCAAAACCACCATATGATTATGAGAGACGCCGTAGTAGAGGGCTCCAGAAATTTCGACTACCTGGGGTTTTTTAACGTGCACCCAGATCTGAGCACATGGGCCTACAGCATTTTCGCCTCCATCTAAAATGCAGCCGTCGCAGCCGGGATTCGATCTCGCGACCTGCGGGTCGGCAGCCGAGTACCTTAGTTACTAGATCACCGCGGAAGGGCGATTGTTGAGGTTTGACGTCCGAAAATCGCGATATGATAATGAGTGTAGGGTCCGGAAATTGCGACGAGCTGGCGTTCTGTCACGCTCGAGCACTTAAATAAATGGACAAGAACCTTTAGCACAGTGGGGGCCCCAGTGGGGAGTGGGGCACGACGAAACAGCTGCCCCCCCCCCTCCTAAAATATCCCTCTGCATCCCTTTGTCACCTAGCATTCCGCATTAATTGAAATGTGGCCACCGCGGCTGATATTCAATCTCGTGCCCTTCGTGTCAGCACTCGAGCACTATAACCAATAGGCCAACAGGGCGCTTTATGTTCCGAGGCTTAAGTAGACGTTAACGAACCACAGCATACCTTGCGTTCATGTCTTGGTTCACGTCGTGGTTCACGTGAAAACCCAGAAATTTTAGTGCACAGTTATTTCCATGGGCAACAATTTTAAGCGCCAGCAATGTTATAGTGCAAAACAAAAGCTTTCTGCCGATTTCGCAAAGCATACAGTTGTTCACGTGAGAAATTGCAGCTCAACAGTTTGGTTTGTACACCGCCACGAAGTACAATGTACCATGCACCTTTGTCGTGCCTTAAAACGCGTCATTACGTCATCATATCGCGCGAAAATGAAGTGTGACTCAAGGCGTGACATTAAAAGAACATTATCTCGCGTTGACACATAAGCTCACGCTGAATCGATTGAGCAGAAATGACATGTTATGTCTTGGTGTTGGCGCAGTAGTTTCACACATCTCTACCTTCTGCGAAGAGTCATTAAGCACTGAGGCTATACATATAGTTAGCTAGCTGCAATTGCTGCGCTGTCCATGATGGAAGCCGCAGTTCGCTTCGCAAGAATGCAATCGTTTGACTGGAAGAAATGGGTCGCAAATTTTCCGCGCCTTGCGCACTCACCGAGACGTTGCAAAATGTCAAGGGAATTCGGCAATGCACATCCTTCATACACGAACTTCTTTTTCTTCACGCTTGCTTCGTGTGAGGCTTATGGGTGGTACCGCTTAATGCTAGCACGGAAGGCAGCCTCTTGACACGGAATTTTCGCGTTCGAATCTGCTTTGCAAATCACGACATGCGCTTGCGGTGCTGTCAGCCACCACCTCCTTATTTGGCTACTTTACTCAACTCTGTTCGTGTCAGTTTTTGCTGATGTAAAACAGCAGAATGAAATAATTAATCTGGCGTCCTTTTGGACGGACTGCTCTAGACATTTTACTTTTTCGTGATAGCGTGTACTCACAGAAAAAAAGGCCGTACGAACAATAAAAAAAGAAAGGTCTGATCACCAATAAGGTTTATTCATACACAACAAGGCTTTTGTGTGCACTTCCCAATACATACACATGCAAGAGTCCGAATGACACATATACTCGCATACCACCACCTATGATACCCTATTATAGCTTCCCACACCTCGATATTAAGATGCACGAATTTTCTTTCTGTTCTGGTTTGCGATGGCCGGTTGCATTACCGACCTCTTTGCATATCTGCTTCCCCCCTCCCCACACGTTGTTGATACCTGTCACATTCAAATAATATAGCAATGTTTCGTGCTTTATTTCCCAAAAGGACGATATGATTATGATGGACGGCGTTGTGCAGAGCTCTGGGAAACCTGGTGCTCTGTCACTTGTACTTCATCATCATCAGCCTGACTACGTCCACTGCAGGACAAAGGCCTCTCCCATGCTCCGCCAGTTAACCCGGTCCTGTGCTTGCTGCTGCCAATTTATACCCGCAAACTTCTTAATCTCATCTGCCCACCTAACCTTCTGTCTCCCCCTAACCCGCTTCCCTTCTCTGGGAATCCAGTCAGTTACCCTTAATGACCAGCGGTTATCCTGTCTACGCGCTACATGCCCTGCCCATGTCCATTTCTTCTTCTTGATTTCAGCTATGATATCCTTAACCCCCGTTTGTTCCCTAATCCACTCTGCTCTCTTCTTGTCTCTTAAGGTTACACCTACCATTTTTCTTTCCATTGCTCGCTGCGTCGTCCTCAATTTAAGCTGAACCCTCTTTGTAAGTCTCCAGGTTTCTGCTCCGTAGCTAATTACCGGCAAGATACAGCTGTTATATACCTTCCTCTTGAGGGATAGTGGCAATCTACCTGTCATAATTTGAGAGTGCTTGCCGAATGTGCTCCACCCCATTCTTATTCTTCTAGTTACTTCAATCTCGTGGTTCGGCTCTGCGGTTATTACCTGCCCTAAGTAGACATAGTCTTTTACAACTTCAAGTGCACTATTACCTATCTCGAAGCGCTGCTCCTTGCCGAGGTTGTTGTACAATACTTTTGTTTTCTGCAGATTAATTTTAAGGCCCACCTTTCTGCTCTCCTTGTCTAACTCCGTAATCATGAGTTGCAATTCGTCCCCCGAGTTACTCAGCAATGCAATGTCATCGGCGAAGCGCAGGTTACTAAGGTATTCTCCATTGACTCTTATCCCTAACTGTTCCCATTCTAGACTTCTGAAAACCCCCTGTAAGCACGCGGTAAATAGCATTGGGGAAATTGTGTCCCCCTGCCTTACACCCTTCTTGATTGGTATTCTGTTGCTTTCTTTATGAAGCACTATGGTAGCAGTTGATCCCCTGTAGATTTCTTCCAGAATATTTATATATACTTCATCTACGCCCTGATTCCGCAGTGTTTACACGACGGCTGATATTTCTACTGAATCAAACGCCTTCTCGTAATCTATGAAGGCTATGTATAGTGGTTGGTTATACTCTGAGCATTTCTCTATTACCTGATTGATAGTATGAATGTGGTCAATTGTTGAGTACCCTGTTCTAAATCCTGCTTGTTCCTTTGGTTGATTGAATTCTAATGTTTTCTTTACTCTGTTAGCAATTACGTTTGTAAATAGCTTGTATACTACAGAGAGCAAGCTGATCGGCCTGTAATTCTTCAAGTCCTTGTCATCTCCTTTCTTATGTATTAAGATGATGTTAGCGTTTTTCCAAGACTCTGGTACTCTTCCCGTCAGGAGACACCTCGTAAACAGGGTGGCTAGTTTTTCTAACACAATCTGTCCTCCATCTTTCAGCAGATCTGATGTTACCTGATCCTCACCAGCAGCTTTGCCCCTTTGCATGCTCTCCAAAGCTTTTCTGACTTCTTCTATCATTACTGGTGGGGTGTAATCTGGGTTACTGCTAGTTCTTATAGTATTAAGGTCGTGGTTGTCTCGGCTACTGTACAGATCTCTGTAAAACTCCTCCGCTATTTTAACTATCCTATCCATATTGGTAGTTATTTTGCCTTCTTTGTCCCTTAGTGCATACATCCGACTTTTGCCTATCCAAAGTTTCCTCTTCAATGCTTTGACACTTCCTCCGTTTTTCAGAGCGTGTTCAATTCTCTCCATGTTATACCTTCTTACATCGCATACCTTACGTCTATTAATCAACTTCGAAAGCTCTGCCAGTTCTATGTCTGTTGTACTTGACACTTTCATGATTTGACGCTTCTTAATTAGGCTCTTCGTTTCCTGGAAAAGCTTGCCAGTGTCCTGTCTATATACCCTGCCTCCAACTTCCACTGCAGACTCCGTAATGATACTCGTCAGATTATTATTCATTGTATCTACGCTAAGGTTGGTTTCCTCACTAAGAGCCGAGTACCTGTTCTGCAGCGACACTCTGAATTCCTGTACTTTCCCTCTCAGTGCTAGCTGATTGATTGGCTTCTTGCGTATCAGTTTCTGTCGTTCCTTCTTCAAGTCTAGGCGAATTCGAGACCGTACCATTCTATGGTCACTGCATCGTAC
Source organism: Rhipicephalus microplus (assembly GCF_043290135.1). Lineage (NCBI taxonomy): Eukaryota > Metazoa > Arthropoda > Arachnida > Ixodida > Ixodidae > Rhipicephalus > Rhipicephalus microplus. Next base: position 269,422,542 of record NC_134701.1, on the reverse strand, counting down.
CTTGCCAATCACTTCCACATCCTGCACGATTCCAGGGTGTGCACTCATTATAAAGTCTATTTCGTTTTTATTTTCGCCATTAGGGCTCCTCCATGTCCACTTGCGGTTTTCTCGTTTTCGGTAGAAGGTATTCAAAATCCGTAAATTATTGCGTTCTGCGAATTCTACTAGTAGCTCTCCTCTGGCGTTTCTAGTACCGATGCCATAATCTCCTACTGCCTGGTCTCCAGCCTGCTTCTTTCCTACCTTTGCATTAAAGTCGCCCATCACTATAGTATACTGTGTTTTTACCTTACTCATTGCCGATTCCACGTCTTCATAGAAGCTTTCAACTGAAGCGTCATCATGGCTGGATGTAGGCGCGTAAGCCTGTACTACCTTCATATTGTATTTTTTATTCAGTTTAATTACGATACCTACCACCCTTTCATTAATGCTATAGTATTCCTCTATGTTGCCAGCTATGTTTCTGTGAATTAGGAACCCCACTCCCAGTTCTCTTCTGTCGGCCAAGCCCCTGTAGCAAAAGACGTGCCCATTCTGTAGCACCGTATAGGCCTCATCTGTCCTCCTAATTTCACTGAGCCCTATTATATCCCATTTAACACCCTCTAGCTCCTCGAATAGTACAGCTAGACTTCCCTCACTACATAAGGTTCTAGCGTTAAACGTTGCCAAGTTCAGGTTCCAATGTACTTACATTGCCAACGTTGCCAAGTTCAGGTCACTTGTACTTTTATTATTCTAATTTCACTGGCCTCTAGCTGTTCTCTTACATTAAAAAGCGGCCGCCGTGACCAGAATTATGTTCCACAACCTTCAAGACTGGTGCCCCGTAACCACTAGGCCACCGTAGCGGATGTCATAAAGAAAGGAAAAACTGCGCTTTTTCTTGTTCAGACAACTTGCATATCGCATTGTAGCAGAACCGACAAGGCGGGCGAGTTGGAAGACCCGGCGCTTGTCTTGTTTGCTTGTTTGTTTTGATTTTGTGCGCTCCCCACGATGGGTTTATCACATTTTGCTTCAATTCGTCAATCGCCTGCTCCATGTAACTTAGAAGTGTGGCAGCTTGGGCTAGTTGGTATGGCATGACGATAGTTATAGCGCGAGAACGAAACGACGACACAGAGACAACTGTCTGTCGTGTCCTTCTTTTCTCTGTGTCGTCGTTTTGTTCTCGCGCTATAACTATCGTCACGCCTGCTCCACCCTGGAATGGCAAGCGTGTAGCAGGTTATTGAGACCAGAAATGTCATCCCTTTTGGAGTAAGCCTATCTTTGGCTGTGTGATTGCGTGCTAGGGGGAAAAGACAGGCTGAAAGCTATCATGGGGACGACCCTGATAGCCTTCGGCCTGTCTTTATCGGATGCTTTCGGCCTCCGGGGCTCGCTCGCCACCATCTGCTCGGTAAAGTACGACGTCAAGTACGAAGGGACAGACACACCATGCTGTGCTTGTGGAGGAGACGAGGAGGAAACGGCTGAACATCTGATACTTTACTGTAAAAGGCTTCACCAAGCAGCTGAAGGCAATGGCCCTAAATTTTTCAAGGCATTAGATTTTATGAATATTAAAGGCAAAAAATACTTTAAACAGGTATAAACAATCGATACCGGAGGCCAATTGATTGGCAACGAAGATCAAGGCAGGGGTGGAATTCACTCATTCGCTATACAGAATTGCAACTTCAGTACAAGTCATGTTTACGTGGCGTGAGCCGCTGCCTAATCAAAAGAGCAGAGCCCCTTCTGTTGGCCCCCAAGCAAGCGACGTAGTTGAGATTGTCGTGCCGTCCTGTAATATCTGGAGTCTGGATTATATATAATTTTTCTAAAGGTGAATGTGAGAGTACGTTGACGGGGTCTATGAAAACGAAGTGTTTTGAGAAACAGTGGTATTTTCTGATAGGGTGTTACATGAAAAAAAAAAAAAGACGATATGAGGGACCCCGTCGTGAAATCTTTTGGATAACTTCATGACCACCGGGGGTTAATTAACGTGCACCTAAATATAAGTCAGTAATGTTGCTTGTTGGGCGGGTTGTAACAAGTTAGACATAATAAATATAAGTTCTTGGGTGCTATTGCAGTTTATCCCCATCGATAGGTGGTCGCCGTCACCGGGAGTCGAACCCTCGAGCTTCGCAAGCAGGAAACTCCCCATTCTGCTATGTTACCATGGCTGGCCTTGGCAGAACTAACATGTATATAGAACCTGGTTTTACAAACGTCACGCATATCTATATTGCTTTTTTTTTTTCTAAACGATAGGCTGGTTCACCTTTCGGCACCACTCTTAAAGTGTCTTTCTCAATCACACACTTTTTCTTTCTTGAAGAGCTTCGTAATAAGGAAAGTAATTCTATCATACTCCACGTTGCCGACTATGCAATGACAACATCATTGATGTCCTGCTGGTGGGTCAATGATATAAAGGGACATCGAATTGTTGATAAATGTATAAGAACACACAGACTTCAGAAGACTAAGATCGGCAATTATGATTTTTCCTCTTGTCTCATGTGTAAGTGAGCATTGATAAGCGGTATCTTCGCCAAAAGTAGTCCTGGAATTTATTTTGCTAGTGGAGGGTGAGTGGGGGGGGGGGGGGACAGTGAGGTGAGGGACTTCTGCGTCGTGTTTTGCAAGCGTTTGCACTTCGGTGGCAAAGAGGATGGCAGGCGAAAGTTTGCTGTGTGTGTGTGTGGCGGGGGAAGGGGGGTGGCCTGAACCCCTTACTCAATTGAGCTAATCTCTGGCACCGCCCCTTATCTGTGTACCCGCGATAAAGAAAGCAGAATTAGGAAAGGGGTTGCGATAATTCCGGAAAATGCAAAGATAAACGTTCAGGAAGCACTAGCTGAGGCTTCGTAAGCAACTGCCGTGCAGCGCGAGAGGAAACGGTTTTGACTCGGGCTTACAGAAATTATGTGGAATGATCGTAGCATATTCAATAGGCCTACATTTTATACGATATACTGTTTCACTTCGTAAAATGAGCACTTGTGTTTACGCTCAGAGCAGAGGCTGCAGTCACATCTGCGCAGAAATAGGTGGCAAAAAACAAGGGCATCGATTACACTTGTCAAAAGGGGCCACCGTGCAAAGCGTCTGCTCTTGACGCTGCCGCCGCAGGGTTTGCCAACGAAACGCAAAACTAGGAAAATAGGCGCAGTTTCCGTGGCTGACTAGTCAGTTTCTGCGCACTTTATCTATCTAATATGCCAGGTGCAGAAAAACGATTGCGATACGTGCTTATGATACCGATAACGCGCCAAAATAGAGCCCCAGCAGTCGCACGTGAAGCCACTGTCGTGTTTACTCCTGTGAGCCTTCAACGTGCGAGTACGTTCGTCTGGGCTGTATTCAACAGCGGCAGAGTTCCGGACAGTTTCGGTCAGCGGACGCGCAAGACAATGCTGGCGAGAATACGCCGAGTGGTACGTACAGTACTCACACCCGTATTCTGAAACCTCCCTACACTCAACGCTTCGCCTTCACTTGAGAAAGCCGATGGGGGTGCCATCTCTACGCACGGCAAGTCACTGCATATCAGCGGTAGTCTGCTGCGATTCTTGAGTAGCATAGCGTCATTTTCAGCCGAGTGGTGGCGCAGTGCTCAACTCTGCCAAGTGAAGGGTGGAAGTCGAGTCGAGGAGCGTTTGTGAATACGGGGGTCAGTCTTGCATCATGTAACCTTTCACCTGTAGCCAGCATTTTTTTCTTTCTTGAGGGGGTGGGGTTAAAGAGGGGAGAAAGCTTTTGCTAGAGAACTTAACTATTTGAGAAAAGCGCAACTGTTTCATGAGACACCCAATTTCGGAGGGAGCTAGGGGTTGCCTAGCGTCTCTTCCACCCCTTGCCCCTACGGGCTTCCCATTGACAGCATACATACGTACGAGGTGGTCGAGCAATTGTAGAGAATCTGGTGTGCAAGAAAGAAGGGGGGGGGGGGCGATGAAAAAAAAAAACGAGAAAAGAATATATCGGAAACGTGGGCATGGCAGCTTAAACTTCTGTAGTGTATTAATAATACGATCTGTGACGTTTTGCGTCGCAGAACTATCATACGGTAATGAGGCACGCCACAGTGGAGGGATTTGGCAATTTCGACCATCTGATGTTTTACATGCAGGGTACGTGCACTTACATCGCACACTACAGGGGCGTCAAGTATACCGCCTCTTTCGAAATGTGGCCATTGGGACCGGGATTGATCGACTCCTAATTTATTACATGTACTAAGCATTCAACGAGACCAAAACACTGTCGTGCCATTTATTCACTACAAATTAAGACTGTGCTGACACTGAACATTTTTGCAGAACTCGCAAAGTTCGTAAAGATCACCGTAAACGCGCGTGTGCGTGTGTGTGCTTGGCAAATGCAAGCTTCTTACTATATAGACTGCTTTTATTTCCTCCCCTTAAGTGAACCCAGTCATATCTTTATGGTCACTCATTAAGCGACAGAAAAAAAAATTGTTTTCCCTGTCAAGGCGAAATGAGAGCCTTACACTAAAGCTCATAATCGCGTACGTAGTGCATTCTTTCCGCAAACGTAATTTACGCAACATCCATTGGTTAAGCTAACGCCAAGCAGCGCGTTTTGAACCCATATTTGTTCTTGCGCCAATTATATCGTGCTTTCAGCAGAAATACCGTTGCGACTTCATTTTCGGGGCTAGCAAACCAGAACGAATGTGCTAGAAAGGCTCGCATTACCTATTCCAGGAAAATGCGCTGGGCCGCTGCTTCAAGTCACACTTACCTGGCCTCCGCGCCCCCATTCGCACGCATGAGGCCGATTGCAGTGTTTGGAGCCAAGATTATTGCCATCACTTTCCTTCACAACGTATAACGCGGGGCTGTGCAGCCATATCACTCGGGCTGGGAGGCATCTTTTCTGTCGAAAACGGATGGAAGATCCAGCAGTAGGGGCATTTTTAAACGACACAAAATAGCAGCACGAGCTCGCACGTTGCTCACTCAGTGCGACAATGAAACCGCGTCGGAACGCCGTTTCCTGGAGCAAAAGGTCGTCGGTTAAAAGCCATCAGCGCCTGCAGAAGCCCCGCCGGCCCCGCTAGCAGGCCGTCTCGAACGAAGAAAAGCAAAGTGCCACCCTCACTAGATACGTGCAGCGCTATCAAAGCCATTGGCGAAGTGTTGTTTTGGCATCTGAAACAACTTGAATCTCGCGTTAATGATCTTTTCAAAGCTAGCATGTAGATACAGTGATGTCTGCAAGTGTACGCAACCAGAAGGCATCACAGCAGGATTAGCATGTCTTCGTTGATGTTAAGTGACATGTGCAGAGCTTATGTGAGTAAGTAGCCCGGCAATAGGAGGCGCAGATAAAGAAATATTAAGAGAGTAGAAGCACGTGCAGGTTAATTTGCTTGGCACGTCGTGCCATAGGTTACCGGCCATCGCCTCAACTTTTGCGGCAAAAGGTGGCGTGCTATGCGCATGCAGCACTGCATGCTCTTCGCCAGAAATCGTATTTGAACGACCTCTCTTGAAAGGGCGGACTGCGTATACTGATTTCTATAAATATTCAGGTTATGAGAAGCGTTACACGAGATGACATTGACGCTTGCAATATTCGAAACTACGGTGACGTGAGTGGGTCTGTGGTTCGAGTGAATGGTATTTAGTGCTTGCCTAAACTACTTGGTAGTGCATAGTGAGGAGGATTTTCAGCCAATTTCACTGACGCGGACACAGGATGGCAATAATATTTTACTGGGGTCTGAGGGGTGATGATAATTGTAAACTGAGTTGGTTTATTATAGGAAAACGTGGCATTGTAGTTAGGTGTGGAACGTTGACGTGCTTAACGTTATGGTTCGATCTACTCGAAAATGTGGCTCGTGCTGCACTTTTATAAAGCTGCGCTTTTTCTCACACTCTAAACGATTGTATTTGGAGAACATTTGTACCGCAATTTGCTAATTGTCATTTGGCTTGCTTACGTTGGAGCTCGCTAGTTTCGTATCATGAGTGCTTATCATATTGATAGCCACAAGCGGTCCATGACCGGGAAGTACCGGGCGCACGATGATAACGTAAGGGAAGTACGCTAGATATATAAAGGTTGTCGTCGTGCTGTGGGAAGGCACCTCAAATACGGCGTTTTGTTTATGTGTATGCATAGATAGCTTGAGGGGTAAAATATGACGTATACACTGCACTTTCAGCTGCACAAAAATTAATGCTTTACTTCGCATATACTAGTAACAATCTGAGTAGCTGCGTTAATTGAAATAAACTACATTACTCAAGAAGTTTTAGAGAGTATATCCGATGAACGGTGCTCTGGTAAATTTTTTGAATAATGCCAGCGCCATGTACACAATGTTCTGGGGAGCAGTGTGGCACGAGCTGTATAGTGTCAAAGACGTGCTATGACATGTTTCACTTAATTGTGTCAAGTATTACAAAAAAGAGAAAAACACATGCGCTCCTGGTGTAGATTTGACTATGCATTGTTCTGAGCCGTTTGTAGACCGCCACAATATTTTTGCTAATCCGCCAAGCTGAATACTTGATAAATATTGTGTAAGTAACTTTTCAATTCGGAGCTCTAACGAAACATCTTCAGTTCCAACGTTGTGCTGAAATGTCGGAATGTTCCATCCGTACTAAGATAACTGCCAACGCTATGAGCTTGTAGATAACAAAGATTTCCTAATAAACCTTTATCATAACAACTCTGACAAAATATATTCAACAGAAAAGCTGTTGCGCTTGATCAGCGGTGTCGTATTATTTCATATGATAAAGTAGCTGCACTGTATAACTTTATGAGCCCCGCCACAGTGGTCTAGTGGCTAAGGTACTCGGCTGCTGACCCGAAGGTCGCGGGATCAAATCCCGGCTGTGGCGGCTGCATTTCCGATGGAGGCGGAAATGTTGTAGGCCCGTGTACTCAGATTTGGGTGCACGTTAAAAACCCCAGGTGGTCAAAATTTCCGGAGCCCTCCACTACGGCGTCTCTCATAATCATATGGTGGTTTTGGGACGTTAAACCCCACAAATCAATCAATGTATAACTTTATGAGCTTTTATTTGGAGTGCTCCAAATTAAAGGTACACTGAACGCAAAATAGCTGAACGTGCCTGTATATCTTATAATTGATGGCCTATATCTCAGGGGGTAAATTAAATCATGCAAATTTACATGTCAAAATGATGATTCAAATTTAGTGGCGCATACTTTGGTAGGAAAGAGAGAGCAAAGGAAAGGCAGTGAAGTGGACCAGGTTGAACTCGGTTTCTTACCATACCTCGGGGAAGGGGGAAAACGAGGAAAAGATTAGAGAAGGAAAGTAATACACTAGCATGCATAGCAGCTAGTGCTGCGCTTATTTCATGAGCGCCTGAATCTACAGGAATATTCCTTGCATTCCACCCGCGCATAAGGTATACTTTGTATGCCTTCTATGCTGAAGTAGTGATCAATGAAGTGCCTTAATAATAAGTAATATGCATACGATAGTCGCACTGCCAGAAAATTTTAGTTTTGCACATTTTGCTTGTGAAATCCCATTTGCTGCGGCTGTCCTGCTGGCCGGGACAATGAGTTTTCGTCGATTGTCCAGGTTTGCTTTAAAGAGTGGCTTCCCACTAAATATTTTACTGAATCTAGACAAGAATCTAGCGAGGCCCCGCCGCGGTGGTCTAGTGGCTAAGGTACTCGGCTGCTGACCCGCAGGTCGCGGGTTCGAATCCCGGCTGCGGCGGCTGCATTTCCGATGGAGGCGGAAATGTCGAGGCCCGTGTGCTCAGATTTGGGTGCACGTTAAAGAACCCCAGGTGGTCAAAATTTCCGGAGCCCTCCACTACGGCGTCTCTCATAATCATATGGTGGTTTTGGGACGTTAAACCCCACAAATCAATCAAATCAAGAATCTAGCGAGGAAGGGGAAAGTTCACAAAAATTAATACTTGTTATCAGTATACTTTCTTGCACGAAGCTATGAATTGCGTCCACGGTGGCAAACTTGTGCTTATATTTAGGTGCACATTAAAGAACCCCAGGTGTTCGAAGTATTGTCACAATGCAGAAACAGCAGCAGTCGAATCCAGGAAACTCACTTTAATTGTATTAGAATACTGGCAAACTGATCGGGAGAGAACCTCGTCTTCTTCACTCGCTGCGCGTGTTCTTCGTTGTCCTCTTCGCGCTGCATATTCAATGTGGCATTTGCCCCCCTCCAGAGAGCAGCGTCCCGATGCTCTTCTACAAAAGACGGTGTAGTAGATGTATGGTGTAAATCAGTCCGAAAAGTAGGGCTTCATTCGCACAACATGCACGATTTCTGGTTTTTGCTGGCGAGTTGTCGAGGGGTTGTCAGGAACGACCACGTAATTAACGTCACTCAGGCGTTGTAAAACTGTGTAGGGGCCAAAATACTTCTTCAGCAATTTTTCAGACAGTCCCCGGCGGCGGATAGGACTCCATACCCAAACTTTGTCGCCGGCCCGATAGACGACATGTCGGTGTCGCAGATTATAACGTTGGGCGTCATAATTTTGCTGCTGGGTGATTCGGACGCGCGCAAGCTGCCTCGCTTCTTCTGCTCGTTGGGTAAAAGATGCAGCGTCCAAATCGATGTCATTGCAGTCGTGCAGTAACATGGCGTCAAGCATCGTTGTCACTTCACGGCCATGAAGGAGACTGAACGGCGTTCTTCGTGTAGTTTCTTGCTGCGCTGTATTATAGGCGAACGTGATGTACGGTAGAATGTCGTCCCAGTTCTTGTGATCCACGTCAACGTACATACTCAACATGTCGGCAATAGTCTTGTTGAGGCGTTCTGTTAAGCCGTTGGTTTGTGGATGATAGGAAGTGGTTTTCCGATGGCCGGTTCCACTGAGCCTAAGCACTGTCTTCAGGAGCGCGGCCGTGAAAGCGGCACCTCGATCCGTTATTATGATTGTTGGAGCACCGTGCCTCAGGACGATATTTTCTACGAAGAATCGTGCGGTTTCAACGGCGGTGCCACTTGACAAAGCCTTTGTTTCCGCATAGCGCGTAAGATAATCAGTGGCGACTATTACCCACTTGTTGCCAGCATGGGAAGTCGGATATGGTCCAAGGAGATCCATTCCAATTTGGGCAAAAGGTACCGTGGGCACTTGAATTGGTTGTAATAGCCCAGCTGGTTTTAACGGTGGCGATTTTCGTCGTTGGCAATCGAGGCACGTGCGCACGTAATGCTTCACAATAGCTGGAAGTCTTGGCCAGTAGTATTTCTGTTGGATTCTGGCCAATGTGCGTGTGTATCCGAGATGACCAGACGTTGGCTCATCGTGGCAAGCACAAAGTATCTCCTCACGAAGTGACGTCGGAACGACAAGTAGGTGGGTACTTCCTCTGGGAGAAAAATTCTTCTTATAGAGAACACCACTACGTAAGCAGAATGACGGCAGGCTCCTTGCAAATCTTCTAGGGACGGTTGTTGTCCGGCCATTCAAAAATTCAATAAGAGGAAGCAACTCACTGTCTTCTTTCTGCTTGTACAAAATTGTAGTGGTGTCAACGACTCCTACAAACGCCATGCTCTCATCGTCTGTGTCATCGTCGCGCTTTATCGGTGACCTTGATAAGCAATCGGCGTCGGCGTGCTGCCGTCCGGACTTATACACGACCGTCATATCAAACTCTTGGAGGCGTAAGCTCCACCGTGCGAGCCGACCAGACGGGTCTTTCAAGTTGGTCAGCCAGCAGAGGGAATGATGGTCGCTGACTACGTGGAAGGAACGGCCATAGAGGTACGGACGAAACTTCATAACCGCCCATACGACAGCAAGACACTCTTTTTCCGTTGTGGAGTAGTTGGACTCGGCGCGGGAAAGCGTCCTACTAGCATATGCGATCACACGCTCGGCTGAGTCTTGCCACTGGACGAGTACAGCGCCTAAACCCACGTTGCTGGCATCTGTATGGACCATGGTAGGAGCATCCTCATCAAAGTGAGCAAGCACAGGCGGAGTCTGCAGGCGTTGTCGGAGATCGTCAAATGCCACCTGTTGATCGTCGCCCCATGTGAACGAAACGTCTTCTCTTGTGAGTCGTGTTAACGGCGAGGCTATGTTGGAGAAATTGGCAATAAACCTTCGGTAGTATGCGCATAGGCCAAGGAAACGCCTGACTGCTTTCTTGTCTTTTGGTACCGGAAATTTTCTGACGGCCGCAATCTTATCGGGATCAGGTCGAACACCTCCATGGCTCACCACATGGCCTAAAAATTTAAGCTCCTTGAAACCGAAATGACACTTCTCGGGTTTCAGTGTCAGGCCGGCAGACCTTATTGCCCTAAATACCGATAGCAGCCTGCTCAGGTGTTCCTCAAATGTTTTTGAAAAAACAATGACGTCGTCCAGATAGACCAGACATGTCTGCCACTTAAGGCCTGACAGAACGGTATCCATCAGTCTCTGAAATGTTGCGGGGGCTGAGCACAATCCGAATGGCAAGACTTTAAATTCATAAAGCCCGTCAGGCGTTACAAAAGCCGTTTTTTCTCTATCTCGCTCGTCGACCTCTATTTGCCAATACCCACTTTTGAGGTCCATTGACGAAAAGTAGCGTGCATACCTCAGCCTGTCGAGTGAATCATCGATGCGCGGTAATGGGTACACGTCTTTCTTTGTCACACGGTTCAGCTTGCGGTAGTCGACACAAAATTGCAAGCTTCCGTCTTTCTTTTTAACCAGCACTACCGGCGATGCCCAAGGACTTCTTGACGGCTGGATGACGTCATCATCGAGCATTTTCTTCACTTGTTCCTGGATTGCTTCACGCTCTTTCGGTGCTACGCGGTATGGGTTCTGTCGTATTGGCCTTGCCGTCTCCTCCGTTATTATCCGATGCTTCGTCAGTGGCGTTTGACTGACCCTCGAGGTCGATGAAAAACAGTCTTTGAACTGGTGAAGAAGATCTACTAGACGCTGTCTCTGCGCTGGTGACAAATCCGAGCTTACGTCAATAGGTGGTGGGGCTGACGTGGCTTGCGGCTCGTCCTGTTGTACTACACAGCACTCGCGGATTTCGGTGATCTCGTCGAAGTAGGCAACTGTAGTGCCTTGTGTAATGTGTCGTCGCTCGTTGGTAAAATTCGTCAACAGAACCTCTGCTTCACCGCACACAACGTTGACGATACTTCTGGCAATTGCAACACCGGGAGAGAGTAGGAGCGTCAATACTTGTTCAGCGATTCCTTCTCCAGTATTCTGCTCGCTGCACGTGACTGGAACAAGGCGGCACGATAACGGAGGTATGGTCACATCGTCAATGACTCGTAGGGATTTTCGGTGTAGCGCCGCGCTTTGATCCGCTGAAAAGGTCAGTACACCGTCCGGAATATTGATGATGGCACCATATTCACGCAAGAAATCCATCCCCAAGATTGCCTGCTTGCAACACTCAGAAAGGATAACAAAAGTTGCGACGAAGGATGCATCCCCTATCTTCATTCTTGCGGTGCACTTTCCGGTAGGTGTGAGTAGCTGCCCTCCAGCTCCTCTAATCTGCGGTCCTGTCCATTCCATTCTAACCTTCCTGAGCGTGTCTGCCAGACTCTCACTCATTATCGAGAAGTCCGCGCCAGTGTCGACCAATGCCATGACGTCATGTCCGTCAATCGTAATTGCAACTTCGGCAGTAACAACCCCATCTTTCGTCGATTCATTGAAAATGTGTCTCTCTTCGCTCGGCAGTAATGGGGGATTTTCAGCACTTCGACGATTCGCAACCTTCCCCCCTAAGGTCGCTGCTTTTAGTTTCCCCGGCGTGGACTAGGAGATCTCCCTCTTGGCATGTCAGTGGTGCTCCGTCTAGAGGATGGAGAAAAACGCCCAGGAGAGGGTGAACGTGACCGAAACCCAGGAGGAACATCCCGCGGGGTCATGACACTCGTGTCGACGTCAGATGTTCCGTTGAAATGGCGCCGAGGAACCGTAGAAGGAAAGCCTTGGTACCCTGCGGCGCGATACGGGCAATACCGAACGATGTGGCCTGCTTCCCCACAGTGAAAGCACAGGGGCCTATGATCAGGGGTACGCCAGATGTCAGTTTTGCGAAGTGGTGGCCGCCTCGGCATCGAAGTTTCTCTGTAGTACCAAGGCGCTGTCGGCGGATGTTGCTGGTGGTACTGATGTGGTGTCGGCACGTTCGCTGGCTGTCGGCGGACTACGTCTGCATAGCTTGCCCTGGGACTGCTCGTGTTCGGCTCAGGAAGCGAGAGCGCTTGCCTGATCTCCTGGCGTACAACTTCCGTTACTGAGGCGATCGCGCAGTCATTCGGTTTGGCGACGAGTTTCTTGACCTCTTCTTGTACGATTTCTCGTATTAGTTGGCGCAAAGAACCTTCGTCGGGTGTTGTTGCTGTGGTAGAGGCTGCCACGCTGATCGGTGCACTGTGGGTTGGGCGGTCATACTGGCGATAACGTAGATGCAGTGCGCGTTCGATAGATGTCGCCTCCTTGGAGAATTCATCCACACTTGTAGGCGGGTTTCGTACGAGACCAGCGAACAGCTGCTCCTTAATGCCCCGCATGAGGTGGCTAACCTTTTTGGTTTCGGGCATATTAGGATCTGCTCGACGAAATAGCCGCGCCATGTCCTCAACAAACATCGTAACGGATTCATTTGGTTTCTGAATCCGTGACTCGAGGAGACGCTGTGCGATTTCTCGTCTTTCAGTGCTCGCGAACGTGTCGAGAAACTTCTGCCGGAACTCGTCCCAAGACGACCACACGCGATTCGTGAACCACGTTCGGGCTCCGTCTTGAAGCGGAAAATAAACGTAGCCCAATTTCTGTGTGGTGTTCCAACCGTTAACATTCGCTGTGTGCTCGAATTCCTCGAGCCAGTCATGTGCATCCTCATATGCGTTTCCGTGGAAGTCAACCGGAAGTCGAGGGTTCAAAACAGTCACCTGTGTCGTGCTTGGGCTGGACATGTTGGGGCCAGTGCTTCCAGGCGCCGTCATGCTTTCTGGTACAGTCACGCTTTCCGGCAATGGACCAAACTCCGGGCTGAGGCCTAACAGGCGCCGGCTGCTGCGGTGAACGGGGGTGTCAATGCGCGGAAGTCTTTCTTGACCAGATGCGGGGCTGTTGTCAGGCGTCCCGAACATGTACCCAGCTCCTCCACCAGTGTCACAATGCAGAAACAGCAGCAGTCGAATCCAGGAAACTCACTTTAATTGTATTAGAATACTGGCAAACTGATCGGGAGAGAACCTCGTCTTCTTCACTCGCTGCGCGTGTTCTTCGTTGTCCTCTTCGCGCTGCATATTCAATGTGGCAGTATCTGGAGCCCTTTTTCAGAAAGGTTCTAAACGGGCGAATCAAGTATGCATAACCGATTTCTCGTATTTAATGTCCTTGAGTTTCGAGTTTTCGATTGATTCGTTCCCGTGATTGATTCGCTTACTCGAACGTGTTACTATTGTGCAATATCAGTGCGCGTTAAAGAACTCAGGTGTTCGAAATTGTCCAGAGCCCTCTGCCAGCCGGAGTCGCTTTGGGAGGTGAAGCCCCATAAAACAACCGATTGGTCGCTTAAGTAGCCAACCGTTTCGGCCAGTGGCACAAACCTCGCATGTGCTCCAATCTGCTGCCTGTGGCACTATAGCGATTACCTAATTCTTTTGTTGAAGTGCGCTACTCGCATGTATTTGCGCGGCACTGCACACATTTATAGTCGTGTCCACCAGTGAGGCAAACATGGTGGTGGGCTGCGTTTGTGGGCACGAAATGTTGCGAGAGCTCTTCCGACGGTGAGAAGCGTGGCCTTCCGTTTCCAGGAAGCCAATTTGCGCGCGCAGTTTCGCCACTTCGCCTGCTTCGCGACGAGACATCTGCAACCGTACACTTGTAAGCAAACCTGTTTTTCATGCAACGACTGAGCGTCACTTTACAGGTGCAGTTAAGAGCTGCTTCACTGTCCCAGCACTGTCGAAATGTCCCTCTTTTTTTCTTCATAAGGACTTCCTGCATGCCGCTGGTATACGGCTAATTACAACGATGGCAAACGCTTGCTAATTGCAGTTATAGGGTACAAGTGCTCGCACGATTAACCGAACGGTTACTATGTGAGCCTTTTCTCATACCGGTCAGTCGGTGCATTGCAGCGCGCATCATGCACTGCCTGACCAAAATAACCCCTCCCTCAGGCGTTCGCATAGCCTGCCGCATTGATCTGCACCCAACGTTGTCGAATGCGTATGAACTCGTAGCTTGTATTTTGCGCTGAACTCTTATACAGTGACTATAAGGCCTGACGTGCCATTCAAGCTATCAGCTCGCTGATTTATGGCTGCTGATTGCAGCCTAGATTAATTGTAAATGAAGGTCCACTTGTCTCAACGCTGACGGCGTTGCGAACGATATTTGCACTTGATTGTATTCTTATGCGTTTGAGGTACGGCGTTACAAAATATCCCGCTTCCCAACCAAATGAATTATATTTGAAAGTGGACCTCTTATAAGCTGCATGTTAAGGAAAAATATAAATAAATATACCTCCCATTTATTTATCATTAATATTTTTGGCGATTCGCGACTTGCCACACATACTCTTAATAGGTACACATTAACCCTCTTTGGAGAGTCACACTTCCCACGACTCTCAGAAGGGAGTATAACAACGTCTAAAATTTAAATACGGAACGTGTACTTTTAGAGAGAGTTGGACATCCAGGACTTTCTAAGAAAAGTGTAGCATCGCTCTTTTTTTTTTGTAGTGGTGGTGCAAACTACCCAATATTTTTGAAAACTATTTTCTTTGTTGTTATTTCAGAACTAGAACAACATGCTGTAGATCAATAAAACGAGCGGTCTCGTGGAGTGCGCAGAATCTGCTGCTATGCGATGTAATTTTCTATTTTTTATTTCGCAGCTTGAATTTTCGCTTGCTGCTATGTTACAGTGCTTCGGTGTCACTAGCTTTCGCTTGTCTAGGAGCTGTATCGTAAGGAAGTCATCTTTATCGCTGCTGCGATGTCTGTAGTAATACTTATCGAGTCTCTGCGCCAAAGAGGAGAAAGATAAGCATTTTACCAGATAGATGACATAAACAATGGGAACACCGTCATCGGTGTATACAAAAGAACGCGGTAAAATGCGCGACGAAACTTTATGTATTTGGATACGTAATTATGCTCGGGGATACTATTTTAAAAGCTCGCTAATCCACACTAGCATACTTAGTATGATTACATGTCGAGAATGTGGCAATCACCAAAAAAAATATTTTTTCGCAATAGTACGCCCTTACTATGCCATACGCGGAGTCATTCGGAAACCTCCTGTTATCTTATTGCGCTAACGTGCTAACCCTTCATGCAGCAATCTAAACCACTTTTACAGGTAAAATCAGCTTGAAGAGCTTTGCGTGCAGTGTGAAGCGTTGCAGTAACGCAACTCTAAACTTTCTCGCAGAGCATTTTCGTTATAAAAATAGTACACGCATGGCCATGGCAACGAATAGAGGAAAAGAAAAAGATGATCTGCTCCACCGATGCACTCGCTTTATGGCTACGTGAACCTTACATATTGAGGTTTAATACGTGGGAACACTTGTAATTTTGTTTTTGATTGTTGCAAAAGCAGGTATGATGAAGCTTGAAGAGACAAAATAAAAATTAGATAATCTGAAAATAGAGTGGAGAGAAACTTATCAAGATAACCACGAGTAATTGTTGTTCTCATTTTTATTTCTTTAGCTATTCTTAATGATACCAAAGTAGGGGAAAACAACTCTTTTATTACGTGTGAAGTTTTGGTTTAAACATTTTCTTCAATCACATTGGTCATTCATTAGGGGACATTCAGTACGTTATAAAGTGATAGGGGGGAGCAGCATAGCATGTATAGCGGCAGGGGGGAAAAATGAGCTACTGAATTTCGGGTGTATCGAACTCACTACTTGCGCACTTTGACTCGCGGTCGTAGCCGTCATATGTGCTGGGTGGTGAGCAAACAGCGTCCATTGCGTCACACGAGGTCGCGGGTCCGAAACCGGCCGCTATGCAGTAGCGCAGATTACAAAAACGGTCGCTGCCCAGCATACGAGGTGCTTTAAAAAAAATTAAACCCCGGGTGACTAATATTCAAAGTCCGCAAATAGGGTCTGTTTTATTATGGGGTCGCGGTTCTGGTGCATAAAGCCGTAGAGTCTAATTAGAAAGCGTGGTAACTAGTATATATATCCTCAGAACGATTTGTATAAGCTGGTTGTGCGATCGCAGTTATCGATAAGTGTAGTTTTCATAAAAAACATTATTACTGGTGAGAAAAATTTGACGTAGTGAAGGAGTTCTCACTCAGAACACGTTCGTATAAACAATTTCGCATTATATGAACGTGTCCGTATATTACGTCTGTCTGCGACAGTAGTGTGAGCAAAGCGCCTTTAACTCGTTGGTAAGGATTGAAAACGCAACCGGTTACAATCTCTTTCATGTATATGCGCGTCTATTCACAAGTTAATGCACGTCGAGGCCACATCTACCAGAAGTTGCGTACCGTTGGCATATGTGTGACGGGCATTGTATGAAACCTCGCGCAGACGCGCGTCTCTATATACTTTCGTTCCACGGTGCAAATCGTCTGCACGTGCGAAAATACCAGATACTCCGGGTTGCCTTGAGACTGCCGAAACGGAATTGTTGGAGATTGCCGGCGAAAGCTTCATCGGGTCAGGGTCATCGACGCCGCGTTGGCGCTCATAAACACCCGCATACTTATATAGCACGGGAAGGAAGTCAGTTATAAGCTCCGGGCGCTCAAGGGTAACGTGGTTCTTTACCACTAGTCTGCTCATGTGTACAGGCAACATATATGTGTATCAAACAAGGCAACGACACGTTCACGACCTACCGTCACTTTTGCGGTTTCGGCTTACCAATACGTTGGATGTTGTGATGATAGTGCTTTAGATTCAGTGGGACGTATTTCATCGGTGTGCCCGGATTGCAATGCTGAGAGAAAGTTTCTGAAATCGTCGGCTGAGTTCAGCTTCTTCACGTTTCTGAGATCTCGGAACTATACCAAGCGTTATGATTTTATTAGTTTCGTCACCCGCCATAGTGGTCTAGTGGTTGTGGTGCACAACTGCTGGTTCGAAGGTCGCGGGATCGAGTCCCGGCCGCGGCTGCTGAATTTAGATGGAGGGGAAATGCGAGTGAACAGTGTACATAGATTTAGGCACACGTCAAAGAACGCCACGTTGTTTAAATTTCCGGATACCTCCTCTGCGGCGTCCCTCATAATCATATCGGGGTTTCGGGACGTAGACCTCAACAATTATTATTATTTTCAGCAATGTGAAGCTTTGAATTTTCGTTTGAAATTAGTCAGTAAGCTCTAGCTCGTCTTTATGCAAACTATTTATTGCATTTACCTCCCCTGTAAATACTACTGCCACACATTTTCTTGCATTCTTTTTTCTTTCATTTCCTGCGATTCTGCACCGGCCATCCATGCTCGAGTTATGTGATGCTTGTCCTCTTCTTAAATACAGGTACGACATATCACAATAGATGTAAATTTTATGGGATGATGGCGGAAAACAGTTTTCTGGCGTTTACATTATTGCGGTAGGAAACATCCTCGTTTTGTACGCCTCGCGTTTAAGAAAAAAAAAACAAACGATGCATTTTTAAGCTTTGTGAGCGAATTGCCCATCTACGTTTTCCTGTAGGGTGGTGGTGGTAGTGATTAGAAGATGAGAAAAGGCACCTAATTTCTGCAACCCGGTCGGGAGCACGGCGCAGTGCCAGGACAGGTTAAGTATACCACTAGTCCGCCTTCTTAGGATGCGATGCCCTCTCCCAAGTTTCTTTGGCTTCGGGCGTCAAGTGGTTTTCGAGTGAAAGCGATGTCACGTGACGTTTAGAACCACTGCGGAGTTCCTATACTTAAACGCTCCGCACGCCGTTCCAATAATTCCTCGTGTTTCCGTGTGGAATGCGTCTGTTCTTTGTACATTTACCATGCCATTCTGTAACAATACGGGAACATATGGAACTGTTCGAATGGCGTGTGGAACGTTTCCGTCAGGGTGGCGGGACAGCAGTGGGAGCGGCGGGCAACGGAAATGGTGGACGCAAAAGTTCCGCGAAACGCGAGCCTCTAACGCGGAACTGATGTGAACGATGAATCGGGGAATCGAGGGGCGCAAGTGCATGGATGGCGCTGCTTTCGGAAAGTGCGTGGATGTTTTTCGCGGTTTTCGCTGAGGCGATGAGCACGCGCCCTGCCGACCTTGACGGGCTTGCCATAAACTATCGTCGCGAGCGCTCTGCGAGCCGCGCTTAGCGCTAACGTCTGAAGATGGCGACACCTGCCTTCAGCCGAAACAACTTCGAAGCGCGTTTGGAGACGGTCTGTTCAGCGTTGAGCTGTACTTGTCGCAAGCTTTGGTGCAACCAGGTGAGAAAGCTCCATCGAAAATCTAGAGTTTTGCTGGTGGATACATACACGCGCGCATACGAATATAAACACACGCATATAAAAGTTGTTTACCTAAAACTCCCTTTCCCCATTTTCCCCGTGGTGTGGCGGCTCGCTATCACTTTTTCACATTTCGTGGGGATGCGGAAAAGCAGGAAAAATTCTGGTCACTGCCCCCCTCTTGTCCCGTGCTTTTGCTGACCTTGCAACTTAAATGCAACTCTTTTGAGGAAGTAAGCGCTAAAGGTCTACCTGCAACACATCTAGAATATAAACCAACGCCTCGAGGTGTAATTTTGCTGCAGAAGGATACTATTTACTCACGCCCGTTCTTTCTTTCTTTCTTTCTTTCTTTCTTTCTTTATTTCTTTCTTTCTTTCTTTCTTTTCTCTTTTTTTCTTTCTTTTTTTCTTTCTCTCTTTTTTCTTTCTTTTTTTCTTTTTTTTCTTTTTTTCTTTCTTTTTCTCTTTCTTTTTTTTTCATGCGGCGTGTACTGCACTTTCTTGCTGTAAACACCATAGGCGTTCCACCATCCCATAGGGTTCGCGACAGAAATATGCCAAGCGTGCCGCTTTAAAAGAAAGAGAGAGATTTGATTCGTATCTACTATTGTTCCGCGGAAAGAAACATACACATTAGGTGTCGTGCGTAGAATCTAAAATAATGAGAAAGAACTGAATGTAATAAAAGTTGAAGGTAACAGTCTTGTTATCAGCAGCGCTTACTGCTTCAAACGAGGTGTTTGAATTAAGGAGACTAAGAAGAATGTAAAGAGGTAAGAAATTAGATATTAGCAAAAAAAGTATTTCCATTGTAGCGAGCGTGGTCCACGAGCATGGTATGGTAAAGGGGCGGTCAAAAGTTTCCAGGCCACGCTATCATATATGATTATACGAGTAGTGGCTTGTGACTTTTATGATCACCAGTGTACGCAAAAAAAAAAAAAATGTAGACGTGCCCCAATTAAAGGCCATGTGATTAAAAAACATCACACTGAATGTCAGTCCTGGCAGATGTAAGTCAAGGTATTCCTGGATCGGGTTGCACAATCCAGATGTTTTGAACAATGTAGCGTGTAGAATGACATCTGGTGGCGAAACGTTGGTTGCAATTAGAAATTCAGCAAATTTGCGAAAAGTAGTTAAGCGTGGTACATGGACGTCACTTCTGTTCAGGAAGTTGAGAGGGGCTGTATTCCCTACTGTAGACGTTAGACTCTGCCCAGGTGGCGCTGCGAAAAACGCCGCCGCCAGCGCCCCCGTCGCCGCGCTGGTCATAATTGGGTAGTGCACAAATTGCAGTCCGCAAGCGAACGTGCATAGGCCCTCCTATTTTGCTGGCCTTGACGCATGGTTTCCTGAAAATAAAGGACCTGGCAAGCTTCTTCCTTCAATTCAAGCTTACTTCATAAAAGGAGGAAGCTCATCAAAACGAAATGCGGGCAGAATGCTAAATATGTTCAATTTATTTAGGCGTGCTGCACCTGGAAATTTAAGTGCAAGTGAGCATCGCATGACATGGAGTTCGAGGCAAGCACTAAACTAAGCACATACACGAACAATCTATGCGATCAGTGGTACGAAGTTCGCTTTATCAGGCACGAATGGCCCTGGTGATTTTCTCTTCGCAGTTGCTTTCTTGCTTGCAGTTGCTTGTTGTGCATTGAGGTGTTTTATTACGCATGCTCGAATGCTCTGTTGACGGTTGTCTTCCGTGTGTGGGCACTGCAAATGGGGATTCATGCGTGCCCAATTTCTCAGTGTACAACGAAAGGCAAAACCGATGCCTCCGAGATAGCTCCGGTAATGCCGGAGATCAACGCAAAAAAAAAAAAAATGTTTGTGGTCGTGATCATTTTGCGATTTACCTGTATGACGCACATATTCGCTTTTCCTAGTTAAAGCCAGCACTTAGAGCATTCAAAGCCCTAGTGTGCGTAATGATGTGTGGTGGCGATAACTTCAGATTATCGGTGGTCGCAGCGTGTGCGATGTTTATCGCGGCCGGGCATCACCTGTCTACTGCTGCACGTCGCGCACCATGGTCAGGGGGTCTGTTAAGCTAATAATCAAAGTTACCACGGTTCTCCGTCAAGACTACTCAAAACAATAACAGGAGACCTACATTATCACACTTGCGCAAGCGAACGGCCGTGGAGAACGCGAGTATTCGCATACACAACACGTTCGCAACGGCCTGTATTTAGCGCTCACGCCATTCTGCTTTGCGGAAGCTACGGAAATCAGTAAAACTGATGTCATCATTTCCGTGGCAATTCCCAACGCAACAGTAGTGCAGACTGGAGTATTTTTTCGAAGAGTGCGGAGCCATTGCGCCTTCTCTTGTTTTCGCCGTCGTTCAGGCGAGTGAACCAGCAAGCACTTCACGACGGTTCGGTGACGCCTCTGACTATATAGCGGAGAGAAATTCGTAGCTCTTTTTCTCAGTGGTCAATGCGAAAATACATATAACATTTAGCCCATTCGTTGTGTCGTTCGCTGTAGTTGCACCTGGCTGCGCAGCAAACTGTGCAAGGGAGTCGGGCTTTGCACTACTCAAAACTGCGTCGACAGGTGGCGCTGCGTGTCCGCAAAACTCCTGAGTCTGATGTCTATAGAGTAAACATGCTCCATTGCTTATAAATTCTCCAACTGCGAAACTTCGCGCGGTCAATGTTTTTTCCTATACTCGCTTCCTTCAAAACTCCTTTGTAACTCTTTACTATACAACCACAGCTAAACGTAGTGAAACGTGGCGCATGGACGTCACTTGCTCTGAGGAAGTTGAGAGGGCTTTCATTCACTCATACAGAATACACGTGTTGCATTGTATATATACCCACTCTAACGACGTAACGTCCCGCCACATACAGGGCAACTTGTTTTTACTCGTTTCCTTCGACATACCTTTGTGTAACTCTCTCTCTCTAGTACAACCGTAGCTGCACGTCTGGCGCGGACGAACGAAGCGGCAAGGCCGACGGCAACCTCCCTGCCGCCCCCGAATTAAAGTGGACGTGCCGCTGGGAAAGGCGCCAGCAATTTCCTGCATCTACGGCGCGTGTACGTGCTCTTGTGTGTTCGCTCGCCGCGCCTCACGTGCTGTACCCGCCGGTTTGTTTTCGCGCGGCGCGCGCGTTGTTGTTGGCGTCCGCTGTAGCGAGAACACGGTCATGCTCACGGCGCGGCAGTTCTCGGGGCGACTCAGCGTTGCCGCCGGTGGCTACTTTTCGCCCAAAATGGCGAATTCGAGAGGCCCGCGGCGACAGAAAACTATGAATGGTGACATGGGTGAATTTTCGGCGATTTCCGGTTTAGGTCTCTACTGAGTTACGCATTCTATACTCTTCAAAACAAATGGGCGACATATTTTTCTATTTTTTTTTTTTGCTGAAGCGGGGATGCGACTGGCATTGAAAAACATCCGTATATTTTAGGGGTTGCGGATGGTACTGTACTTTATGGGGCTATAAATAATTAGCAATCGCTATTACCAGACACGTCACTTAGGTACAGTTGTGACAATTTTGCCGATATTTAAAGCAAAATGGTGACTTTTGGCAACTTTTCACTCGTCGTTTGACGAATTTCACTCGAAAGTCAGTGGCAACCCTGGTGCGAGTGACGGTCGGCCGTGGGTGTAGATGTACTACAGTAGCCGTGAAGCGTGCGTGTTATGAACAATAGAGCCGCTCCAAGATATCTCACATCCTTAACTTTGTTGTGAAGGTAAAACTTTGCTTGCAAAACTGGGCGTAGCTACATGGCTGTGAAGGGAACATGAGGAAGGAATGCTTATTCTTCGAAAACGTTCCGCTTCGAAAACGTACCCGCTTCTACCGTAGTTTTGTGGTGTTGAAGGGCGTGAACCGCTGGTGAGCCGTATCTATCTCCTTGCGCGCCTGGACTCCAACTCAAGAACTCGTGAGACTGTTTAGACTCGTAGGGGTTTCCCCTCGTTAACGAGAACTGCCGGTGTTTGTAAGTTTACCTTTTGTTGATCTTAGCGTTCCGCTTTTCGGGTTTTTTTTTCTTTTTGCGAAAATATATTTTTTTCAGGCAAATGAAACGCTCCCCTCCTTTTCTCTCCAGATAATAACGTTCACAGCTAGCCCGACTGGCTTTACTTACCGAACCTGTCACAGGTGGTCACATCATTCCAGGAACCTTCTGGCCTTCGCTTGCCTCCTTGGCCCTGATGCCGAGACCTAGAGTTGTCAGTCCAGGTCATCTGAGAAACGTTTGGCCTCCTACGTTTGGAGAAGCTCTTTGGTTTATTGTCTGGCGATACGGGCATGCAGGGAAGGCGATGTGTTTCTGCGTATAATGCATGTGTGCGCGAGTATTAGGTGGGTCAGTGTGTCAGGTAGATAACAATTGTTAATGTGCACCCCAGAAACGTTAGCCTGGTTCATTCCCTGGCTTGCTACTTCAGATGGCGGGTGATGACTGTGGTGTATGCTATGATCACATATAAGTATACGCACAAATGAGATGTACAGTCACGCATACACATATACGCCAGAGTCATTCATAAAGGTGCGTTAAAGTGTACAGTCTTCAAAAACACCAACTGCACTTTTGTAATGCGCATCTCGTAGGATCTACTTTGCTGCTGGCTGAGGAGTTGGCGCAGCTCTAATCTAAACTCTCGCGCAAAATACGAGAAAAACAAAACAAATTGAGAATCAGATGAGATTCGAACCCGGCCCTCTGCGTGGAAGTGGAGTATTCTGTACCTTAGAGCCATGCCTATGCTTGAAACTCTTTCGCAAAAACACTATACTGGTGTCATGTCAGGCCAGGAATCGCGTTAACAGATGTGGTCAGACGTGGTAGGAGCAGAATGACGAATAATATTAGCATATATAGTTTGTGGTTTCTGACTTCGCAAAAAGGGTGGTGATGTACGGCGTAGTGGGTACACCCTGCAACTATAGTCACCCTTTTAAAGAGGGCTCTAGTGAGGCCACTCTTTCAAATTTTACTGTGCAGTGTGTGTGTGTGTGTGTGTGTGTGTGTGTGTGTGTGTGTGTGTGTGTGTGTGTGTGTGTGTGTGTGTGTGTGTGTGTGCGTGTGCGTGTAGATTTCCTTTAATCGCTGACCTTCGGCATCGCAAAATATTCCACGATTCTAATGGTTCAGCGTTTATGGCTTCGCATGTTTGTGACTGACTGAAATGGGCCCACCAGTTAGGGTTGCTCTCATTCTTGAATGCCGATCGGGAAATACTAGACAATACTAGACACGTAGCCCCTTCCTTCTTCCTAGACAGTTTCATACAACTATTGTCCTTCGGTGCACATTCCGTACACGTGACATACGCAGGCGAAGGCTGTTGCTGGCTGTTAGTGAATGAACCAGTTAACAAATTAATGAATGAAGAATGCATGTGAATAGCAAAAAAAATACACAGTGAAAACATTTAGTTCGAATGAGAACGATACCGATGCCTTCTGCGTGGCAAGCAGTTTCTCTACGACGAAGCCACGCCTTAGCATGCAAACAAGCTTCGAAACAAAAATACACTACATGAATGATATGCGAAGGAGTAATTTCTTTAAGCCATGTAACATTGCGCGGCAGAAGCAGAATCGCGTCATCTGTCAAAACATGCTGATTGCGCAATGACCCACCCTTTACAAAATGCGCAGAATTATATGATCATCAGCATCAGCAAAAGCGTCAAGAAAGTGAGCGGCTGCGTAAGCTCACTTGTTACCTGACGGGCGCGTATGCGGCTCTTCAATGATTCACAAAAGGAATGATTATGGGGTAGTAGGCACTTCACAACTGTACTTGCAGTAGGTATTCTGGGATAGTTTGAAACGATCAATGTACGCTCAAAAGCTCAATCATCCTCCAAGTTTTCGGGGAGGTTTTAGTTGATATGTGGGGTTTAACGTCCCAAAATCTCCATATGATTAGAGACGCGGTAGTGGAGGGCTCCGGAAATTTCGACCACCTGGGGTTCTTTAACGTGCACCCAAGTCTGAGCACACGGGCCTACAACATTTCCGCCTTCATCGGAAATGCAGCCACCGCAGCCGGGATTCGAACCCATGACCTGCGGATCAGCAGCCGAGTACCTTAACGACTAGACCACCGTGGCGGGCAGGTTTTAGTTCGTTACGTTCAATGAAGCCATAGCGCACGCCCTATTTATTGCGTCTTTTTCACACTGCGTCTGATTTTGTCTTGCCAGAGAGCTGCTGCTCGATTGCATTACGTAGTGCTTCGCCGTGCGACGAGCACCAGACGTTCATTTCCAAGTGTTACAGAGAGTCAACTAGCTTCTGAACGTCTTCGGAATGGGGCCTGCAGCGTTAAGCTACTCTTTTGTACGCGTTCAGCAGCTGCCCAGCAGGCTGTGTGAATACTCGGAGGATTGTTTGTGCCTTTTTGTCGACGCTATACTTTTGTCCTCATTTTTCATATCCAACAATTTTATTTGATTCGGTTGGATGGGGCAGAGCAAGTAATTGCGTCATAATTGGCAGTGGTAAAACACACCATTGTATTTCTTCAGTGAAGCGACCTTGCTTTTGACCTTTAAGTATCAGTTACGTGGATGCAGTGACGTCCGCTCGTTTGAATGCTGTGACGCGATTTCGCTGTGATTCCGCCCATAACTCGGCGAGACGCTGATTTGAGTGTTGCGTTTCGAGATCGCTCCACCCGCTATTATGCTGCGTTGATGAGTTTCCCGTAGCGAAAGCGCGAGACATTACACCGTGCCACGTTACCGTAGATGACGCTGCGTGAAACTCTATTACGGGCAGCCGCTCCCATTTGCGCATTAACCGCTCAGCAGACCGCCTATACTCTAGGAAACGACAACCATAGCTTGTGTACCGGTATATATGCGCCGAAAGCGGCGCGTAGTCGTTCGTTCAAGGTCACTCACTCACTCGTTCGTGCGGCAAGTTGTCTTCTACGTACTCGGCTGTCTCTGTAGTTACGAATGAGGGAAGAGTAGCTATACAGACGTAGCTCTTAGAGCTAACAGCGGATACTATTTGTCCTACACCTGCCAAGGTGGTCTTCTGGTTAGGGTACTCGATTGCTGGTCCGAAGGTCGCGGGATCGAAGCCCGGTCGCATTTCGGTGGTGGGGAAATGCACGACTCCCGTGTACTTGGAGTTAGATGCATGTTAAAGGGCACCGGGTGGTGGAACACCAAGTGATGGGTGTCCCTCGTAATGTCACGATTTTGAAACGTATAACCCCAAAAATTCCTATTATGAGCTGTAAAAGGCGCCACTCTCAAGTAAATAATGTCGAGAAGACATGTTGACGTCTTCGTTGCTTCAATGCTAATGTTAGAAAGAAAGAAAAAAAAAACCTTCACTGAGTTATCGCTTCTTTGCATTTTGCTCTTGTACTACAGTTTTTTTCGTTTCAAACTGGCCTCAGCAGCCCGCCGCGCCTGGTGCAGGAGTGCCACCTGGGCCTCCTTTTCCTCGCTGGTGAGCAATGTCTACCACTGCTCCATCGGAAATTTTTTTGTCGAAATCTGTGGCGTGTACCTTTAGGGAGTTTAAATCCCAGTGAGTTGCGTGTACGAAATAATTGGGGAGAGTCCTATAGTGAACCTTACGCGTAAAATAGATTTCTTCAGTGAGTGAGCTCCACATTCTATTGCCGGCCTATGGTCCCACCTATTCACCTCATTATTGGCCTATAGTATCAGCTTACGCTCATAGGGTAATCTCTGCACGCGTGTCTCAACGCAGTAGCGTTCATGCGGCACCTCTATGTTTATTGAACGGAGGCGCGAGTAGGGAGGAGGGGGTGCCATGTCCTCCCCCACAAACCCTTTCACGAGACGTCCTTGATAAAAATAGCTAGTGCATGTGAGTCGCATGTTTAATAAAACGCAGTTTTACTGCATTGCGACCACTGCTACCTGGTATTTGTAGGCGTAATATCGAAATGCGAATGGTGGAACACCGATTATGTGCAATGTTGGCGGTAAGGGGGATTCGCACCATGATCGGAAAAGATTTTTTTTTTTTTACGCCAGTGGACTCGTGAGTCGACAACTCGGGCTCACCCTGCAGACTCGGGTCGAACCGTGAGTTTGAGTCTGAGTGTGTCCATCTGAGCAATATGTTGGCGATTTTCAGTCCGAGTGACTCTGGTTGAGAAAAAGTTAGGTGTGTCCGAGTAAATTCGCTTGAAGAAAATTTCGGTGTATCCGAGTCGATGTGAGCTCACAGAGCACAATACATTTATTGAGTTAGTCTGAGTTCCAATACTTTTTTCTTACCTATGGGATTATTCACTGTGCAAGCACACTGCGCGACCGGTCCATTGACTGGGCTTCTGAAATTCGAACAAGCTAAGTCCGAAGTAATGCCCTATTAATTATCAAGAGGAGCTACGAAAACTTGACAATTTCCTGTCGAAAATTTCTAAAGTGCCCCGGGTAGCCTTTTGGTAATATTGGCGAACTCCAAGTCGTCTGCCCGGAAAATTGACGTTTATTTGACTGGTTGTTTTCGAAATGCAAGAGATGAATTAGACTTTTCTAATCCTGCTTCGCCGCGAAAGTTTTGGCACAGCTCTCGATACGATATACTTGCAGCTTTTGCAAAAGAAGAATGATGAAGGGCTTCTTACGCAAAAACACAACCTTCTAACAATTTCCCGCGGACATTGTGGATGTGGTCGTCAATATAAAATACGACAGTAGAACTCGCTGTTGGGCTAGTTGGCGCATGTCTTGATTAAATAGTCAACGTCGCGCCAAATGAACAGCGCCCGTGGTGTATATGTGTGTTTCTCTGTGTGGTTGTTCGTTCGGTGCAACGTTGACTATTTAATCATAACATACGACATTTGCAGCAACTTATAGTGGCAAAACCAGAAAATGACGCATGCGTTGTCCTTTTCTCACCTCCTGGGGCTTCATTTTTGAGTAATTTTTCCCTAAACATAATGTACCTGCGGTAGTGTTCATCTACAGACCTTCGTGGCTTCTGTTTAAAAGACTGCAGCTGTGGACTGTGTCGCGAATTGCTTAGTACACGTCGCCTTAGCCATCTTGTCTGCGTGCCTCAAGATTGATGAAAGAGCGATAGTTCAGTGGTTCACTCTTATGTAATGAATAGTGGAAGGCTCATGTTGCTGCAGAGGCCGGCTATAGCCTGTACTGCCGTGTTGGTTCTGAAAATTCGAATTCTCAAATATTGTTGTTCATTTAGAAGCAAATATTTTTATATTTTTATTACTGGTAAGATGACGACGTAAATCGTCGTCTTGATACACGTGGTATTTATGTGTAAAAGGAGGTCCTATAGTTCTTCAGTATCTCGTATGCCTCTTGTGTTTTTCACTGAGAAAGTTACTGGCGTGTTCCCGTTTGTCATAACGCCGCAGTTCCTGATCAAAGTATCTATAATTTCGTGTTGCAATCTTGTCATGAATTTCGTAATTGTCATATTATGAAAGGAGCTACGGAGCTTCTCCGTATTCCTCCTCGCTGTGGTAACCTCTGTCAGACCGATCTACTGGCGACGACAAAGCTAGGCATTAGCCTTTGTGGCTGCTATTAGCGCTTCAGTGTCTTGATCTGTGATGTGCTACTGGGTCGATGCCCGCTCCTCTCTCTGTGTGTTTCGCTAGATACGAACATAGAAACTTATCTCTTGTGTCTGTAGTCATTAGGGACCTTTAGAAATGTGTAACCCTCGGTTAAATTATATATATTACGCGGTCAAAACAGCCCAAAATGCGTACAAGGAAGCTCGGTTTCTCGGCGGTGTACGCGAAGCCGCTTGGGAGCACTATTTCTAAATCTCCCTACCCTAGTTGTGTTGCTCCTGTGCTTCGCGTGTTCGCTCCAGCGTTGCGAACTGATACGATCCAGCGCGTAGACTCCCTTCCCACATGCCCTTCCTCGCGCACCTTTTCGTATCTCTCCGCGCCGCTGCATTCTATGCGTTGTTCGACCACTGTCGTTGATGGACATCTGTGGTTCGCTATCGGCGCCCGGCGGAAAGTGCACTCGTGTTCCTATCTACAGTCCTCCAGAATCAGAGAGAAAGAAACGAAAGAATAATAATATAAACGTATAACAAAGCAACAGACGTTATAATCTCTTCCTTTCTCTCTCTCTCTAAGCCGCACGGCGGCGTCTTTTGGAGAGGACGCAATTGTGCGTGCGCGTGAGTACGAAGCCGCACCTAAAAGAGAGGCAACACGTAGCCCCTTCCTCCTCCCTCCATCTGTAGCGTCCTACCTGCACCATGGCCCTCGCCTTCGCCAACACCGAAAGGGGCGCCTCTCTTAATGCGAATGAAACTCGGCTCTGGCTTACGCACGCTCGCACGTAGTCGTACGCACCTGAACGCAGCTCGCATCCACGCAGCACATCCGCCGTGCTCTGGTGAAGCCGAGATCGCGTCCTCCCGAGGTACCACGGTTGATTGCGCGCATCCAGCCTGCCAAGACGAGTGTGTGTGTGTGTGTGTGTGGCTGGTGTTCTGACAGTCTTCGGTGATCTGCCACCGACCACCTTTTGAGTATCCTGTCATCTCCCCTCGAGTCGCCCCCGTTTTCTCTTTCCTGTTTGAGAAAAAAAAAATCTAAACTGTACTCCCGGAAGAGACTGTCCACCGGCAGTCCACAAAGCCAGGAGCAGCCATGTTGCAGGCAGCGAGACGTTTCAGCACCGCGGTCGGGACATCTTCGAATCCCATGCTGCTGGCCGCAAGGCGCTTTAGCACGGCCGTCATCAAAAACCTTGGGGTGAGTCTTACCTCACGCTTTGCTGGTCTTTCTTTTTTTTTTCCTTTCGTCCTCCCCGTGGTGGTCGGGATGGACGTAGGTCGTGGTGGTGGTGTTGGAGGAGAAGGAGGTGTGGCGAAAAGTGTGGCCAGTCCTATGGAACAAGAAGTGCGGCCGGTGCAGGGCTGAGACTTGAGCATCAACGGAGAGGGTTCGCTGAACAAACGGAAAAAATTTGTCCGAGATGCCAGACTTGATTACGCTCGGTTTTTCTAACCGGCGTTACTTGCCGATGTACCTGTCCAATGAGAGCTACACCATCGAGGTAAGTTTGCATTCCCCATAAGACTCACTTACCGAAATTCTCACCACGTATTTACTAACCTCGCCTTTTCCGTATTGTACTGAGGGCCAGAAAGGTCGGAAAGGGCTATAGAGAAAATGTGATGGACAGCTGTAGTGGTAACCTAGGCCCCAGCTATAAGGGTAGCTCTCTGTGGATTGTTTTGTGCTGTGATGCTGCCGTGTCTATTAGTCCATGCGGCAAATCAGGTCCGCGTGTTTCAGACCACCACCAAATGAATGCTCGAGCGCGGCGTTGTCATGAGTGGATTCACGAGTAGGCTTGCTGCGAACTTTTCTATTTCAATAAAGTTTTTGTCATCGATCTGCTGTAATCGCAAGGCCAGTATCATAAAATAAAAGAAAAGCTACTTACGAAACAGCTGGAAGCACTCCCCTTGTCTTTTCTTACCGTTGATATTGTGTTTCGTGGCCATGCTTTGAAGCTGATTCGTCGCCAGTGTAGAACAGAAAATAACACCATCTCGAGGAATACTGGCAGGGAGAAACAAGCTTTCTTTCTTTCTTTCTTTCTTTCTTTCTTTCTTTCTTTCTTTCTTTCTTTCTTTCTTTCTTTCTTTCTTTCTTTCTTTCTTTCTTTCTTTCTTTCTTTCTTTCTTTCTTTCTTTCTTTTCGCACCGTCAGTAGAAAGAATACACTACGAAGTTGTCAGCGGGAAGAACTGTTAAGTTCGCGTCCTTTGCTCGTTCCGTTTCCGTTTCTGCAATCGGTGCCGGTCGTGCCAGATTCGTTCAGAACGCCCACCCTTGCATTTCTCGAATGCCAGCTGGGCTTAGATTACCTCGATCGAGGTTGAGAAATAACCCTGAATGCTCGAAAACCATATTGAACGTGAGCCAAGTGAAGCCGTGCGATCGCCAAGGTACGATCAGTCCTTGCTGCGTAGAAAAGGGTTTGCGGCACAATCGCTTTTGTTCTTCGCGTGCGTGCTTGTGTTACTGGCTAGAGTCGATTCGTTTCCCGCTCGAATAACTGGTGTTATCGCGAGTGCCAGGTTTCACGGGGGCATATGTTTAGTGGACCAGACTATAGCCGCCGCATTTGAACGAATCCGTGTCAGTTGAATAAAAATTATCCTACATTTTTTTGTTGTTGTTTGTGTGCTAGATATATGCTTGTACAGCGGGATCACATAAACATTGCTTTCCTTGCGGTGAAGGAAGAGCACCGGTAGAGTAGCAGTAATTATTTTTCGTGTTCAAACCACGCAATACACTAATTTATTTTCTGAAAGAATGACATTCCTTTGTGAGAAGTTAGGTGAAGAAGTATAATCAGCTCCTTGTTATTCTTTAAAGTGACTGTTTCAAGATGTTATCGATTGAGAGGCAATTTTTAGAAGTGAGACGGCGGTGTGTTCTTGTGTCGCGTCGGGTGCGATGTAGAATATTATTTGCACAGCATCACAAACGATACCTTTGATGGTTCACGTATCAGCTTCGTGTCTGCTTTGGCATGCTTCATATGTTTTCTAGGCGTTACCTCTCCGGTTTACAAATTTGAGATTGTGTTCACCCGTCGCCGGTAAAAAGCAACACGCCAAGAGAAGAAAATATTTCAGGTTCTTGTATTTCCAGCTCGTCGGCGTGCTCATAAGCAACAACATCAACAAGGAAGTACAGACAAAACAAGCGTTACCTGCACATGTACCGACACATCTGATTTGTTAAGCGTCTGAAAGATGAATACAGAACGGGAAGCCTACATCTGCGCATCACGTGGACAGAAAATTACGCTTAAACAACTCCTCTAACTGAAAGTACACCAGCGTGGGAGACACCGTGTAGTATTAACGTCTTGCTATACAGACGGAGCACACAACCAGGGGTCGTTTTCTGAGTTGATTCATTGATTATGCTGTAATAATGGGTCCGTGCTCCGCTATGGCGATGGCGATAATTGTCTGGCTGAGCAATTCTAAAGTTATAATTAGACTATTTACTCCTCACATCCTATCGTTCTCATGCTTTGGACGCACTGTCCTTGATTTGGCATACGTGAGACAGCTTTGATGCGCCATTTCCGCGTAATAAAACTGCAGCTACGTCATGTCGCGCCAAGTGCTCAAGGTTTGCCTCGCATAATCTTATCAGTCTGGCTGAGAAACTTTGTATAGCTAGTATTATATCCACAAAAAAATTAACATTGTGCTCAAGTTCATTATGAACTCGACTGATTTCAATATTACATTCCTAGACGATACGAAGGGTCGTCAACCAAAGCCTTCTCGGACATCACCAACTTCGTAGTTCTTCTACACGCATAAAAATGTAGCAAAAACTTCGTGTCAAAGTGTGGAAGTGCTTTCATCTTACGGCAATTTCCTCGAGTAGCAGTCACCGTACGAAGCACAAGAAGGTGCGCCAGTACTCTTTGTGACGGGTTGTGACTCTGTTTATAAGCAGAAGAGGAGGACCTAATATCTTGCTTGCCTTTGGACGCGATAAAAATCATTCGGAGTTATTATTTTTCGCAAGGGTAGTTCTTCACATTTTGTCTTCATTTTTTTTACTTAAACGTGTAAAGTTTTGTAACAGATTTCTTATACGTGAATTCGCTTAACACAACAAACTACAAGCGTCCACAACACTACAAACGCCCATAATTTTGTCTGAAGCACTCCATTGCCGCTTGGCATCACAAATCGTAAGATTTTCCAGGGCAACTACTGTATAGGTTTGCTGTATTCCTCTGTAACCTGGGTCTTTATTTGTGAGTGTGTGCGTGTGTGCGCGCATAGGAGAGATTTGTGGAATAATCATAACCAGCTAGGCTTCTTAACCATGTATCTCTAAGTCTTACGTGTACCCCCGAAGTGTATTCGAGGGTGGTGGAAGTGGGGTTGAACTTGCGCAGATCATACTGGTGATACTGCTAGGCTAGCCAGCGTTCTGAAACGCCATCGAAACGAGGCTCAAGTGTGCAAGTGTACAACTTCGCAGCGTTTATAACTAATACTTTGTCTTAGGGTCGAAACTGCCACTTTCAATTATTTTTTGTATGGTTTTTTAAACTTTTTTATATTTCTCAGTGCTTCTTATTGTCGATGATACGGAAATGCTTGCCTCGCGATCAGCCTAGTTTGTTGGCTTTCTTTAATATGACGAACGATAATTATATTTACTAGTCGCTCTTTTACGCCTGGCCAACACAGCCCGATTCGAGCTTGTTATGCCACACGACCAAAATATGAAAATAATTATTTTTGTTTGTCTCTTGATTATATATCGTTACTCTGACACTGCACTTCCACGGTCACGTGTCTAATGTCCATGCGTCCGATACCGATTCGACAGCTGACCGCACGAAGCACGTGTTATCCTACTAGGATGCGTATAGCTTATCAATTGAGTAATCTATCACAAGCAACGGTGTACGTAAGCATTCCTTTTTTTCTTTTCTAGTTTTCTGTCTGAATGGAGCGGAAAAAAAAAAGAGTACTTGGCAGTTGCTCTCGCATCGCATACCTGTGAAGTGCTTACGTCCTAGTCGACAGATAAAGGTAGTGTCTTGAAACAATGGAAGCTGACGACAGTTACGCCCGAAGTCATTCAAGTTTGAACTCTATGCGACCTAAAGCGAAATATGCAGACAAGACGGGCTCAGCAGGGTTAATGCACTGTCACGCCAAACAAACGGGATCGACAATAGCGTAGTAGACTTCCGATTTATGTGGAATCGAAGACTACAGCGCAGTATCGTAGTGCCACACATGCTGGGTTCTCACCGAAGTGCTAGAAGATTACGTCAGTAATTATAGGAAGCGCGTAGTGTACTGATAATACAATGTGTATTTAAATGTTGTTTCATACCGTTGCGCTTATGTGTTAGTGTTATTTTGAGCGTACTCTTGCTTTAGAAGGGTTACTAGTAAAAAAAAAATACTGAATCCAAGGTGATTGAGGAAAATACGGAGGTACGAGATCACACCGCGGCTAATGTGTTACACTTTGAACAAATGGAATAACTAGAGGGAACACCTGTGCACCAAGTCAGACGTTTTTAAAACGGAGGCATCTCAAAGCATTTTGTTGTGCAGCTGACTTCGTATGGTCGGTAGTGCAAACGCTAGCACGTTTTCAGTTATACGGATAATTTCGTTGAAAACGTCCTTCGTGATTTTATAGCATGCATGACGTATCTTTAATAAGAATAACGTTCCCTCTGTTGTATATTTTAAAAATTGTGTTCAAGTATTCATGCTTGTGATAGAGAGAAATACATATCAATAAAGCATTATGGCTCGGAAGAGTCACATATACAAATGTTCGTAAAGCTCAGTTGTTTTTAAGAAACACAATAGTGCTTTTGTGACCTTGTGTACACTTGAAACCATATAGACCAAATTTGATAACTTTTAAATTTCCGAAAAATGACATTGCATCAATGCGATTTTGGCTTCAAGACAACGTCATTGAGTCTGGAAGGATTGGTAATGGCATAGAATGAGCTCCATCGTTCCAATGTTGCATAATTGGCATGATCTGCCGTGGGCCCTTCGAAGTAACAAATATCAAAATTTTGTTATCAAGAATGACGTGGTAGTCCGTATTGTCTTGGTTATATTCGGTTTGAAGGCGAAACTTCGTTGAATTAGGTTGTGTTTCAGCTGTGCTGTGTCTGTAGGCAGCTATTGTGCGCTGATTGAAGAAAGGTGTCTGTATGTCTGCAATTTCAGAATTTAATTTCGACATAAGTCTAAATAGGCAGTATCACTCGTGAGTCTATTCACTCGGAGTCGTTCGATTTGAGAACGACCCGGCAGTCTGAGCCCAAATGGGTCTCATAGAGCATAATCTTGGTTTGTGTGGGGTCGATGTAGCTCTAAACAAGTGAGAGAGAAAGACGAGGATTTATCAGAAGGCAGAGAGGTCGGCTTTAATTAGTTCGCTCTAGCCAAATTTACAGATATATTTTTTTATGGTGTCTGAGTGAGGTATTCATATATCTCACCAGCCTATGGATATGACACTGCAGCATAAGTGTGTAAAATCAATATTTGTCCTGACTTTTTAAAGTAGTGAACGTGTAACACGCATGGCCGGTGAAGTAGAGCGAAACGATTCCTGCAGGAGGCGTGTTTCCGAAGCGATGCTCGAACATTGTGACGCGTCGCACTTCCTTGCTGCGTAGATGGCCTCCTATACAAGTTCTTTCACACAGGAAGCAGCCGTTTATCGCATTGTCGATGTTCTCATACTGGCGTTGACCTTATTTTCTTGCGCCAAGCGAACCATGCATGCAGCATTCCGTAGCCGCCATAGCATTAGGCACTCGCACTCGAGCTAGAACGGTGCGCACTTGGATTGCATCGACAAGCAGAGCTGGCCTTGCTTTTTATTCAGTCATTGCTCGTCGTATTCCCTCGGTCGGCGTTTGTGGTCCTTCACCTGTTCCGATCCATGGCACGCATTGTATCGATGCGTCGAAGATGCACCCGTTGTTCAAGTATCGTTCACCGCTGTGCAGCAGTGAGCTAAAGGTAAACGAACTCTGCAACAACTCCATTTAGTTGCACGCATCAAACGTAGTGACGAAGTGCGGTGTTCCGTGGCTCACAGAATGGTGGTAGCGTTAACAGTGCGAATAGAATCGAAGTGTACCGGCTCATATATGGCATGACGGATATTACAAGCGCTTACTAATTCTAATGCACCATTCAGAGACACTGTACTGAGTTTTTTTCTTTATTTACATGTGAACATCCTGGCGTGTTCCGTGTCGTGTCTAGAACGGTCGCTCGTAAAAGTCTTGACGCTATTTGGGTCACGCACGAGGGGGGGGGGGGGCTCCTATTGTCACACTATAAATAATTCAGACATCGACAGCGGGCTGCGTTACAACTAGAATCCATAAAACTTTTCTGCCAAGCTCTTGTATTTTCGGCTCACCTCGTGGTCAGCGGAAGGGCATACCCTATATGAAGCACCGCTGCTGTCTTTCATAAGGTGAACGAAACATAGAAAGAACAAAAGGCCCAATTAGTCATGCCGGCTGGGATCTTTAAGCCCTCAATCTCTGCCCGTATCAGTGTACTGGCAACCACTAGAAACTAATGCACAGAAAGACAAAAACGATCAAGTAGTGCGGCTGACGGGTGAAGAGGAGCGCAAACGGGTCATGCGAACGAGGCTATCCAATTCTGTTATCGGCCTTCATATTCGGCCTATGCTCAGTGGAATCATGACGCAATAATAGTGTATATAATATAGCTTACGGAAGCATCCGTAGACGGTTCCTGATAGCAAACTTGTGTGCTGATGGGATTTGTTAACGCAGTCGGGCGTTGTAGCCGTGTACAATGAGAACCTAAATCTGATTACGTGGCAGGTGCTACGGCGTCCTTCACAGTTTGTTTACGCCCCGGTGGCCCAGAAGAATAAGGAGGCTGTTTTATCCTACAAAACCCGAGTGACACGAGCGGCAGACGCTCGCAGGTGCCTTATCGGGCGATAACGTGACTAAGAGTGCGGATGATATTTGAGAGGCGCGATGGTCCGGTGTTGACGTAGTGGCGGCGGCTCGCGTTGAAAGCCCGATGGGATCCGTATCGAAACTAGCTACCGGCTTTTAATGGGCGGCTCCCCTTGTTCAGTGGTTTTCTCTGGCTGCTTTTACATCGTCTCCGATGAGTGCTCGTCACAACGGAGGCGCAAATGGACCACATCGCTTGGTGGATAGATGGGACGACCTCGCCTGCTACCGTTTGCCATGGTGACGCACTTCTCTATGAAGACCAGAGTCTCTATCGACCGCTGTAGACTGATATAGATGCTGTACACTGCGTATAACTGATGGACTGTGACGTTGTGTGTGTATTATCCCTCTCTTCCTTTCCCATTTTTCATACACTTCTAACTTTCTAACTTCCTTATCTTCTTTACCAGTGTAGGATGGCATAGCGGTCATTCTAAACGGTTTAAAATTCCTATCCTTGTCCTCTCTGTCACCTTTTTCTTACTCTATAACAACTACAGTAGTTAAACGAGCTAGTGTCATTTACGTAATTGTCTACGAAAGGGCCGACAATCACCTGAACGTTGCAACGTTGCAATCCTTTTTGAACTCTATCGGGAAGACGTTGCTGCAAAAGCACAGAACTCTTAACTGTGATTTGTGAGCGTGGTAAGATTGCAAAACAATAGTACTTGTGTCGAAGGCTAAGGCGGGATATAAAGGGGCCTCGAACTCGCAATATTGTGAGAAACGTCTGGAACAAATGTCTGATGCAGGCAGTCTCAGGCGTTGATGCAGGTGAGTTCAGGCCGCGTTGTCTTTTCTCGGATATTTCGCATGTAAATGTAGGTACTCGGGACTTATACGGTTAATGATATGACGTTGAAAAGCTCGCGAAGCAGACTCGCTAAATTGTTTGTGTGTGATGCGTGGCAGAAGGCATGTCGTTAATAAACTGAACAATAAGAGCGTCGTTGAACTTTGAGTACAGTGTACGAGGCATGCAAACGTGCGCGCGTGCGCAAATTCATAATGTAGTCTTATCATAGAAGCGTGGCGGTTTGGGCTAGTTGGTACGCCATGACGATTGTTCTTCTTGATTGATTGATATGTGGGGTTTAACGTCCCAAAACCACCATATGATTATGAGAGACGCCGTAGTGGAGGGCTCCAGAAATTTCGACCACCTCGGGTTCTTTAACGTGCGCCTAAATCTGAGCACACGGGCCTACAACATTTCCGCCTCCATCGGAAATGCAGCCGCCGCAGCCGGGATTCGAACCCGCGACCTGAGGGTCAGCAGCCGAGTACCTTAGCCACTAGACCACCGCGGCGGGGTGATTGTTCTTCTTGTCTCTTTGTCGTCGTTCTGACCTCGTGCTATAACAATCGTAGTATTCACACACTCTGCTTGAATGTAAGCACACTAATGAATTATCAATGCGCCTTTCTTGCATGTGCACGGCTACTGTTGCTTCATTATAATTACTTTGGTACTCACTCTTCGTATCCTGTTGGTGAAGTGAACTCATTGTGGATAAGACCTTTTAAAATATGGGGATGAATCAATTGTACTAGGAATGTATTGTACCAAGGCATGCTGAGGATTCTACCTTAGTTTGGAATATGTATTGCTCTTTTCTCGAGTCATAAGTTAGACGTCAAGCGTTCGAGCACAGAATCCAAAACATCGATTGTATGGATACCTTCACACGTAGAGAAAAGCGAGTATAGAGTCACACTTCATGATAAATTATTCGAAATGTCACGTAGAAATCAAGATTGTGAAGAAAAAAGTCACAGCATATCCACGGAGTGAATGATGATGAGTGGGTTGAAGCGTCCGTCCGTCCATCTGTCCGTGTGTCTGTCCGTCCGCGCGTGCGTCCATGCGTCTGACGGCGTTCGAGAACCAAGATAGCACGCGGGTAACGCCAACGAGACGTGAACCAACGAAGCTGAGTGCAAGCGTCTTCAACGCGCCCGCCGCTCTGCTTCGTTCATGCCACACCAACGATCCGCCACGTACGGCGACTATCCAGGAGACTGCGAGAGGCACTCGTTCGTGTACTATGTAGATGGCGCGTGGGTAACACCGACGAGACGCGAGTTAAAGAAGCCGAGTGCAAGCGGTTTTAACGCGCCCGCCGGGCTGCTTCATCCATGCCCCACTAATTATCCGCCACGTACAGCGACTATCCAGAAGACTAGAGAGAGGTACTCGTTCGTGTACTACGTAGACGGCGCGCGGGTAACACCGACAAGACGCGAGCCAAAGAAGCCTAACGCAAAGTCATTTTTATACAGCATACCCCGTTTGGCAGGTCTCAGAGCTTCGAAACTTTAGCGCGTTTTCGTTATCAGTGGCAAGATGGCAAACGGGCTCTCGTTGGGCGCGCTGCAAAGGTCGTCGTCTCCACGAGGCGCCGCCTACACGGAGCGTGGTCTTCCCAGCACGCGCTTATCGGACTCGTAATTCAGGAGAAGACTAAGGTCACTTGCACGCTGACGCAGCCGTGTTCATGAAAGGAGTGCGCTGCTGACACACGCCGCCGGCAAAATTGTGACAGGTGTTCGTGGTTGTCCTTTGTATACTTGTGTGCTTGTTTCGTGCGTCTTTATTTCTGTTTCAGCGTGTTTCAAATGCCGAGCTGTAGTAGTTGTTAGTCTGCGCTCGCTCGACCTGTGTATGCTAATTTCGTGCGGGCTTTCTGCTTGAGGTGGGCGCTGCAAGTTTCGGGCTCCTTGCCGTTCTTAACGTGACTTTACAATTTGTTGCCTTTGCTGAAACAATAAACAAGAAACGCTTAACTACCTCTGTAACGACACGTTTCACTTTCGTGTTATACTGGTTCCTATATAGGGGGATCGGCCACGTTTTTGTTTTCAATGCGTACCTTTCTGCGTTATAACAAGACTCAAGATTTTGCCTCTGCACAGTTCACAAGAGACTGCCCAATTTTTGATTCTTGTTTTCCGGTTATCTCTCGTTTTCTTCAACTTTGGGTGATATATGAATATTGGTAAGTGGTCACTTCTTCTTGCATTAGCGTCTGTTGTCTAGTATGCTCCAGCGGCTAATTCAGAGGAGCACACAGTGAGATCTAATGCGCTGCAGTAGTTATACATGCCTTCGTAAGAACGTCGGAGAACCGTCATTCAGTATAGCGTAACCGTGGTCTTCGCATATTTTTATTAAAGCAGATCTCCTTACATCACTACGTTCACCACCCCAAAATTCATGGTGCGTATTAGAATCGCCACATATTATGATGAGATCATGATCAGGTTTACACACTGCAGCCAACTCAGCGGATGAAACTTTTGCTTGAGGGTCCGAGTGTACACTAACTACAGTTACCGTAACGTGACCAAACTTCACCTTACATCTAACGAATTCCGGCGCGTCTGTTTTTGAAGTAGCCACCAGTGTAGATAGAACATCGCATCTCACACACATCAATCAGCTTTTTTTTTCGCAGCAGGACGTTCTGTTTAGTACTCCACACAATTGGACAGGCGTAATGAGGGATACTTTTGGTTAGGAAATACACAAATTTGGGAACCCGTCTTGAGCGACGAATTTCCGAATATCTCCACTCTTATTCTGCTAACCATTGCAGTTCCTTCGGAATATTGCACTTCTTTTGTAGCAGTTAGGTAGCCCGGTAGCCATGATTGCTGCAAGACAAGATGCTTCAAGATCTAGCAGCTATTTCATTTCTTGTAGAGAGCCTGCTTGCGGAAGAGATCGTAGAATTGCTTTCAGAGCTGCAAAGATTATTGGCAAAATGACTTGCTCGTTTTCCGCGGCCTCGACGATGTCGCATTTTTTGCAGAATTGTTCCTCAATAGGTTGCTGTGACCTTTGGCTTTGGTAGTGTATGACTCCTTGGCTGACTGTGCCCTAGCTGAAGGTGCCAAGCAAGCATGTTCTTCGGCCTGAACTTCTTTGCTGACGTGATTTTTTTGGTGCCTAGTGCTTCAACACTGCCGAGTAAGAATCCTGGCACATCTGCTTTGCGTCTCTTTGTTGCGCAGGAAAATTTTGGACGATATCCGCAATGGGCGATAGACCTTTCTGTATCTTATGGTACCCTTTACAATTCTCTTTCTTTGCACCGCCGATGCCACACGGTTTCTAGAGCAGCCTTAAAACGACGCCGGATGTGATTCAGCACAGTTACAGCTTGGAGCGGTGCATTTTTTTTTGTAATCATGCGCACCCGCACATACTTAGCATATCTTGCTTCCCCTGCATGTTTCAGTCATGTACCCATATATCTGGCAGTTATAGCACCTTACAGCCGGCTGAATGTATTCTTCGACAGTGAAGCCTATAGAGCAACTCTTTTTGGCAACAAGACGTCATGCCTAAACTGGAGTACCACATTACGTTATGGGCGGCATTGTGGCGCTTACATCTACATATCTTGCCCATCTCTTTTGTCGTGGGACTGAGATAACTCCGACACATTTAAGGTACTCCAGTAGGCCATATTCACTGTATTCAAGTGGAAAATCTTTTATCTTCGCCAGGGTCTTCATATAAGACTGGGGTATCATCACATGTACAGGGTCCCGCCGCGGTGGTCTAGTCGCTAAGGTACTCGGCTGCTGACCCGCAGGTCGCGGGATCAAATCCCGGCTGCGGCGGCTGCATTTCCGATGTAAGCGGGAATGCTGTAGGCCCGCCTGCTCAGATTTGGGTGCACGTTAAAGAACCCCAGGTGGTCCAAATTTCCGGAGCCCCCGACTACGGCGTCTCTCATAATCATGTAGTGGTTTTGGGACGCTAAACTCCACATAATATTCAGTGAATCACATGTAAAGGCACCCCATCCAGACTCCTAAGCTGCAGCAACTTGTTTGCCGAGTACAAAGACCGTACTCCAACACAAAACATTTAATCTCTGTTCATTCTTGATGATGTCACTTTCTAATTAATAGCATGCAGCGATTACGTCCGATGCCATGCAATTCGTATTTACCTTCCAGAAGGTGTCCTCGGCGGCGGTGGGTCTCTGCACCACCGCCACCACCACCACCGGTTTTCGTGATGCATGACCGCCGTGTAATCACCATCGTCTTCCTTGGGTGCTTTTGTATCCATCTGTACTAGGTCGTTAAGAGAGTACGTCGATGTGGTGTCATGGTTATAAACGTCTTCGTCCTTTCTGTACGTCTCTTCTTACACTGCGAAGCTTCGCTGTGCTCCGTACGGGACGTCACCATCGTTGCTGAACCTGCAGCAACTTGGAAGTCGAGCTGGATGGATAAGCGGTGGTCTGCTTGACGCTAGCAGCCTCTCACTGTTGCCCATACCCGGTATTGTGCCAGGTATGTGGCACGGGACCACTGAGGGTCAATTGTGAACTCGTTTTTGTAGTCACTGGCTCACCGACGTGTAGGTGCCTCTCTGGAGACAGTCCACCCACCACACACACCGTAAAAAGGTCCCGAACACAATAAATTGATTGAGTAAAGGAAGCGAGACGAAGCTACTGGCTTTTAACATTGCCTTTTTGTTTCCCTCTCTATATATGTTTTCAATATTACCATTTGACAATTCTCTTATTCAACTTTTCAAAATTTGGTAGCCTGCAATACTTCGGTGCAGCAGGCAGGGCATTCTTTGTGGCTTTATTTTTCTTTATTTATTTAGGGTTAAATTTTGCCCTCACAAACCTGCCAGTCAGTCTATAGACTGTTTAAACCAGTTTCAAGCAATCTATAAATTTCCTGCAAATAATTTTTTTAAGGGATAGCCTCGGCAGGTGCAGTTTTCCTTGTTGAACTGATGGTTGCAGATGGTTCAAGTTTTCTTTACCGCAGTCAGCCTTAAAACCTTCCTCTCCGAGGCGCTGCAAGCTCTTCGTACTATTCAAACGTATTCCAAAGTGCCTTGTGCATTGTATCACTGACACAGATAAGCTAACTGTACCTTTACTGCTTTTATAGCACCTTGGCTCAAGTGCAGTGCTCGAAACAACGTAACATAATACCGTCTCGTACGCTCCGTTATGCAATGCGGGTTCAGACATAGAAGCGGCTGCTGATGGCATGCCTTGACTCACTTGTTTATCTCAATCCGCTTGGCGCCTCATGGAAATGTTTTGAACGTTTAACGCCTCCAAGAAGCAGGGCCCCCCGCCGAACGTTGCCTCAATGGCTCGCGTCGCGACCTCTGCGGTCAGCTGAAGTAAAGTGCTCTTTAACCTTCGCTCGCGGTCGTCTCGAGACGTGAAGCCGAGCGATTCATTGGGGAATCTTCGCGACTCGTCGACGACGGTTGTCTTGGACGGCGGGCGGCCCTGCCGAAATGACGTCGGCAAATAAAAGGGTTTAGCGTTTCGTTGCGACATCTCGATGGTGCGTTGCAGTTGCGCACGCTTTCGAGAGAGTGCTGCTTTGTTGTTTCGCTTCGTTTTGCCGGACGAAAGAAAAGAAGGGGTAATAACGGAGAGAAAGAAAAAGAAAAGGCGTTTGGCGAACCCCCTTTTTTTTTACTTTCACCCGTCGTTTGTGGGGACGCATTGAACGAGCTTTTCTTTCTGGTTTGGAGCTAATAGAACCCCCCCCCCCCTCCCCTTCTCCCTCCATCCGCGTCATGGAATGATCGCGTGCCTTGGTGTGAGCGAGTTGGCCAGCAACCGTGCAGGGGACAGACACTGTGTCCGCGCTGATCACTTTCGGAAGTGTCGGCGTCTTCGTCGAGCAAGCTGGCGGCCGTGTTGACTACTCGTCGTCGTCCTCCTATGTCCGCCGCCGTTGCGCATGGAGCTCGTGTTCGCTTCGAAGGAGTCGGCACTCGTCATTCCGCATCATGATGCCTTCAACAAGGTACACGCCAAGTAGCTCCTCGTAGAGACGACATTCGAATGTGCAATGTGCTTTCCTGAAAGGTCGGAGGATGGTCATTATATATGAGTGCACGTAGAGGTAGGTATACCAGGATTGATCCCGTTTGTGTACAGGTGGCACTTGAACGAGAAATATGGCATTCCTGTAGAGTCGAACTCTGTGGTTTTGATTGCATTTTCATTTAGCCAACGCAGGCGTAGAAATCTCGGTTGCTGTGTAATGCACCTCGCTGTTAAATTCGGGGTCGCTTATTTTATTACAAGCCGCTCCAAATGCATTGCTATATAAAGGTAAAATGTAAGAAAATGAAAATACTGTGGTTTTGATGCTGGATAAGTTTACTTAAGGTGGTGGTACATGATTGGAATTTCCTCCAGTTACTCTTTACTTCAGTATTGATGCATACTTCGTTAAAAAAATCGCCTTGTTTCTAT
The DNA here is from genome assembly GCF_043290135.1 of Rhipicephalus microplus. Classification (NCBI taxonomy): domain Eukaryota; kingdom Metazoa; phylum Arthropoda; class Arachnida; order Ixodida; family Ixodidae; genus Rhipicephalus; species Rhipicephalus microplus. The sequence goes on along the minus strand of NC_134701.1, from coordinate 269,379,216 downwards.
TTCTATTCCGTTGAGCTGTGGAGCCCCATGTGCTGCCAATTACAGGTTTTTTTGTCTCCGTTCCGTTGCTGAGAGGACATTATAGGCTCGCATCTTGAAACCGTGGTTCAGAAAACGTTTCATTTTGCAGATGAAGTCGTTTTTGAGCATTCGTTGCCTGAAAACTACGAGCCCCATGTGATGAAGTTTCGTAACGAGAGCATTTCCTATGTGTTTCTCGGCCCTTCGTGGGATACCCCCGCTACTCGCTAAGCGCGTCTTGCGGGACAAAAATAAAGCTTTTCCATTCCATTCCGTGCTCGTATCTCGACAGTGCGACTTCCTGATGTCAAGTTTTTATGAATTAACCGAGCTGGTGTATCGGAAGTCCCCCTTTGTTATGTCTTAGGCCTTGCATTTTCATCTGCCACGCTGACTGGTCGATTCAGTTTTACTGAATCGAATTGTACACTAGCACTAGTTACGAAGACTGAAGATAAGAGTTTCGAGATAATTATCAGAATTAAATCATTTCAGGGACGTTAGCCTGATTGGGGTATTAGAAATCTAGATGGGACTGGGAGCGCCAGTGTGGTCTCCTGTTAGCATTAGGTTTGAGCATGATGCTTTATACATTGGTCGGTAGAAAATAAAAAGAAAACATATACAAATGAACGTCTTGGATTGGGCAGTAATGAACTTACTCACTCATCGCCAAAGCAAGTGCGGAAGAATCGGCTTTCGTACAGCTGGCAACATACTCGGCTGTTTCATTCATATTCGCAGATCTGTTTTCATTTTGTGGGCAATATATCTTGAGCTTGGCCTTGGAGGCTTTGTGAATACAAAGCACTGATGCTAAGTATGGTTTCAAAGATTATGTTTCCTGCCATGGTGGCCGCTTGCCAACATGTGACAACTGTAAAAATGTTGCTGATTTTCTAATTAGCTCCGCGTTTAATAATCGCTTCCAGGTGGTCAGTAATCGGCAGTGCTTTATTACGGCGCCTGTCGTAGTTACAACGTTGCTTTGCTGCGTCAAGACCACACGAATAAATAAATAAATAAATAAATACATAAATAAATAAATAAATCCTTAAAAATGATTTTGCTGAGAATATACTTGACATTATTTTGGTAATGGCGTTGCTGTTAATTTTCGCGTTCTCAAGATGTATCACGCGTTACGCAGCGTTTAAAAACGCCTCTTTCCGTTATTCACCTTGCATGTAAATTAACCTGCTTGCCTCGCTCGGAAATAATGACTATCATCAATGACTGGCACTAAGCTTTCAATTGTTTCTTCGTGCGCCGGTGTACCATACGAGTCGATGAAGCAGTCAATTAGGGAGAGAAGGATACACGCCGTGATGGTAGGTCTGCGCAACGGTACGGCATCGGGTAGTCGTAAACATCTCTATTAAGAGAACCATAGAGCCTCATTTTTCCTTTTCGAATACGCGATATCATTTTCTTTTCTTGAGGGTGAGTCGATGGGCTGCTTCACGGGACTCTATATCATATTCGAATGTTGATGCAACTTACGTAACGTCAGTGTGTGCAGTTCAGTTTTCTAGTTGCATGCGGGGAAAAAAAAACGCGGTGTTTCGCGGCGAGTTGTCCAGAGCTCAGTTTGCATTCGTAAAACAGATATTTGCTTTAGTTGACTTCTCCACTTCTTTTTGTGCTTTGTGGGGTAAACCAGCGTGACAAGGAAGTCATTTATGATTAACAATAACGCACATACGCTATTGGAACAATTTTAAAACTGCATCCATTTACATTAGATTACACTGTGGTTTGCGCTCCTACATATGTTAGTATTCGAAAGACAACGGGCTTGTTATAGCGCAGCTTGTTCGCTGACAATATTATGATGTTGCTGTCGCTGTAGACAGCAGCAAGTGCGCTTCTTCGCGGGAGTCTCCGGACAGTGCATAGGTTCGTTGCCTTATGAAGACGAATGGGCGGACAGCCTTGGCTCTTAATTCCAGCTCACGTGCAACGGGCATTTCTGGCAGGCATCTAGCTTGTTCTTGTAATGCGCACGGAGCTCGGCGATGAGTGCGAACCGAGTTAGCGTACCGAATGGCTGCGCGCTCTTCCTTAACAAGCTGGAGCCCGTGTCATGAGGCTCGCATTTCAATTAGCTCGCAGGTGCGTGATCACGGGCATCGCGTTATGCCAGTCACTCAGGACTTAATAATGAAACCCAACAGACAATGAAACCAGGGGCAACATAGTTGACATTATTTGTAATAATCATTATCATCATCAATTCAAGGAAATTTAGCTGAGCGCAATGACAAATTTGTCACCTGCGGGGAACAAACCTGCAAAGCTCCGGATAAGGCGTCTGATGCTTATCCGTTACTCGAAAATTGGGGATTTGGTCGCTGCCGCCGGCAAGTTTTCTTTTCGTTCACTTTAGTTTTCAATTCCTTGACACGCACGCACACACACGCACACACATGCACACACACACACACACACACACACACACACACACACACACACACACACACACACACACACACACACACACACACACACACACACACACACACACACACATATATATATATATATATATACCATGATAACTAGAAATATTACCTACTATTAGTTCCTTGGCTTTAGTGTCAGCTGTTTATCCTTAACTTTCTGCCTAACAGCTTAATATTAACACCTAATTCGCTTTGCATGAACGAAGTATAGTAAAATTACGTGGTAATCCTGTGAAGGGTACAGTTTATCGACATGTATACGTCAGTAGTATAAGCGATGAAAGCAATGCTTTTTGAATATACTTAGGAAATTCTGGAGTTAGTTAGCGTAAGTTAGTTTCATTAATAATGATGGCTCACAAAATAAGTGTGAACTGCGTTCGTGGCCTATCGACCTAATCTCCACGTTCAATTGCTTCAACGTAACTGAAGTTGTTGAAGAGGGATTCATTTGTTAGTGTACAGTAAACGCATGCAAAGCACTTTGGATTTTATCGCAAGGAATACATCAAGCCAACGCCTATTCGGAAAGCAAGCCTGACTGGCCTTACACCTGGTTGCCACATAATTCCTAAAGCTTCAGCTGCGAGCAACGGACTTTCAGAAGTCGACGCCGCGTCACCGTCGCTATTTCACGACGTAAGATCCGCTATTTCACGACGTAAGATCCCCACGCTGCAATCGCGGCCGACGCACGTTTCATCCTTACCGCGTTGAGTGCTAACCGCAAGGCGCGCGATCGAGAGGTGATAATAGCTTGGCCATCGCGCTGCCTCGAGTAGGTGCGCCAATGCACGCGCTTCCAGTATACACGTCTCGCGTAGTCGCCCGTTTGCTCTTTAAACGCGGCGAAAACAAAAGCAAAACATAGCCTAATCCGTCATCTCCCTCCGCTCATCCTGTCGTCGAAAACAGCGGAGCTGTCGGACTTCCGCAAGGCCGACTCGCTGTAATACCTTCACTGCGCGCGGGCACCGCGCAAGGCACGCGAGCGCGGCGATTGCGATGCGGCCATTCGGAGGGAATCCCGCGTCGTGACATCAGCGCCCACAGCGTTATAGCATTACGACGAAGCTTTGTTGCGTCGTGGTGGGAGCAGCCCATAACCGCGGCGTGCACATACTCGCGTTCGACAGTGTGTTTCAAGGGGGAGAGAACACCACGTGTAACAAATACCACGGGAGGAGCACGCACATACAAACACACGCTCTTTCTCTCTTTCTTTCTTGCTTCAATTTTTTTCCCCGTCATTTGTTGTTATTTTTTTTCCTGATTCACGGGAGCCCACTTTCCACAGGCTCGTGGATGGAGCGCATTCTGGAATTCCGCGGAGGTAGAAACCAGTCGCATCAGCCGCGCGCCGGTATCGGTCCTGCATGTGCTTTCGCACTGTGCGTGCCTAGCCCTTCGTTCTTCGCTTGCGGTCCTCCGTCCACCCGCTCTCCCAACGATGCCGAGTAGGGCGCAGCATCTGCGGTGCACGACCACCAGTGCTAACCCGGCGGCGACGCTTCAAGCAACGTGCACCTCTGGTGATCGCCGCAGGCCATCACTGCCGCGACGTGACGGTCCTTCTTTTGTCGCGGCGGCTCCTTAGTTGGGCGCCAGCTCGACTCGGTGACCGGACCTAGCTTGAGTCGCTACGTGAAAGCGCAGTCCGCTTTACATTTCCTGGCGGTAGCAGTGTCGGTGATGATGGTGCCGTCTGCGGGACTGTTCTGACCGGAACCACGTCGTTAGGCACCTGGCAGTGAATGTTTCGTCTTTGGCCGGATGCGATGGCGATTGTCGTGGCGACCACGTGGGACTACTTCCACACGAATGCAGCGCAAGTGGTGGTCACTCAGGTGCACTCATTTTGTTTGTTTGTTTGTTTCTCAAGTGCACATATTGCTTTGACTCTCCTCGGCGTTGTTGGAAGCAGGAAGTCCGTAGCGGCGCTTAACAAGCCTATTTTGCTCCCTTACTCTTTTGCAACTGTGAACCAAAAGTGTGGCAGCTTGGGCTAGTTGGTATGGCATGACGATAGTTATAGCGCGAGAACAAAACGACGACATAGAGACAAGAAGCACACGAAAGACACGAGCGCTCGTGTCTTTCGTGTCCTTCTTGTCTCTGTGTCGTCGTTTTGTTCTCGCGCTATCACTATCGTCATGTGAACCAAAGGCACAGGTGATGAGATATACGCGTCCTCGCTATTCCGTGACGTATACAGGTCGCTGAATTTGAGCTAGCCTTAGCAGAAATTCAACTTGCGCAGTGCTTGAAAATATAGCCAAAGCTAACAGCATCCTCTCCGTTCGTTCTTAGAAAAAATTTTTTTCCTAAGAACGAACGAAAAAATTCCTGAAAAAATTTTGGAAAAAAATATTCTTAGAAAATTTTTTCTAAGAACAGCGCTGCCTAAATAGGCCATAATAATCTTACTAATTTTTTCAAATTGAACTGTAATCCCCAACTCAACGTCTACTTTGCACATTACAGTTATACACGTGTTTGTATTGTGGCATGAATGAATTTGTCGAGCGCATTGAAGATTAAAAAACAAATTGGGTAAAAGAAATTTGAATTCATGGCATATAAAATAGGGTCGCCACCATAGATGTCGGGAAGCTTCCCTTTATATAGGCACTGTTTGTAATGAACTTTTGTTTCCTTTGTCTGTTTGGCAGTTGCACTGCGCGCCTAAGTAAACGAATGCATGAGTTCAGGCCTCTAAGAGGCAACACCAAGACAGAGCCTGATGATACACAATCTACCTGGCTTTTGAAATTTGTGATTTGGCTCGGCTTATTTTATCACGATCGACACAGCTAACAAGGATGGACGAATAACGTGTTCGATGCTCGAACGCGTTATTCAGTTCAGTTCAGTTTCAGGTTCAGTTTTTATTAGTTACAAAGCATCGATTACGTAACACTTGTATACAGATGAGGGTCCCAGAGTATAAATACTGAAAACGGGACTTTCAGTTAAAAAAGCTACAGCAAAAGTTAATTGAAAACACTTGGCCGAAGATTACCAGGTGATAATAAGAAACTCGTAAAGGCAAAACAAGCAGCAATATGTAGATGTTGAAAAAATGAAATAATACAATAAAACGAAAGTCACAATGCGAAAATATTATAAAAAGAGCAATGTGATGGAAAGTCAAATACAACACACAGAAGTAATACCAAATAAAAATAGATAAAATCACGAAAATTGATAAAGAGGCAATAAAAATTTTACGCGGGAAACAGAAATAAGTACATAAAATAAATCATGACAAGTGGAAAAAATTATACACCGTAAATAAGGTGAGCAATCAGTAGTTAAAAGGAAGGATTTTATGTATGTTTTGAAAAGTGAAAATGAGGGCGAAGATTTCAGTTCAGAGGGCAAACTATTCCAAAGATGAATAGTAGAGAATATATATATATATATATATATATATATATATATATATATATATATATATATATATATATATATATATAGGAAGGCACGACAGGTCCCGGGTATTTCCTATATTGAATGAACTTGCAGATAGCACATTTGAAAAGGAAATTGTATTTACTAACGTTTCGGCCGTGGCACGGCCGAAACGTTAGTATATACAATTTCCTTTTCAAATGTGCTATCTGCAAGTTCATTCAATATATATATATATATATATATATATATATATATATATATATATATATATATATCTATATATATATACACCAATTTTGGATGGGCTAGCAGGGAATTAGCTGCAATATCTGCAGCTTGATTAGCTCTGCCCACAATGGCAGCAACATGCGGTACAAAAACAAATTCAGTTTAGAGTAAACATCTGAACTCACATTGTAAAAAAGAAAACACAGACAGCCCGGATGTTTTATTTACGCTTGGAAATGAAACATTAAAGGAAACTACATTTAAAATTTACGTTTTAGGCGTTACACACGAATAAGTATTAACTAGCTCAAAACTAGATTTTATATAGTCCTTATATTTAGCTAATACGCTAAATTTAACAACCCGCCGGCTCATATTCTTAACAAATGTTGTAATGTCCGAAGTAATAATTACCATACTCTGAAACAAGCAGGTGTGAATACAGACTCCCAGGATCAAGAGCATGCAGACATTCATGGGATACTCTTCAACGACAGCAACACCGCAGCCGTTTACAATGAAGTCACGTATCGTCTTTAAGCGCTCAAGTTTTGAGCTGCAAGCACAATTAGTTTGCTGGAATAGGCAGTGACGTACGTATGGCAGGTTGCCACGGGAAGTTTTCCTCGCTAAGGTTTTCCATTTACCTTAATGTCACCGAGTTGATCGTTCGTTTGCATCGGTTTTCGGCGGAGAAACCAGTTCTGTTCACAGGTAGCCTACGCGTCATCTCTGCTATAGAGAGTAGGGGAAAGTCCGCTTCTCTTGAACAAACGTGTCTATCCCTTCGCGTGCGATTTAGTCATGCATTGTTCGCAGATGAGGGGCGGAATATCCGAAGGTTCTTGTTGATAAGTTTTGTTTGCTACTCACCTTCGCCAATTGAATCTAAAGCTTCACCATCGGTTGGCGTGTGCGCTTACAATTAGTTCTGCAATAACTTTTATAGAAGATAATGCCTTTGATCGCTTATTAATACCACCCACATTCTGTGACGGATTGCGATAAACACCTGTGGCTGACTTTTACTACTATATTACTCTTTTACTACTCGCGTATTACTAGTACTGTTTTTGACCGCCTGGCGTTAGTTAATTGATGGCTTACGTCGTCTAGAGCTGCATTGCAGCGAAAAAGAGAGTGCTCGCCAGTCTTGGCTGAATATTTCCAAAAATAAACGTCGTTGTTACCTTTAATGGCTAATTATTTGCAAGTGTCTGCCAGTGTAGCTGAAGAATGTCCATGTAATAGTTAGCATTGTCTTATCTTGACTAATGTTGGCCATTAGCTGCTATAGCAGCGACAGTGACCTCATTTATTCTTTTTCCGAAAGCGGGCTACATTACTATTTCAGGTGAAGCGTTCACCTTTTAAAGAACTTTTATTGTTCCCAACTCTAAACTGCTTGTATTATTACTGAACAGGGAATGTCGCTGGAGCCAACATTTTCACGACAGAATTTGCCTTCCTCAGGACTTTCCTGACAAATTCATGTTCAGTTGCGAAAACGCTGGCTTCAACTATAATCCCAGTTCAAAGATTTCTTCTCAGTTTCGCATTTCAGTGAATACGTCACAACTGATTGTAAGAGTCGAGGAAACTCTTTACAGGAGGTGATTTTTTTTACACAAGCGTTCAAAGTCCTCGTTTCTCGTCTTGTTTGCGTCAACAGGCATTGTCAAACGTTGTTGCGGTCGTCACCAGATGGCCTCCTGTGTTGCACCGTCGGTCTCGCCATAAGACGAAGGCTAGATATCTTTTTCCGCCATGAGTTATCGCCATTCGAAGTCAAGGTACTGTCCCTGCGGAAATCTGTGGTACAGAGAAGTGGGCAGGCTGTCTATTCTACTGTTACGCAATTTAAATGCTTTGTGACTTGTGGGTTGTTCGTCGTGTCATTCATACTCTAGAGAATGGTGGTCTTTAGGTATCTGGGGATCTCTTTGCAGGACAAAAATGGTTATGTGAGCATCGCAGAAAAAAAATGAAAAATTTTAATTGGTGGGTATGTCCGCTTCGAAAGCTTGCTTATAGTGCCGCACACTGCTTTGCGTAAAGAAGAATCGCTAAAGACCGCTGCTTTTCTTCCTGCGTCAATCAGCGTTTCTTTACTACTGGATCCACACATTGTTTTCGTGTATTCCCTAATCACTATAGTTCTCTGATGACCTAATTATTCGGATCAGTAGCTGTGCATTTTATCTGCCTCTATCTTCTTTCCCATTTCTTGCTTGTTTTTTCCCCGTATTTGCTTTTTTCGTGTTGTGCTCCTTCAGCTGCATATCACTGCTTTTATTGATGCTTTACGACGCTGCTTTAGCTAAATGGCTCATACGTGAGCAAAATTTCTGAGACGTCTTTTATAGTGTTTCAACATACTGTGCACGCCATAGCGTGATTTGCCAATGTGACTCCGGTAGCAGCATGCGGCCTGGAAAAACGTAAAAACGGACAGGAGTTGTGAACGTTATATCGTAATTATTAACTATCCTGCAAAATTTGGCACATATAAGGCTGATCATGTCATCTGTACCTGAAGAAATACGACGCATTACAAAAAATAATAATGAAAGGCGCAAATCGTTGAACAGTTTTGTTGGGTGAACATTATATTTGTGGACGAAACGCATAACTCAAGAAATAAATAATGTTGACTAGTCAGACAAGAAAAACATGAAGTCAGGCCAAGTTCGCTTTAGTGTATTTGAGTCTGTGACTTATCTTGAGCGTCACTCTTTCAAGAAATGTTTCATTCCTGCCACCGTTTTCTCGCTCACTGTTGTCTTTTTTGTGAATTTTGTGTTCCGAATGAAAGAAATTCACCAACCCCACTGAAATTGGTAGCGTGTAAATTGTACTGTGCACTACGTTTCTTATGTAAGAACTTATATACCCAAGTTCAGTGTTTTACTTTGCAGAACCATGACAAGTTCACGAGGCACACGGTGCAGTGGGCGGCTCGATATCAAATTTTTATCACCTTCGATTCTGTAACGGGCTCTCAGATCTGCGTACGCGGGTGTTCTTGCATAGGGGTAAAGCGCCATTCGAGACGCGATCGCCCTGTCTGCGAGTCTGACCTCAACATCAAGCTTAACTTCTCAAGTTTAGCGGCGCAACAGCTTATTCGCTAAGCTGTCATAGCTTATTACATAAACACTTTAGACACCTACTGATCCGCCGCTATAGACAATGCCTTAAGCGCCAATCAATTCAGTGAAGCGTCGCCAGGCTGATTACGAAACCGGCATCATGCCGATGAAGCGAGTCTGAAAGATCGTTAGTGCCCCCAGTCACGCCATAAGGGACCTTTGACGCCTTTCAACGGTGACGCACTGCGTGGCTTTTCTTTTGCGGTGGGCTGAATTGTCCTCGGGGTTACAGCAAGCTGAACTGCACGCTTCAGCGGAGTCCTTGAATTCCCATTTCGCCACTGGCTTGCCAGCAAGGCTGCGCGTTTCGTTGTCACCAATCCATCTCTCCGCTATGCCGTAACGGACGCCCGGTTATTTCGAGACACACAGGGCTATCTATAGCATAACTGTACGCCTGTAAGGCATGAAAAGTTTCAGGAACAGGCTCGTTTGTTTTGTTTTATTTCATTCCCTCTCGAGTGCGGAAATTACTTGCTTCAATGCTACGCGTTTCTATAAATTACTTGGTGCAGAAAATGGAGCGTGCTAAGAAGCTAAAGATGGTTCGTTATCCCAGTTGATTATGCTGAGTCGTCTGCGTTTCGTACCCGTGTGACTAGCTGCATCCACACGCTCTCAAAACGTAAAACATGTGAGTGAATAATATTAATTGCTGAGACGTTACGCGCCAAAACCACTATATGTTGAAGGCACGCTGTGGTGGGGCACTCCGGACTAAGTTCAATTACCTGGGGTTCCTTAACATGCATCTACGAAGTCTATACACACCGATGTTCTGTGCATTTCGGCCCTCTCTAAATGCGGCCACCACTACTGGGAATCTCACCCCCGCCCTCTATCTTAGCAGTGTGACCTTGCCTGTAAAGTTACCATTGTGGGTAATACGTGACTGAAGGGAAATGTATAAAATGAAAATGGGTAAAAAAAAACGAGTTACGTGCAAATTCAAGCGCTACCTTTGTTCTTCCTTTCTGCGTAGGAAAAACAAATTCTGTAAACTACTTCATATGCAGAGCGCTGCCACTCAATGAAAAAAAAAAAAGTTGTTTTCACGTACATAGCGGCCGTGCGAACAATCGCAAGAAACATAACCACTGACTTACAGTGGGGCAACGGTTGGAAATTTAATTTTATTGACTTATACTGACTTATGTTATCGTTTGCCAGGTCTGCAGCTAATACCGTTACCAGTAAAACAAAGTTTATTACCTGCCTAGGTAATAAATGAAGAGACGTATAACTGCACGGACATGAAGCAAGTCGTTAGCACTCACTCTAAGTAAAATTTCATGTTCACTGTTCAATAACAACAACAAAAAAAACACTGTTATTGGCCGGCCGCTGGACGTAATAATGTGTCCAGTGTTGACGGCTGACGGGCTGACTGGTACGTGCTCTAAAGGATACGCGAGATCCTATCGTTGCGGTTGGATACACGTTGTCTGCCTTTTCTAGAAGGTGTACTTGGACACCCCCTCGCAAACACAGTGACGGCCCGAGACACGGTCATTATTTTCAGTCACGGTCATTATTTTCTAACAGCCAGCTCCGGAACCACACACGGTTGCACACTCCATACATCAAGGCTGAAAGAGCGAACTTCAAGCAACTGGGCACAAATATAGGGCCTTTACTCGTCGCGTATGAGTACAGGTACACAGAGAGCTCTTGGGAGAATGTAGCGGTTGTGACTTTCTAAGCTGGTTGGGCGTTGTAGTTCCGGCATTTTCTATTTTATAGAGGCGCGGCATGATTCGTCATCTCGTCCGCGTATCCGAAGGGTCTGGTGGCCAGGTGAATTCTTGAGGAGCGAATGATGTAGGGTTTAGGTGGAGATAGGAAAGCAATGTCGGATATTAGGTCGCAGAACAATATCACACATAATTATTCATTTTATTTCATTTTTTGGACAATACAATGGCACTGCATGCCCGTGGTGACGACAAAAGGGGTTGGTTTGTCTCCTGACGAGGTCCTGTTCGCGCGGGGCGTAACAACGTTATTGCTAAAGAGACATTCACAGTTGAAAAGAACATTGCATATACTATCGAAAAACAAAATTGTTACACAAAATATACAGATTCACAAAAGGAGTCATCAGCTTGGCAACAGAGCTCTGCTTTAGATGATGCCTATATAACAACAATACTATTTGACACAGTTGCCGCATCTGAGCACACGTAGGTTAAAAAGCAAAGAATAATATCTGAGCACAAGTAAGTTAAAAAGCAAACAATAATAAGAAAAATCATGCAAATGCGCCTACAGATATATACACACATTGCTGGGACGTTACGCGCCAAAACCACGATATGTTGGAGGCACGCTGCGACGGGGCACTCCAGAATAATTTCAATTACCTGGGGTTCCTTAACGCGCATCTAAGAAGTCTAGGAATATAACTACCCAATTAGCGGATACGTTACTGGGCTGCTCACCCGCAGGTTGTGGGTTCGCTCCCAACAATGGCAGTCGCATTTCGTTGGCAGCGAAATGGTAGAAGCCCGTGTGCTGCGCGATTTAAGTGCACATTAGAGAACACCAGATGGTCAAAATTAACGGAGCCTTTCACTTCGGCGTCTCTCAAATTCACATCGTGGCCTTGGGACGTTAAATCACAGATATTATTATTATTATTATTATTATTATTATTATTATTATTATTATTATTATTATTAATATTACCAGCTGCGGTTGCTTTAGCGTGTCGTAAATCTAAGAACACGGCTGATTTGGGCTTTCACCATCACCACTTCACCCCCACTGACGTAACCGACGGCTAGTTGGAAGGGTTGGGTGGGGGAGGGAATGAAATGTGACTACCGTAACCATGAGTCGAACCCGCGACCTCAGGCCTATCGGCGTGACATCTAGAGCCGTGCAGAGTTGCCAAGACGAGTCACCGAGAACATTCGCATAAAGAGAGAGAGAGAGAGAGAAAAAAGGATGCGTTATAGAAATCATCTGCAGTTTTTTTTCTATTTTTCTATCTTGCGGCCAGGTCGAGGTGCACGGGTCACACTTAATTAACTCGAGACACTCCGCTCTGCTTACAAATGTTCTCCGTGCCCCGAAAATGAGGAGACGAGAAAGGTCGCGGACTCGCCACGGGGCGTGGGAGGTGCAAGAGCTGCGCCTGGCAGTTCGCAGTGCCTTTCTCACTGCAGCTATAGCTTGTTCAAATGATCCCGAGAAAAAAGAGAGTCGAAAAGTGATGCATTGACCCCATATGCGCGTGGGACGGCCGGTCTTGCGGCTGAATCAGCGCTTTTCATAGACGACCATTGGCATTGCTTCAAGGCTGCCTGTCTATACAAACCTACCCACTGACTATCCGGGCAGCTTTCGCAAACAGCGTAACAACAACAACAACGCTGCACAAACTGGTTTTCTGTAGGACGGAGAAACAACTAGTACCGCTCGCAAAAATGACGAGGACATGCAGAAGAAAACAAAATTAGAGCTAGAAAATTCCCGTTTAAAAACGTATGAAGATGCGCGTCATCCGTGGTTCAACACTTAACTCCCGCATCTCGTGGATACCAGTGGTTTATCGCCTTCTGGTTTAGGCTCGACGTCGTTACTGCCGCACAGAAAAACAAGAACGAAAAACAAACAGAGCTGTATAAAGGAGTGTCTTCAGTAAGATTAATTGTGTTGTTTATGTATAGTTTCTTGGCTTCCGCATGTTGATACCTCCACCACCACCACCACCCTCATTGCCCTTGTAGGCAGTTTTAACGTCCTCTTTCTCTCTCTCTGTTAAAACATTAGTATGCAAACAGATCGCGCCAAACCTGAATCCGGGGAGCACACCGTCCGCCATTTTCTGGGTTTGCCCGTAGATTGCGTATTTTCCCTTTACCTCCCTCTGTGCGTCTCATGTGGGTGCTCGAAAAGAACAAAAGTTAGCAAATGAAAGAAGAGAAAGAAAAGAAGACGCCCACCGTTTCGTCAGGTCAATGCCGTCCTCTCCTGCCCTTGTATTCTTGGGGGCTGTGACCACACTTCGCGTGGTGGAAGCTGCCTGAATCCTGGAAGCGACAGTGGTATTAGGAACACGCGCTGGTAATGAATAAAACATGCGCCGCGGTTTTTTCCTTACCTGAGAGCCTCAGCAAACAAAAGAAGCTCGGCGGTGCTTTCGGGTGGGCTTCGCCTTCGCGGGATCTGAAACGCTCTGCCCAAAACAGCACAAACAGCAGGCGCGTCATCGGGCTGGTTTCTTGGGCAGTGAGTTATGGTCTATAGACCAAGCGTTTCGGTCTGTTAGGAGTTCGAGGAACGGCCACCATATGTACACTAAAACCGGATGCTGTCGTGTACCTGATTTAATCAGTGTGCTCCCTGAGAGATTAACTTAAATGGTTGAACGCCCAACGCCATCAGCTAGATTGGTGTAGAAGGAAGGGGAGGGTTCTCGTGGAGGGGTCCTGATTAGTTTCAATTGTCGAGCACCCGCCAAATGCGCACATTTATACAAGTACAGGCAGTAACCCAATGCTAGGACATGACTCACCACTGCCTACCAGAATTCCATTATTTTATTTTACTGAGGCGAATGTAAACAAATGATTTGTCAATAATTGATTATGATGTGAGACCCGTGTTGTAGCTGAAAGGAATAAAAAAAAAGTTGGCTCTATAATGTTTTCAGTACGGGTATTTCCACGCTGCTGAGGGTAAAATTATCTCTCGGAAAGTTATCCCAGAAGCAGAATTTACCGGAAGTGTCTCGGCTTCACCAGTTGTGGGTAATGTAACGAGGGCCATTTACATACGGAGTGGTTGAGTTAATGAACACCACTAATGTCACTGTTGTTGTAGAAGTGCGGCTGTGTTTACTTTGTGGTGTTGGACTTCAGATTGTCATATAGGTCTAATACTTTGGCAAGTCAAAAATATTTTGTGCAAGACTTTAAGACAAAGCAATCGCGTGCAGGCAGGGTAACCGCTGGTCTTTAGGCGTAACGACTGGATTCCAAAAAAAAGACATGTACGTAAAAGGGAGACAAAACATTAGCTGAGAAGATGAGATTAAGAAGTTGGCAGGTATGACGTGGAAGCAGGGAGCACAGGACTGGGTTAACTAGCAGAGCACGAGAGAGGCCTTTGCCCTGTATTGGACGTAGTTAGGATAATGATGATGATGATTCAGTATAGCCAGTGTTTTGTATTATTAGTGTCGTCATACGCTTGCAATCTAGCTTAGGCGCTGCGTCCTTCCTCAGTGAGAATTTCGTTTGCGCTTCTGGTCGCAAAATGCGTTCTTTTAGATGTTCGAACAACGTGAATGAATGCTCGCGTACGTTGGACCACAAATGGGTAGCCACCCCATGCCGTTGCTATACACACGGACAATGCATTGCGATAATAATTGGCCACGTATCCGGAAGGATGACCAGAAGTTTCCAACTGTGTTCATCCTGTTATTATTAGAAATGTATGCTGCGTCTTTTTTGTTCATTTTTTTAAAATTAAAGAAGCACGTGCAAGCAAGCGCGCGATATATAACTTTGCAAATATTTACATGTGCCACCGTACGTCGGTGATCTCATTTTGAAGCATCACAAGCGCTTTCGTATCTCGAACTCTACCGTTGCCTTTTCAAGGTTTTGATTGGAATACGTTGCCGAAATGCGTCGCAACCGGTGTGGAATCACGATAGCGCAAGTCGTCATAAATAGCAAAAGAGTTGACATAGTCCCCTCGCTATAAGGACTGTCTTCTTGGGTCTCAGGCCCGCATCTCCTCACTACAACGTTTCTGTTTCATGTAGCGTCCTGTTTGATAGAGTCTAGAAAGAGCTATAGAGCACGAACTGAAGGAATGTTTAATTTGGAAGAGGACTGGCCATGGTAAGGTTGGACACGCCGAGTGTTCATGTCGTGAACGATATTCGTCGATTTTCCTTCAGCAGTTCTGCTATTCGCCGTCTTAGTCAAAGGAACACTAAAGTGAAGCAATAAATTAGTTTAGAATGATAAATTATGCTCTGAAAACTATAGCCTCTTTAGTATTCCCTCCATAGGTTCATTATTATCTGAAAATTGCTGTCAGATGTTTACCACCTAAATTTTCTAGCTTTAATTAATGATGGTCCCATCACGGATTTCAAAGTGGTTCTCGCGTATTTTGGCCGCAATGAGTCAATGAAATTTCCTTGCATAGCTTTCAATGGGTAGCACATAAAACACGAAGGTTTCGTACTTGCTATGTTAGGTGTCGACGCCCTCAGAAGACTATGTACTTCATTCTTTCCGATTAAGAACTACGTAGGCCCTAGTAGATAGTAGATAGTAGAGAGAAGTGAGCGCATACTGAACCGCACGTTAGTGCCACCTAGCGGTGCGCCACCTTACGTCAACCGCAGCGTCGGGCCGGAAACAAGCCTTGTTATTCAGTGACGTATCTATTTTCTGCTGCCTATTTTCGCAGCGTGTGATTGGTCCTTTGTTTTCACGAAAATTTTGCATCTGCAGTAAGGTAGCCTCCATTCCGCTTTGATATCAATTATGACAGTACAGGTGTAGGCGTGTGAATAGAGGGGGGGGGGGCGGAAAGTCAGCTTCATACTAGACACCCTACCCATGTACAGGGACATATTAGGGAGGGGGGTGCTGCGATACTTTCGTCGTCCTCCCCTCCTTTGAAGGGGAACCCTTCACACGTCGATGAGCATACAGGCATGCCTTGGGTTGTGTGCCGTTGATTAGATGTCTTCTCACGAAGGGATGCGACGGATAACAGCTATACTGATATACTGGTCTAGAGACAGAAGCACGTAATCATTCGCTGCCGGTGAGCTCATCGCGTTAAGAAGGAAAACGTAGGAAACATTTATTCTCTGTGATAAAACGAACAGCGAGGAATAGATAGATGGTCAAAAGAGGCATCCGCCCCGGACCGATAGTGCTGTGGTCGGTCACTGCTAGGGCAACGGAAATTTCGCCCAGAGTCTGTTGACCATGCGCATACGTGGTCCGTATACTTTTGCGTTTGACTGTACTCTTCGCCCCGCCGCGGTGGTATAGTGGCTAAGGTAGTGGCTATGGCTGCTGACCCGCAGGTCACTGGATGGAATTCCGGTTGCATCGGCTGCATTTTCGATGGAGGCGAAAATGATGTAGGCCCGTGCGCTCAAATTTGGGTGCACGTTAAAGAACACCAGGTGGTTGAGATTTCCGGAGCCCCTCACTACGACGTCTTTCATAATCATATGGTGGTTTTGGGACGTTAATCCCCTCATATCAATCAATCAATGACTGCTCTCTTTGATACTCACCAGCAGCTGTACATTCATGTGGGCAGCTGCCAGTCAGCAGTACGTCCAATAATTTATTATTCCACGCACCTAAACAATTTCGCCCATTTCTCAACAATAACGTGATATTCTACGTTGTGGAAGTTACGCTTAGTACATCTAGTGAAAGACAGCGCGATCTCAGAACTGTGAAACAGCTCTCGGGATTTCGATCGTTCGAATGCGCAGCTTACCATTTCGAAGCGTGGTCCACGTATAACACACTTCTTAAAACTATCACTCTTTGGCGTCCTACATTGTACCACTAAGATAATTACTGACGTTATTCATGTTTTTACGCTGGGACAATGCGGAGTGGCTGGTTTATCGAAACACACAGGCGTTTCTGCTAAATGCGGCAGTGCTGTCTAGCAAAGGATGATTTCCTTATAAAACTATTAGCTTTCGGTAAGAAAGCACGAGTATCGTGTTCGAGGTTATTTGCTCGTATCGCGTTCCAGTAACGTCGTCTGATTATTTGCTGTACCAATAGTTACGATGAACTCTCATCAACGAAGGCTGGTTTAACGAATATTTCGGAAGAACGAACCTTTACAAAATTCCCGGTTGTCTTGCTATGCATTCTATGCAAAAGTCCTTCAGCCAAACGAACTTCTGTACAGGTAGTGAATACTTCAGTCGAACGTACTTCATTTGTAGAGCCTGGATCATTTTTCAAATGAACTGAACTTTCGCGCTTTGCGCAGCACTCGCGTAGACTCGATGCGTGCCGCCGCCATATTGCTTATCCATCGCTGGCTGTGCAACATCGCTTGTCCGTGCAGTGGCCGCCGAGGCAAACTGGCAGTGAGGGAGCGGAAAAGGAGCCACGTGCGCTTCAGAGAGCTGTGGATGTGGAACTATCAGATTTGGAAATTGTTTCCAGTGTTCCTACGAAACGAAAACCAGTATAGTGCGAAGAAGTTGTAATGACTTAGGCAGTTTCTCTTAGGCTTAGGCAGGATCTCTAGCCGAAGCTATCGGATCGTAGGAAGTTGCGAGGTATCACAAGAACAAGCTGTACCAGAGGCAATACACAAAAATGTACACTCTCTCAACAGCTTTGCCTCCTCCGGCGCTCCAAGGTCGCTAAGAGGAATGAAAGTTACAGAATTCTTTTCGAACTGAGTTGTTGTTCACACGTTCAAATTGATCATTGATGTGCCCAATGTTGCTCCATAACCTTGTGAATTCATCAGTTAAGTGAACTATATTTTGGGTGCCTTGAAGTTCACTAAAGTCACTGTACTTGGTGCACAGGGCAAGTTACTCAAATGATTCCCTCTTTTTTCATATCTGGTTCTATAGTCCGGTATTTTGCGTGAACGGCAACTCTTAAGAAAGAAGGAACCATAGAATTCACCTTAAAGCATAGCAGAAGCTTGAAAGCGTTGGTACCCATGGATATTGCCACATGTGTATGTTGCTATGTTTAGGTACGTTCGTGTATTAGCCGCAGAAGCTGTTTAGCAACACTCGACGCATTTACCTACGCATACGAGTTTCGCATAGGGATGGCCGACACTGCAGCATGTGACCACTGTGGCAGTGCTCAAACGAATCAACATATTCTGTGTGAGTGCCCACAGTACCGTTTACAGAGACTGGAGCTTTGCAGTACGTTTCATAAACTTGACGACCGAACTCTTTAGGAAGAACGAGTTCTGCACCATCGACTGAACGTAACGTCTCAAAAGGAGGTAAGCGTGACGGCGATCCCTGCGTTAAATTAAGTGGCCTCTCATAACATCTTTGATCTGAACGCCCTACGCGCGCGCGCGCGCGTGTGCGTGTGTGTGCGTGTGTGTGCGTGTGTGTGCGTGTGTGTGCGCGTGTGTTTTCGTTTTTATTTGCCTCTCTGACTTCTGTACAACTCTTAGTTCCCCATCCTTCGCAGGGTAGCAAAACCAGTTAATTTTACCAGGTTAACCTCCCAGTGTTTTCATTTCTCTCTCTCCCTCGACGCATTCCGCGCCGCATTTATGATAGGTATGTAGGCGATATGCTGAAATAAAATGCATGTAGGATGGTCGTTATTACTTCCGAGGCACTTATGTGTGCCCCGTCATAGAGAATGTGAAATATTTGTGCTCTGCCTCTGTAGGCATAGATAACATATTTTTAACTCGTGCATTGTTAACATCCTAATCGGTGCTTTATCAGATCCCAATTCAGCCAGCAGCCCTGTGTCTAATGCGGGTTTGTTACTTTCCATCCGTTTTGCAATAGCGACTGAAGTCCACCTTTATTTTTTCATCCTCGTGACAGCCACCCACACTTGCTCTAGGACACTGAAAGCGAGGAGCATCCAAAGTGGGAAATACATCCACTTATCTGGCGTTTTCATCAGTAGCAGTAAGGCCGCCAGAACAGTATAGTTATTTATAACTTAACACGCCCACGCCCGACAAGGGTCATCAGCGTATCGGCTAGTGGAAGGGGAAAGCGAACGGTTGTACGCAAACGCACCGATGGTGCTGCGTCGGGTTTCGCCACAGCTTCCGTTGCTATTGAATGTCAATTGAAGCGCGCAGGACAGATTCTCGAGCGATTTGAGCGAGCTGCTGTTCTGCGCTCCTGCATTGGAATATACCGAAGGTCACCTGTAGTTACCGGACTGTACGTGCGGTTATGCTTCCGACGACGGCACCCGTTTAAGGCACGTATCACGATTCACGTTACACTACCCTGTCAATGCCTTGAACGTATTTTACTCTCAAACCTTGGCGCTAAGCGAGGCGTCTGCAATCGAGAAATGTTGATCGTGATTCATTATTCCAAGAACTGGTTAGCGCTCACTACAAACTGTCACCCTACACTCGAAGCAGGTGTCTCTCAGAGGAAGCGCATATATACACGTTCGGCGTGTCAGGTATAAATTTGTTTTCAGATGGTTTCTTAGTTCCGTCTACACTAGCGTCTCGGCGTTCTGCCGTGTTGTTTTATGGCTGGCTGGGTAAGTCCGCTGAAGTTATTTGTTCAGTCTTTTTACGCCAATATAGCTTATGAGGAATGGAGATTAATGGATGGTGAAACTTTATTAAGAGTCGCAAGAGACGCGACTAGCGTGCTGGACTTCTGCCACGTTACCGCTGGCAGGCCACGTTGCCGCTGGTAGCTTTGGGCCGTCTCTGGACGGCCCAAAGCTGATCCCTCTTGCTGGGACTTCTGATGGCGGGGCACCTCCGGGTCGCGCAGGATTGATCCCCGCCCAGTAAGTAAGGGAGAAACAAAGTGTAATTCTGGTTTGCTCGTTACAGTAACCTTCGAATCATCCATAACGCTGGTCTAGAAGTGATGGTGCGCTTGACTGCTGACCCAAAGGTCACGGGATTGAATCCCTGCCACGGCGGCTGCGTTTCGATGGAGGCGAAATGTTTGAGGACCATGTGCTTAGATTTGGAGGCTTGTTAGAGAACCCCTAGGGGCCGAAATTCGCGGATCCTTTCAATACGGCGTCCCTCTTAACTGTATCGTAGTTTATGGACGTTAAACCTCAACAACTAAAGCCCGAAGCACACGTACGCTCTGCGCACGCTGCCCGAGTGCGCGCGGTATGCGCTCTAGGGACGGCGCATGCGCAGATGACGTAAGCGCGCCTGAACGCTCTGCGTACGCGACTGTCTGCGGCCATCTGATTCCGGCCTTGAGACGGGGCACGTCTAGGCGCGCTCAGAGCCCTGCAGATACGAAACGACGTCGTGGCTGTACGCAGACGTCGCCCTAGCCGGCTGTATATGAACCAATTTAGATTACTTTTTTCTTTTATATTTCCTGCATATTTTACATCCCTACATACAGGAAAAGTACACTCACAGCCGTATGTATTCATTTACGAGCTCTATTGATACATGTTTCTCCACAATGCACGACTGTATGAGACCGCTTTTCTCCATTTCGCGCGACGCGTCGTGCACATCGTAGCGATACACGCCATCATCTGACCGTGCTCTGTAGTGCTGAATAGTCTTAATCAGCAGCACTCGTTGGGCCCGGTGACGTTGCGGAGGATTTGGCGTACCTGCCGGCTGTGCACTATGGGTCGTGCGCGCAGCAGTGACGTGCAGTGCACTCGTGTACGCACTCATGGTTGTCTGGCCGTGCTAAGTCTTGCATTATGGCTCTGTCCAGCACCACCCTAAAGCGCCTTAATATAGAGGAAGTAGCGACGCTCTCCTCCTTATCCTCTCTGAAGTGTCCAACCCTCCTCTCTCAAGTGTCCAAACGTAATCTATATCCTCTCCCGAACAGCCATCGTGCGGGCGCCGGCCCTATAACCCCGTTCGTGCCACTTTCCTATCAAGAATGCTATGTCACGCTGATAACACGCGTGATGCTCGTCGTGGCTTGAGAGGCGGGAGAGGAGCATGCGCGGCGCGGCGGCTCGGTTAAAAGAATGGCGGTACTTTCCTAAAATATCCAGGGACTTTAGCGCCACCTGGACTTATGGAGAGTGATCAAGTTCGTATAAAACACTTAGAAGCTCACAAACAGCTCAGTAAGTGGCGCCGACCGCCTATTCCCGCCTGCTTGGGTTAAGCGTAAGCATGGCGCACGCTTGCGCGCGTGGTGCGTTGGTGGAAACAGCCATTTTCGCATTTGATGAGGCATCTAATGTTTTCGCCTTAAGCCCTAACCACACGTACCACACGTGTGGTACGAACGTACCTCACGCCCGAACCACACGTGTGGTTCGGGCTTAAGACGAACATCTTAGATGCCCCATCAAATGCGAAAATTGACCGTCAGCGTCGTCGTCGGCATCACAAGAGTGACACTAAATATAGTAACGTGATAAGGTCCCTATATGACGTCATCGTGACGTTGCATAACGGGATGTCATATGAGGTCGTCACACGGCATCGTGATTTTGTCAAAGGTGAGCCGGATCCCGGCGTCACGGCAAATACAGGTGAGATGCTTTGAACGCTTCCGATCCTGGACGCATATAAATTCGCATTACTCCTGCTTGTTCAACAACCCGTTTCAGTAGAAATATTTCGGGGGGGGGGGGGGTGGAGGGAGGATCATTACATAGAACGAAAAGAAAAAGAACATGACTTTCGCTGAGTGTTTCGTCTTACGCGGATACACAAAGGAACCTTTGAGTTTTTATTATTGATATAACCTCTGAATGGTCGATTTCGCGCACCATATGCGCGTTATTTTTCAAACGTACTGGTACGTTCACTCCGACATCTATTTTTGCTGAATTTGTTCTCCAATTTTCACTGATTGTGGCTAAAATAATTCGTCAGGACAAAGAACGACTCGGCAAGTGCGCACATGCGCGTGATCAAGTGCCTATGTCAGTTTCACCCAAGCACGTCCGAGAGGGTAGAGGAACCAGCAACCTGAGCTTATCGCTGCACTTTGATATTCCAACTTTCCAAACACGTGCATTAACTGATATCACATGTATGCATGTAATATCAGGTAATTGGCATGCGGATACGTCAAATAATCTACACTGCTTATCGGATCTGGCCACACAGAGTACGGATAATGCATGAAGATTGCGCGTATGGGGGTTGATTATAAGCCCGTTGTGAAGGGCTTTTCGTGTCGTAACCTTTTAACAGGATTTCACAATGTTGGTGATACTTCGCTGATTCAGCGGAAAGATCACGTGTGACCAATGTAATGTCATTAATGGATGTCGTATGTCCGCTTTGGCTATAAGAGAATCTTTTCGCATATAATTTACGTTTAATTATGTAAGTAATTGAGCTTTAAAAAATCTATGTCCTACGTGTTTTGTAAATTGGGTAAAAAGAAAACTATATTCTCTAATGCTCTTGTTCTCATTACAAAATTTAGTGATAATGATTACAAAGCGGACAGAGCGGCCACTATTGTAAAAAAAGTTACTATATAGGAAATACCACTTTCACAAAAGTCGTTCGATCTCTAACTGGGCTAGCTGCAAATACAGATGTATACTGCTAACTGTTAAGGCCACATCACATTTATTTTGTAGATGTAACAGCACCCTATTTTGCCGCGATCATTAGATTCTAAAAATCATTATAGAAAGTTAATTGCAGAGGTAATGGGCTTCTCACGTTCAACCATTATAATATAACTTACACAACAAATCTGAGCGACCGCCTGTAGACTGCGTGGGCTCGTGCTTATGTGTATCTTTCTGCCTCTCTTATATCCATTTTTCACACTTTATCCCTTTCCAAGTACAGGGAAGCAAACCGGACGTGTGTCTGGTTAACCCCCCGGTCTTTCCTTGAATATTTTTTGCTCTCTCTCTCTCTCTACACATTGAAACGTGTGTTGGTATTCAAATCACATCGAAATGACTTTTGTAGCTGCCTAATATAATGGAGGGTGGTGGTATAGTGTTTATCGTGGTCGACTGCTGACCCGCAGGTCGCGGGATCGAATCGCGGCCACGGCGGCAACATTTTCGATGGAGGCGAAAATACTCGAGGCCCGTGTGCTTAGATTTAGGGGAATATGAAAGAACCTCAGGTGGTCGAAATTTCTGGAGTCCCCACTACGGCGTCCCTCATAATCATATCAAAGTGTGGGGCGTTAAACCCCATCAGTTATTAATAATCAAATTAGTCAGGTGCCTCGTGTTTAGGTGACGATGATGCTGACCTCATGATAATGACGCACAAAGATGAGCAGCAGTCGAATCTTCCTTTTGCCCTCATATTCATCACCGTGTTTCCATTAGGTGTTGCCATTCTTGAGGAGCCCCGCTGCGGTGGTCTAGTGGCTAAGGTACTCGGCTGCTTACCCGCAGGTCGCGGGTTCGAATCCCGGCTGCGGCGGCTGCACTTTCAATGGAGGCGAAAATGTTGTAGGCTCGTGTGCTCACATTTGGGTGCACGTTAAAAACCCCAGGTGGGCGAAATTTCCGGAGCCCTGCACTACGGCGTCTCTCATGAACATGGTGGTTTTGGGACGTTAAACTCGACATATCAGTCAAAATCATTCTTGAGGAATACATGTGTAACGATTCAAAATAATTCTGCGAGGCTCTTAAGCTATTCTGTTGCGACCTTTAAAATCATAGCAGTAACGGCCAAACAACTAATACCTTTCACCATTTTTCTCAATTTTGCGGCATAGCGTGTGGGCCAAGTATGCTAACTACTGTTGCTCTATAGTGAGCCTCTAATCTTCCAGTAAATACACCTAGAGGGTGGTGTTCAAGTGTGTGTCTCTTGTGTTTATGGTTCAAGATTATTTTTTTCATTGCAACTTGCATTTGCAACTATGGAAGGGGCGTTTTTTTATTCGCTTCTCGGAAACACTTTAATATATTTTTTATGTGCATGGGGTTCCACGATATCACATGTTTTTTTTCGGGGTATGCCGAGTTGTGTATTTTATTTCATACCAGACACGCTGATCTCAAACCGAACAACTTGGCGTATATAGCTAAGCTTAAAAAAATCATCTATAGTTACGCCCAATGGATGCATCACCACAGATACATGACACCTTGAAAAACAAATTCAGTAGAGTTGTCAAATTCGATTAGTAACGAAAGTGAGTGTCTCTTATTTAGTTGAAGCTTATCACCACTACGCATGGGTAAATAAGTTATTTCACTAACGGTTCAGGAACTTTCGTGATTACCTTGACGCTTAGGACGTCATTCATTCAAGAGCGTACCTCTGGAATGCACCTGTTTTCTTGTTTGGTGTTTTGTTGTGATTTTCATCTGGAGCACTTTGTAATCCTGTTTCTGGCCTTACAATACCCCCGTGTGTGCATGTGCACGCATTTCTTTGAATGTGTTAGCTCGTAGCTCTCACGTAGCTCTGCGAAAAGGGCTGGCATACTACTTCGCCGCAAAAATGTACGCTACGCATTTTCGAAGATTTCTTGAAGCAGTTTTGCTGGAATCCGCTACTGCTTTGTCACTGTTGAGAATAAAAACAAAAGCTCCCGTGTGCCACGTCTAAAGGGATGCGAGGAAGGGGCGCAGTGGACTAGTGCCGTACGTTACCCGAGTGTCGCCCCATCTAATGTAGCCGTGACAGTAGACACCGGACAAGCCTCACCCTTAAGGTGCTTTGCCCATAAAATAAATGCCAAATATAATCGATTGTATGTAAATAATTATTTAAAATGGTTAATTTTTACACAATGTCAGTAACTTTCAAGGGGCTTCAATCACTGAAGAATCGGGTAACTAACTAACTAACTAACTAACTAACTAACTAACTAACTAACTAACTAACTAACTAACTAACTAACTAACTAACTAACTAACTAACTAACTAAAGTGTTAATGTTATCAAGGTATCGAAAGCAGAGAAGAGAGTCTTTGAGCCCTGCCTTTTTCGCTTGCCCCGTTCGCAGATGCAAGAGCGCGAGTGTCCTCTGGACACTCCGCTGGACACCATCTCGCTGGACTCTGGCGAAGAGGACAACGATGACCGCGAGGAAGGAAGGGCGCGTCTCTGCTCGCGGCGCCTCACCTTTCTGCTCACCTGCCTGGCGCCCAGCGCTGACATCATCAACATTTGGAGGTACCCTTACATCGCCTACAAGCACGGAGGTAAGCCAATACCCGCGACCACGGTTGATATGGTGGGCGATAAAAGATAACGATGGATAAATGTTATTTGGTGAGTTTGAGTCATTCCTGGTGGAGCCGAGCTTAGTGAACAGCCTTCTGGATCAGTCCATTAATTGGGATTCATCGATATGTTTTGATCGGTTCTTTAGGCAGTGCCCTTGTATGTTCACGGTGAATGGCGCGCTCATTTGGACGGTTATGATAAACTAAAAAAAATAGAAACTCTGTAAGTGGCACAGGTTGATTGTACTCGTTAGAAAGGTCGCGCTGTGTACTCTCAAATATGCAGAGCAAACAAAAGCCGCAACTCTTCCTCAATATATGCTAACTTGCGCAGTATGGCTCGTCCGCACCTTTTCCGTTGGGCCAGTCTGGTTCACTCAAGTGCAAGGAAGTGAGAATGGGATGTCCGAATTAATATTAAAAATGCGGGATAGAAAATGATATTGAACATTACGAGTCTAGCATTGAGTATATATTGAGACTTTTGCCACAGCTTTA
This sequence comes from Rhipicephalus microplus, assembly GCF_043290135.1. Classification (NCBI taxonomy): domain Eukaryota; kingdom Metazoa; phylum Arthropoda; class Arachnida; order Ixodida; family Ixodidae; genus Rhipicephalus; species Rhipicephalus microplus. Next base: position 269,353,569 of record NC_134701.1, on the reverse strand, counting down.
GATTAGAGCATGCAAGTGGCTCGTATACAAAATTTCGTTGGCAAGCGTAGCGGAAGCCTGTTGAATCCTGTGATCTGGTGTTCGGTACATGCACTGATAAGAAAGTTTCTGGGCCCGTATGCACAGAAACGTCTTGCACAAAATTTTTTTTATAAATAATACTTCAAACAATCACCCTAAAACACATTTTATCAGTGAAACTGGTTGACCAATGAGAAAACACACTTACGAAGAAGTAGTTTTGAGAATTGGGCCCCCGAAGAGCAATGCTGTTCCTGCCGTTTGGTCTGCTTTTCATAGTTTTCTTAGTCGCTCCATATATAGCGACACTATCGGAATTTGATGCGACTCTATTTACGAAGATGTGCGATACTCACTGCGGCAAACATTAAAGAGAGCTCATCTTGCAATTCGCGCCCCATTCAAGCGGTATTTGGTCGTCGCTTTTTCAGAAAAAAAAAAGAAAGAAAGAACACTATGGATGGCTGAAGCATAAAAGAAGGGTGTTTCAGCTCCACTAGTAGGAAACCTGGGCTGGGGCGAATCATGCACAGAGCAAAATCTGCTAACACACTGTTTTGAGAGAGATTCATTTGATGAGGTACTAGTGGTGCCAGACATGAGCATACAAGGCATGGGTGGTTCAGCTGCACTAACGTTGTCGGATATTGTTGGGCTAAGCGTTGCTCTGTAAAGCACCATGCAGATAGCTTTCATGAAGTGGTGTTTCAAATAGATGACTTTACCCTAGAGACCCACGTTGGTGTGTCTGGTTTTAGAAAAGAAACTTGAGCGCCTCGGTATATTTTTTCGGGGAGTCTGGCATCTTTCTTAGGCCAATTGGGCCAAACAAAGTGTTTTAAGCAGCAACGAGGAATCCTTAACTTGCATAGTATGGACCGGTGGCGAGTAGTGGGATTTACCCTACTTTTGTGACGTGTACCCGTTTGTGATGGACCGTGACGATGACACGATACGCCGACAAGCCGTGAACCTAAGGTGTTTCGCCCCTAATAGACGCCATGAACTCATTCGGAAAAGCTTATGGTAGGTACTAATCTGAAATCGAGGCATTTCTCATTCGTCTGCATCCGCCAGTGTTCATAATTGTGTTCATGCACCGCTTAACGTTCCTCACGCTGCACGTGACGAACAGTTCAACCTGTCAAGAAAAAAAAAAAAAAAACTCTTTCTCTTCCTCGCGCGTTTAAAATTTGACCCGCTACCCCTCCCCAATGAGAGGGGGGTCGGGGGTCGAATTTTCGCAGTAACCGCTGCTCGCACGGGCACATACAAGCATGGTTCGGATCGAGCTCATTAATTAATTTATTTTATTTATACATACTGCAGCCCTATTCAGAGCTATCGCAGGAATGGGACGTTATATAATGCTAGGCAACAGAGAAAAAATACAAACAAATAAAACAAATTGTGAAGCAAGTACACTCGTAACAAAGCAAAAGTAAAAATGAAGTTAATTACGCGTCAGTAAGATATTCATCGACAGCAACTATCAAGTCGGTTAGTGGTAAGGAGCGAATGCTACTAGGCAGGGAATTCCACAGTTCTATTGCACGCGGAAAAAAACTCGTCGAGCACATAAAATAATTCGTCAAGCACATAAAATATGAAGCTATCAAGTAATATCATTGGAGTTCGCTCTCTGGATTTCGTGCCGACCGGTTGTGCCCCCGCGATACCCGACGACAGCGCAACTCTGGCCGACTGGCTCGCCCTACGCCATCTCCTGCCGCCGACAAGAGCTCTCGCTGAGTGGTGCCCCGTCCTCAAACTCTTGCGACCGTGTCCATCTTTCCTATCTCCTCTCTACTTCCGTCGTTTTCTGTCCTTCGCTGTCCCTGCGCCTGGCTCCCTTCTTCCTCTCTCTATTTACCTTTTAATCTTATCTTTTTAATCCCATCCGTACCCCAATCCCTCGTGAGCTGTTGAGGTGTCGCACTCTCATGCAGACAGTTACGGGGCCCATTTTTCTCTTTTCTCTTTAAGAATCACATAAATAATATCATCAGAAAGTTTACAATAATCGATACCTTCATTGTTTGCGACTGTGAATTCAAGTTACGAAATCGGGAAAAAATTCGCAGTGGCTTAGCTCGGCTATGTAAGGATATACGTAGCTTGAGCTACGGATGGACAAACGGATGAATGGGCGAAACACGGATAGATAGATGGACGGACGAACCACGTGTATGGACGGACTTACTGACGGAATAGTGAGCTAGTTACCTCACGCGAGTGCAGCACCAGACCACTAGTGACAAGTCACTCCAGGAGCTTCCAGAAGCTCCTGCAGTGACGGAGATGGCCAGAGATGGCCAGAGATTTCTGGCGTGCCAGCTGTCTGCCTTGAGACGTCTCTGCTTCTCGCGCCTGGTAGACCTGCTCACCGTAAGCCACGTGGAACTGCTCAACCTCGGCCAGTATAGCTTATACGCTTCGATAAATCTTGCGCTTCAGTCGATCATAAGGCCATTTTTATCAACCAATCACATCGCCGGACATATTACTAGCGCTTCGAAAATAGCATACAAGCAAAAGCCATCGAGAGTGCACGGTTCCGAATTATTTGTTTTCTGCGAAGTGGCAGTTTTCCATATACCTGTAGCGTACGTGAGCACAGTAATATGCGTTGTTAAACCGGGTCACTACTCAGTCAATAGAAGCCTTTTTTTTTTCGGAAGTTCCCACTCTTATCGCGTAATGTGGCCAAGCACGAGGGGCCGGTTGAACTCCAACAAGATACGGCGAAAGCCTTCTGCTTTCAGGTATCAGTACTTGGAATACGCTGCCCTGTGGACTTTTTGTAAGATACCGCAGTAGAAGTAGGTTGTGAAGGAGTCATCCAGGCATTACAAGCTTTCATACTGGGTAAACATGCGACGGGGATCTCGAGTGCTGCTGTATTTGCGCGCGCGTGTGTCTGACTGTATGTCTGTGTTTGTGTGCGTGTTGCGAGTGAATGGGAGGGAGAGACAGAGTGAGAAAAAGTACCGCTTCCTTCATTTAGGTGACACTGATGCCCTTCAGATGTCTTTCGTAGTTCTCTGACTTAATGGCTAACTTCACCGATATGTGTTTCCAACGTTACCATCAATATATGGCCGTCCTCAGAAAATGTGGAATTTTTTGAAGCTTGCTCCCACTGAGCGGTAGATTTAGAGGCTCGTTCCTTAACAAAATAAAAATGGTGGTAATTATTATCATTCATATCTGTTATAGCTCACGATGCAGCATTTTAATTGGTGTCCCTTGGAAATGTGCTCGTAATCATTAGGCACTTCGACGCAGATTACTTGTGACTGCACGAGGAACGAGATTAATTAAAAGACCCTGTGGTACCTAGTCATTTACAGCGTGTACGGAAGAAAATTGCAATTCTGTCCTGTGAGGTGCCGTTTAAGGTTCACTTTTGTCTCTATCCGTTACTGGTTAAGGGCCGTAAGTAGCTAAGCTTACGTCACCGATCATAATCATGTAAATTTCTCGCATGCTGCCGCGTACTTAAGGCTTGCTTGTAATTTTGTCTAAAATACCTGCTACAATTTTTTCCTTGCTTTTCAAAGGCGAGAAAATGAGCGTTTAATTAGGCAACTATCGCCCATTATTTTGTATTTGGGTTGACTATAAATGACCTGTCAATTTGTTTTAAAGAAACAATAGAATAGCGTTTAATGCGTATTTTTTGTTTGTAGGCGGCATCACTTGTTTTGAATAGTAGCGTGGCCCTTACAAGTTCGTTAACGATCACTTCAGTGACTTGTCTTAGCAAGTGTTTTAAAATCATGAAAGTGCCGGTGTAAACCTTCTCAACACTTCAAAAGCCTTATGCGCAGTCTGTAAGACAGAAAAAAAAAGTTTAGGCAGCTTCACACTATAGTTGTGACAGGCCTCAAGAAAGTGCGAGGAGGGGTGACCATGTTTGCTTCTGTTTATTTTTCTTTTAGATGCAAAGCAGCTCTTTGACTAGCCTGTGTAACGCTGTCCCTCTGTCCGCACCGCGCTCCCCTGGCCACAGGTGTTGGCGCGGTACCAAGTAGGTCACGCCTTCCATCGCAGTGCGCGCGCGTTGACGTCGCTCTTTCCCTAGCCTGTCGCCGCTCGCCGTGTGTCATCTTCCTCGCTCCACCCTCTCCACCACTCGCAACGTTGGAGGAGTCACTGTTTACGCTCCGAGTGAGTGCGCGCTACGCGCGTGTAAGGCCGACCTAGAAGAACGACCCGGAACTTTTCGAAGACGCTCCTGCTCTGAGTGCGTTGCCGTGCGCGCCGGCGACGTTGTGATCCTCATGCTGTACCTCGCTCCCAACCTGCTGAAGGAACGCGTTCAGCGCTGTCTAGAGGAGACGCTGACTGACTGCGACGAGGCTTGTCGACGTGCGCATCTTATAGTCGCGGCAGACTTCAACGTTGACGTCAGCGGAGGAGATTGGCTCGTTGGTCCCACGCGTGACGTGAACTCGCTGAAGTGCGTGACGGTGGAGCGGAAACTACCTACAACGATAAGGGGAACGTGCATCGATCTCGTGTTATAGCCAACTTCGACGTCAAACGTCTGCAGGAACCTCTCAGCGTGCCCTTCACCGATCACAAGGCCGTGGTAGTCAAGGCGAAAAGCGCACCAACTTCGGTCCAGCGCCCGTGTCCACTCTGAAGGAACCACAAGACCTACGCCTGCTGTCGCTTCAAATGAATCTTCCAGCGCTCACCGCAGCACCCGCGTTAGCGCCGTTCAATCTGTGACGCCGTCCGTGCGCAACGCTGCTGTTTTGCATTCCATCATGGTTCTCTTTGGGAAGATGTTAATTTTTTATTTTCATTTATTTCATTTTTTCTCTCTGTTCTTTTTACGTATTTTGTCTCTATTTCTATACTTCGTCTCTTTCTCTATATTGATTTCTATTTCGCGCTGCTTCTATCTTTCGCTTTCTTCCTCTTTTCGTCTGCCTCTTTCTATCTAGCGATGCTTTACTTTCTGCCCTCCACCTCAGCCTCAATTTTTTTCCCACACCATTTGTGTACTATGCTACACAAGACTGTTATGCTCTGCAGGCGTATTGAATAGTGGGTGGTCATGATGGTTGTTTTCGGACCGTGGGCACGCGGTATTGAATCTCAGCTCGTCAAGAATTTTTTCGCCATTAAAGTTCTCTTTCTCTCTATCTGTTATTTTGTTTCTTTGCCACGTTTTCTCACCCATGAGAGTTTGCAGGTTCTCCGTGCCAAGTAAATGATGTTGGCCGGTTGAACTCCAAAACTAAGCATTTATGAACACTACGAGAATGCAAAAGCTACACGATACAACACTGAGTGCACGCGCACTGCCCCCGAATCGCTCGCTAGATTCCGTGCCGACCGGTTGTGCCCTCGCGATCTCCGGCGTCAGCGTAGCTCTGGCCGACTGGGCTCGCCCTACGTCATCTCCTGACGCCGATCTCCGATGACAGCGTAGTTATGACCTACTGGACTTGCCCTACGCCACCTCCTGACGCCAAAAGAGCTCTCGCAAGTGGTGCCCCGTCCTCGGACTCCTGTGACCGTGTTTCCATCTTTCCTATCTCTCCTATCCGCTCGATATCTCCTCGCTCGCTGGCTTAGCGCATATCTCTTTCTCTCTATCTACACCTTTATTCCTATCCTTTTAACTCCTCCTCACCCCCATCCCTTGTGAGCTACTGTTGTGGTGTCGCACCCTGATGCAGACAGTTACGGGGCTCTCTTTTCTCTTCTTTTCCTTCTTATAAACATAAAAACCTTCACCTCACCAGGGCCACCCTTTCAGCGTGCTCAGCGGTTTGTTGCCGACTGTCCAAGCTGCATCACGGCTGCCGCTTTAAGCCCGTGAGTGGTCCATGTGCGTCACTGGTCCGCAGAACGTGTCACGCCAGCCGCTTGATGGGCGTGATTCTTTCAAGTTATTGCAGGCCACGTTGTATAAATCTACGCACATGTTCAGGGAGCGAAGCAGAAGACGACGGAAAGGAAGAAGGATATATGCAGAAAGCGCATGTGTCACACACTTCGGGTGAGGCCCCGCCGATCCAACGTCGACGTGCGGCAGACTCGCAGGCTTCCACTTTACGCTTCGGCCTGCGACGCCTGAAAGGCCTCGAAGTGGCACATTTCAAATTTATTTGCAGGTTGGCCGACCCGTGCGGGGTTGAACGTGTGGTGATGAATGAGCATGACCGACGCACTCATAGAGCAGACACGGAGATTTTATACATAACGAACAAGCATTTAATTGAAGCAAGGACAAAGGCAGGAGTTAACAAAAATAACAAAGGAGGAAACTGATACGCGCGATAGAAAGAACAGCTATATAACAAAATATGCTAAAAACACTACAAAAGATAGAAACTAAAGACAAATATGCGGAGCATTAATAAAATAACAACAAGATGGAAATCGTAAAAGAGGGTTACAAGGAAATAACTACAGAATGATCATTGGTCGCGCTTTTGAATTTCTACGTGCGTCGCAGCGCACAAAACTACAAATAATAAAAAAGGCTGGTTATAATAATTTAACAGTTTAAAAAAAGTCTCAATAAAAAGTTCCATACGGACCAGGCCAGCTCTTGGTACACGTAGGGGAGTTGACGGGTGCCGCTGGAGATCTCGCCGGCTTGGTAGACGACGAGGGTGCCCGGAATTGCAGCCGTCTCAATACGTTGCGCGGGTCACTCCATGCTCGCCGCCTACGCGAGACTCGCGACACCGACGACCGCACTTGTTGCTGGCTGTACGTAAACTGCTCTTCCGATGCAGTTCAAACCTCCTTAGAGGCGTACACGTGCTCCCGTCTCATCTGGGAGTAATTTTCCTTGTTTAGACCGCCGGTGCCCCTTCCGGTACCGGTGCAGGGAAGACGAGCCGGCGCCACGCTGGGTCGTTATAGTCGCCGGATGTCGTCCCCCCAACAAAAAAGCGCCCTTCCTTGGAAGATGGGGCTCGCGGATGATTCGAAAATTGGAGTCGTTTGTGACAGCATGACAATAATCATTTTTGTTCACCCTTCATGGACCAATGCTGGGCTTAAACAGATCCTCTGTAAAAAAAAGTAAAAAAAAGTTTAACGGTAGATTGAAGGAGTACCTCTTGCTTAATGACTTGAAACCGGACATCATATGCGTTTTCCTTACACTCAGAATACTCTCTCGCTTTACCGAAAAGCTGGGATATTGCGGAAAGTGCTATTCTGTTCAGCATGTTATGGAACGTAAACTATTACCTGAAGACACCACCAAAAAAAAGTTTTGCTGCGCGTTCGATAAATTTCTCATGGTAATACACCTCTTCTCTTTCGTTTTACGCAAAAAGTTTTGATGTTTTCCGTGTAAGGTAACTGAATTCTCTAACAGCACATCATGTTCCTCTTTCTACTGTGCAGGTGTCGTGCTAGTTCCGTGCATAATCCTTTTCGTGCTGGTGGGATTCCCGCTCTATTACCTGGAACAGACCATCGGGCGGCTGCACGCCAACAAAAAGGGCGGTGGACAATGCCTGGGGCATCTCGTGCCTATCTTCAAGGGTGAGTGCATGGCATGCTGCACTATACTTGCCCCCCCCCCCCCCCCCCCCTCCATTGGAGGCTCCGATGTGTGCCACTTTATCGGAAAACGCGCTGATTCAGCTCGTGCCTGCGTGCGGTAACCTTATCGACGCCGTTGGACACAATAAAAGTCTCATTTCCTGCACTATACCCTCAATCACTGGCTTGGTCCCAATGGGGGCTGCCGGTGATCGGTGCTAAGTGCCTCTTGGAGTGTGTATGGCGTCCGCTATCTGTACGCCCACGCAATGCACCTAGCTTGCAGGATTCGTTTCTTTTTTTTTTCTTTCACATCTCTTTATCTACTCACACTTCGTTGTTTCGCAGGCATGCGCTCACACGCGGCTGCTTTTCAAATATGCGCTATAGATATTTTTAGGCTTGCGTACGTTGATCTTCCGGTTTTAGGTGCGACGTCTTTTACTCGCCTTGTGTTAGCTGGAAAGGTGGGTAACCTATAGGGTTTAGCAATACAAGTACGACAGGAAATTTTTGTCTGCTTAAGTGAAGACGACAAAAAGATTTGTTCAAGAGGTGGCAGAACGGTTAGCCCGACATTGCCTCTCCTTCCGTAACCTGTGGTTATTCGCTGCCAAAGGAAAACGAAAGTGGCCATGGGAGTATAAGCTCAGCAGAGCTGCGAGTCAGCACCGTTCTCATCTGTGGCATACACAGAGGTGATGTTGCGGTGGTCCGACTCCCCTCTCCCGCTCCCCCGACACATTTATATTTGTGTGTACACGCGCACATACATAAAAAAGGGTCGCCCCCTCTCTCCTCCAAATAAATTTCGGGCCACATCTCCTGTCCTCGCGAAGGCGTCTATAGACAAAAAAAATTGTTGCCAAAACAAACACGAAGTTGGTTCAGCTGGTGTTTTGACAGCGGGTCTTGTTTACTACAGAACTCACAACGCGAAGTGTTGATTAAGTTTTGTCCTAAACACGTTGCGGCTTCTCTGTCTTTTTAACTTTTTTATCGGTCTCACTGAGACATACTTTATTTAAGTAGCTTAGTTGTTTCGCGCGGTGCATTCTTTCGTGAAGACTAATGATCATGACTGAACGTAATCTCCTTTCCCGAAGAAAAAGACCCTTGGCAAGGCAGTGTCTTCACTCTTAATGCATCTATAGCTCGATAGCTGTTGGTCATTTCAGGTACCGTGTCTCAATTTCGTTGTGAAGCTTTGTACGGACCAGAAATGCACAAGTGAACGCCCTTTCTAAATATTGTCACGGGGTCGTGACGTGGCCGAAGACAGGAGACTTCGTGTTGGGATTTAACTGTTTATTTGGGCGAACCTGTGCCCGGTAAACGGAAAGTCTAATTACAGCAGCAGTCTTGCACAGATAGCAGTCTCGGACTGATAGCGGCGAACGCAGCGTCGGCCTTCGATCAACAACTGACAAGCGGCGAAGCGCGTCGGCATTTATACCCTTGCCGTCGAATGTTCTAGCGTTATCGCTGGTGGTGGCGTAGGTTCCAGAACAATCTGTACCGTTCGCACAGTGGGCGTGATCTTATCGAAATGATCTACTACAGTCCGGAACCTTCTCGAAACCTGCAGGCGCGGTTTGCGCCGAGAATCGTGTGGTGTTTCGGAACGACAACAAAAACTTGTGAAATGGAACGTGGCATTGCCCCCTTCTGAAAAAAGGCATCGTCCCGATGCTTTAACTAAAGATGAGGGTAAAATAATAATGCAAGAAAGTACAATGAATAAATTACAATACAACAATAATACAAAAAACACTGTTTCAGTTTGTTAACGTGCATGAAACGGCTTGAGGCGCGCGACATGGACCACTTCAGGTCGCGATCGGCGTCGTTGAGAGTTCGTGATGCCGTCGGGGACAACCTCGTAATCAAGTGGGCCGAGACGTCGAACCACCTTGTACGGTCCGAAGTACCGTCGCAGAAGCTTTTCACTTAGTCCACGTCGGCGTATCGGCGTCCACACCCAAACACGTTCACCGGGCTGGTATTCCACGAAGCGTCGTCGAAGGTTGTAACGGTGGCTGTCGGTCGTCTGTTGATTCTTGATACGGAGACGCGCAAGTTGTCGGGCTTCTTCGGCGCGTTGAAGGTACTCGCTCACATCGAGGTTTTCTTCGTCGGTGACGTTGGGTAACATGGCATCGAGCGTCGTTGCCGGGCTCCTTCCGTAGACCAATTTGTATGGAGATATCTGCGTCGTCTCCTGCACCGCCGTGTTGTATGCGAAGGTCACATACAGAAGAATGGCGTCCCACGTCTTGTGTTCGACATCGACGTACATTGACAGCATGTCGGCGATCGTCTTGTTAAGCCGCTCGGTGAGGCCGTTGGTCTGTGGGTGGTACGCTGTCGTCCGGCGGTGGTTTGTTTGGCTGTATGCCAAGATCGCTTGAGTTAAGTCGGCAGTGAATGCCGTTCCTCTGTCGGTGATAAGGACCTCCGGGGCGCCGTGACGTAGGACGATATTTTCGACGAAGAACTTAGCTACCTCGGATGCACTGCCTTTTGGCAGGGCTTTTGTCTCGGCGTAGTGGGTGAGGTAGTCGGTAGCTACCACGATCCACTTGTTTCCGAAAGCCGACGTCGGGAACGGCCCCAGTAGGTCCATACCAATCTGCTGGAAAGGTCGGCAAGGTGGATCAATTGGCTGCAGAAGTCCCGCTGGCCTTGTCGGCGGTGTCTTGCGTCGCTGACAGTCCCGGCATGTCCTCACATAACGAGTGACGTCGGTGGTAAGACGTGGCCAGTAGTACCTTTCTTGTATCCTCGCGAGCGTGCGGGAAACACCGAGGTGCCCTGCCGTCGGATCGTCGTGCAGGGCCTGCAGGAGTTCTGGTCGCAGAGCTGAAGGCACCACAAGGAGGTACTTAGCTCGAAGCGGTGAAAAGTTTTTCTTTTGTAGAAGACCGTTTCGTAGAAAGAACGACGCAAGTGCGCGCTTGAATACCTTCGGGACTTCGGCGGTCCTGCCTTCGAGGTATTCTATTAGGGCTTTAAGTTCCGGGTCGGCCCGCTGTCGTTCAGCGAAGTCGTCGGTAGTTATCGTTCCCAAGAAGTAGTCGTCATCCGAGTCGTCGGGTAGCGGTTGGTCGACAGGCGCACGAGAGAGACAGTCAGCGTCGGAGTGTTTTTTGCCGGACTTGTAAATGACAGTAATGTCATATTCTTGAAGTCTCAGGCTCCATCGTGCGAGGCGACCTGAAGGGTCCTTCAAGGTGGCTAGCCAACACAAGGCGTGGTGGTCGCTCACAACTTTGAAGGGCCTGCCGTAGAGGTAGGGGCGAAATTTCGACGTAGCCCAGATGATGGCGAGGCACTCCTTTTCTGTTGTGGAATAATTTGCTTCTGCTTTGGATAGCGATCGGCTGGCGTAACTAATAACCCTTTCAAGTCCGTCAGCCCTCTGCACAAGAACGGCGCCAAGACCTACGCTGCTTGCGTCAGTATGTATTTCTGTCTCGGCGAATTCGTCGAAATGGGCAAGTAACGGAGGCGTCTGGAGGCGATGTTTAAGCTCCTGGAAAGCGTGTTCCTGTGGCGTTTCCCACTTGAACTCCACGTCGGCCTTGGTAAGGTTAGTGAGAGGATCGACGATGCGGGCGAAGTTTTTCACGAACCGCCTATAATAGGCGCACAGGCCCAGAAATCGGCGCACGGCCTTCTTGTCAGTGGGCGGCGGGAAGTCGGCGATGGCGGCTGTTTTCCGTGGATCGGGACGAACTCCAGACTTGCTGATAACGTGCCCCAGAAACAAGAGCTCCTCATACGCAAATCTGCACTTTTCTGGCTTCAGTGTGAGTCCGGACGTCTTGATGGCTTGAAGTACAGCTTCAAGGCGCCGAAGATGCTCGTCGAAACTCGAGGAAAACACGACGACGTCGTCCAAGTACACAAGGCAAGTCTGCCACTTCAATCCTGCCAGTACTGTATCCATAACGCGTTGAAAAGTTGCAGGCGCTGAGCAAAGGCCGAAGGGCATCACCTTAAACTCGAAGAGGCCGTCCGGTGTTATAAACGCCGTCTTCTCTCGGTCTCTTTCGTCGACTTCGATTTGCCAATAGCCAGTCTTGAGGTCCATTGACGAGAAGTACTTGGCATTATGGAGCCGATCAAGTGCGTCGTCTATTCGTGGGAGAGGATACACGTCCTTTCTCGTGATTTTGTTCAGGCGGCGATAATCGACGCAGAAACGTAGGGTCCCATCCTTTTTCTTCACTAACACCACGGGGGATGCCCACGGACTCTTGGACGGCTGGATAATGTCATCTCGCAGCATTTCGTCAACTTGTCTCTTCATTGCCTCACGTTCTCGCGTCGAAACCCTGTACGGACTCTGACGGAGTGGTCTGGCATTTTCTTCGGTTATGATTCGATGTTTCGTGATTGGGGTCTGCCGAATTTTCGATGACGACGAAAAGCAATCTTCGTATTGCAGGAGCAGGGCCTTGAGCTGTTCTTGCTTATCGTTCGGAAGTCTGGGATTGACGTCGAAAGCTATGGGAGGGGCTTGGTTCCTCTGAGCAGGTTCCGCAGAATCGGCGAGGGCGAAAGCACTGGTGGCTTCGACAATTTCTTCGATGTATGCGACCGTTGTTCCTTTGTTCACATGTTTGTACTCATTGCTGAAATTCGTGAGCATAACCATTGCTTTGCCTCCCCGCAGCTCTGCTATTCCTCTTGCGACGCAAATATTTCGAGTGACCAACCGATGCTGACTGCCTTCAACGACGCCTTCCAAGTCAGGTGATTTAGGAGCGCCGACTGAAATAATGACGCTTGAGCGAGGCGGAATGGTGACTTGTTCTTCCAGCACATTCAAGGCATGGTGTCCTGACGGCGTGCGCGGCGGTAGTGCTTCTTCTGTGGATAACGTTATCGACTTTGTTTTTAGGTTGATGACAGCACCATGGAGGCATAAGAAGTCCATGCCAAGGATGACATCTCTCGAGCAACGCTGTAGGACTACGAAGTCTGTAGGATAAATACGGCCGTTAATGGTGACTCTCGCTGTGCAGATTCCTGCAGGCGTTACGAGATGACCTCCGGCTGTGCGGATTTCAGGGCCTTTCCAAGCTGTCCTAACTTTCTTTAACTTCGCGGCGAACGACCCACTGATGACAGAATAGTCGGCTCCAGTATCGACGAGAGCGGTCACACTGTGGCCGTCGATAAGAACGTCGAGGTCGCTAGTTCGCCGTCTTGCATTACAGTTAGGGCGTGGCGTCGGGTCACGGCTGCGTCTGCTTGTTCCGCTGCTTCCATGTTGCGTCGTCCGGCCACCTTCGGTAAGTGAGCTTTTGCCTTCAGGGCTTTGCCTGGTTGGTGTTGTGTTCAAAAAGCTCCGTCGCGTCGGCGTCGTCGTCGGAGGATCTTCGGTAGTTCGTCGCACAGCAACCGCACCTCCATCGGTTGCTGCCCTTAGTTTCCCGGATACGGGCTAGGAGACCGGCCCCGCGTTAGGCCAGAGTACTGCCGGGGGTGCGGTGACATGCGGCGGCTAGGCGATGGCGAACGGGAAGGAATTCGTGGTGTCCATTGAGTTCCTGTGAGGTAGTCGGCGATGTCACGTGGCCGTTCCCCTGGCTGCGGACGTGGTGCATCGACGGCGAAGCCACGCAGTCCCATCTGTCGGTACTGGCAACGGCGGTAAGTGTGCCCGGCCTCGCCGCAGTGGTAGCACAGTGGGCGGCGGTCAGGGGTGCGCCAAACGTCGGTTTTCCTCGGCGCACTGCGCTGGCCCGATGGCGAACGGTAGGTCGTCGGTGGGGGTGGTGGCGGCGGTGGTGTCTGGCGACGGAAGTGCGACGGGGCGGCGTTTCGGCGTGGACGGGGAGGAGCGTTGTGGCGCACTGCAGCGGCGTAGTTCATAGTTTCTGGCTCGGGCAGCGGTGGTTGGGGAATTCGAAGTGATTGCCGAACTTCTTCTCGCACAATGTCGGCGATCGAATCCACTTGAGGGTGCGCCGAAGGCAACAGTTTGCGCAGCTCTTCCCGCACGATCGCTCGGATCGTTTCACGCAGGTTTTCGGAGTCACTGGTTTGAGCAGCAGCGCATTCTGGAGTCAGGCGACGATTATACTGTCTGGTGCGCATGTCAAGGGTTTTTTCGATGGTGGTCGCCTCGGATACAAATTCTTGGACGGTGTTCGGTGGATTCCTCATTAGTCCCGCAAAGAGCTCCTGTTTGACCCCTCGCATGAGGAAACGAACTTTCTTCTCCTCAGGCATGTCTGGGTCAGCATGACGAAATAGGCGGGTCATCTCCTCTGTGAAAATTCCAACCTTCTCATTTGGTAGCTGAACCCGGGTCTCTAGTTGAGCAGCGGCCCTTTCTTTGCGAGCGACGCTCGCGAACGTTTGCAGAAATGCGCCGCAGAAGACATCCCACGTTCGGAGCGTGGACTCACGATTCTCTAGCCAGGTCCTTGCGGTGTCTTCCAGGTAGAAGTACACACGACGGAGCTTTTCTTCGTTGTCCCAGTGGTTGAGGGCGGCCACACGGTCGTATGTTTCTAGCCAGGACTCCGGGTCTTCGAACGATGACCCATGGAAAATTGGTGGTTCCCTGGGTTGATGCATGACAATCGTGGGCTGGGACGCGGCGGTTGTCATCGTCGCTGCAGTCGCGGTCATGGCCTTGGTCTTCCGCGCCTTGTCTTCTAGAATCCCGTACTCCGGTGGTAGCCCTTGCTGTCGGCGGCTTGTTCGCTGCTCCTGGTTGGCGTCGGTGTCTTCTCCGCGACGTGGGCTGGGTTCACGGCTTGACGGGGGCGTCCGGTACATGAACGAAGCAGCACCTCCACCAGATGTCACGGGGTCGTGACGTGGCCGAAGACAGGAGACTTCGTGTTGGGATTTAACTGTTTATTTGGGCGAACCTGTGCCCGGTAAACGGAAAGTCTAATTACAGCAGCAGTCTTGCACAGATAGCAGTCTCGGACTGATAGCGGCGAACGCAGCGTCGGCCTTCGATCAACAACTGACAAGCGGCGAAGCGCGTCGGCATTTATACCCTTGCCGTCGAATGTTCTAGCGTTATCGCTGGTGGTGGCGTAGGTTCCAGAACAATCTGTACCGTTCGCACAGTGGGCGTGATCTTATCGAAATGATCTACTACAGTCCGGAACCTTCTCGAAACCTGCAGGCGCGGTTTGCGCCGAGAATCGTGTGGTGTTTCGGAACGACAACAAAAACTTGTGAAATGGAACGTGGCAATATGCTTGACTGACTAATCGTGTAAATACAGCATGAGAACGCGTCTAGCTTGATCTCATGAACGTACTTACCCAACCTGGTTTCCGGAAAGATGTTCGAACGTCGCATGTTATGTTAATAAAATAGTATTGACCTCCTGATTCTTGGAGTAGTCCTGGCGTAACCTAATGCATGTCGCCTCGCCTCTCTGCGTTTCTCTTTCGCTCCGCGTGCCGCAGGCGTGGGGTACGCCTACTCCAGCCTGCTGGCGCTGATGTCCGTCTACTACATGGCCATCCTGACGTGGGTGTTGCTGTACCTGTTCTCCTCGATGCAGGAGACACTTCCGTGGAGCCACTGCGGCAACGAGACCGTCGTAAAGGGTAAAAGCTTTTATTTGATATCTTTATATCAGTTAGGCAACGCTATTGGTCCTGTGGCATATCACTGTGACGAAGCATGTCATACATACTGGCTCAATATTGCTACTATTGTTTTATGGTTCCTATAGTCAGCAGTTCCTATTGTCTGAGCGATACAATTCAACCACAGCATAAAATACTAAATACTGAATTGCGCCAAATTTTGTGCAGATACAGAAATCAGCACAAAACACCTGACGATTAGCAGTGGCTCTCTGAACCAGATTTAATCTCAGTATAGCTGGACTAGCACATAACTATAGTATACAAGCTGTTCAAAAACGCTCTTTTGTATCAAGCCCCGCTGCGGTGGTCTAGTGGCTAAGGTACTCGGCTGCTGACCCGCAGGTTGCGGGATCAAATCCCGCCTGCGGCGGCTGCATTTACGATGGAGGCGGAAATGTTGTAGGCCCGTGTGCTCAGATTTGGGCGCACATTAAAGAACACCAGGTGGTCGAAATTTTCGGAGCCCTCTACTCCGGCGTCTCTCATGATCATATAGAGGTTTTGGGACGTTAATACCCCACATATCAATAAATCTTTTGAATCAAGATATCGAAGTGTCCAGTCAGGTTTCGAGCTGAGTAAGCTGCCGGAGGAGCGCTATAGCCCGTTCTCTTTGTTTAGAAGTCAGGATTTAGGATTCTTGTTAAAAGGAAAACAAATTGCTATCGTTTCCAGGAACCCCAATGAAGTCCTGCGGTAATGTGTATGTATTAAAGATGCTGGATCTCTAGGTAATGCGTCTGCATCCGGGTTATACAACGAATGGTGTCGGAAATTAAAGCTGCGGGGCGAACAAAATTAATCTCAGCAGCAATAAATTGAGTTAGTTGTTTCACAAGGATTTTAGTGCAGCACTCGCTGGTATAATGTCTCCTCAAGAGAAACAGAAAAAGAAAAGCAGGTCAACAAGACTGGCTAAGAAACGCATTTCAGCTGAACGAACCTGCGTCTCTGTTTATTTTATTGCGACAGCAATTATATGGACACTCTCTGGTGGATTTTGCCACCAGCGTCGACGTCAGCGTCATGCACTCTATGTATACGTATCTATATATATGGAAACCCAAGAAAGAAAAAAATCCAGAAAAAAGCACTCCGGCGCGTGGGACCTCTGCATCGTGAAAGCGAGGCGTTAACCACTGAGCCACCCCGGAGAACGTTCTTCACCGTTCAAACGGCAAGCAATTTATATCTACTACTTACCGCTGCTGTGTTTTCAACTTTATTAGAAAGATGGCGCAATGAGCGCACGATGCTACATCGCGCAGCGGCGCCCGCTCTAATCTCCTACGCGTACTTTGCCCGGGTTAGAGAAGGGGAGCGACGCTGCCTCGCGCGCCCTTATCTCGCGGTGGAGAGGAGGGTAGAATCACATGCCTTGGCTGGCCTCGGGCTTTACGTGGAATGATTTTGCTGTAGTTACCGGGCGCACAAAGGTCACTGCAATCATTGCAGTCTCCGTTCGAGAAAAGGGCGTGCTTTTCAGACTCAGCGAAGTAACAAATGAGACGCTTATTCGCGTGCATCCGTACCTGTGAGTACATTTTGTGCGTAATTTGCGCGCGAGAAACGCAGGGCACGTTTCAATCTGCTTTCCATTCTGCACGTGACCCTTCAAATCGTTGATTGATTCATGATTGATATGTGGAGTTTAACGTCCCAAAACCACCATATAATTATGAGAGACGCCATAGTGGAGGGCTCAGGAAATTTCGACACCCTGGCGTTTTTTAACGTGCGCCCAAACCTGAGCACACGGGCCTACAACATTCCCGCCTCCATCAGAAACTTCAAATTGTTACTACCGCGTTCATTGCTTCGCCTTTGCGGCAAGGCTGTGACTTTTTTAGTAAAGGGAAGCTTTGGGCTAGTTGGTATTGTGATACGAAGTAGAAACAGCGCGATATTCTACACGGAGGCACAAAAAAAAAAAACTGAAGAGACCAGCGTTGACTTTCCACTGAACTTTATTGAACACAAAAGAAAATATATTTGGAAAAAATTTCAAAAACATTAAAGCATGACAAGATTCCATGGGATGAAAAACAACTTGTTCGTCGACATATAGGCAGAACTCAGGACTAGTGCACTCGCGAAAGAAATGAAGCCGCCCGTAATGCGCAAGAAGGCTTATCATGCAGCAGTAAGGCATGATGAACTGACTTGCGTCTGTCTGTATGTCGACAAACTAATTAGTTTTTTTTTTGATGAACACGTGTGATCATCATAGATGCAGGGAACAAGATGGCCACCCGCCACCGTAGTCACCCTAGAAGGGGGTGCAAAATCTGCCCCATACATTGACTTAATAGGGAGGGGGGCGCAGTCTGTCTCATACGTTGACGTATTAGGGAAGGGGGGTGGCTGCTGCGACTTCCCTTAGCGCCCCCCCCCCCCCAGAGGGGAATCCTACGGACGTCAACGGTAAACATGCTGTGACATCTTATCCTGCTTTATTGTTTTTAAATTCTTTTTGTTTTTATTTTTGGTTGTGTTGAATAAATGTTCAGTTTAAAGTCCACACTTGTCTGTGTCTTCTCTTGTGTGTCGACCCCCGTGTAGAATATCGTGTTGTGACCACTTGATTGTGCTCTTTTTTTCTTGCGTGGGTATATGAAATCAGCGGGTTCTCTAGAATCGACTAGAAACATTTTCTTTCGGGACCTAACGTGCCAAGAAATCTTATTTTATTCTGGTGCGTCCGACTAGAATTTATTGCTTTATTGTGACGATCAAGGAACTGAAACGACAATATTGAAGTTGTAGTGCGTGCTGAGAAAGTGGAGACCCGTATCTTTTTTTTTATGTCCAGGCTGTCCTAGCACCGGTGAACCAATGTTCCACCCATGCATCCCGACAAACGTCACGGGAAACGGAAGTGACGCCGATCTCGTCTGGGTCCGGGCACCAAGCGAGGTTTACTTTCAGTAAGCTTTTTCCGGATGTCTCGAGCTCATACAAATGTTCATGCCTTCCTGGATTACATGAGACATAACAATGCATAACGTTTTTAGTCTTGTGAAAAGCTGAAACTCGGGGGTCATAATAGGCTTCATCTCTGTTACGAATTGTACAAGCAGTCACACTGACACACTTAGAGAACATGAATGTGAGTAAGCGATGAACGAAGCCTTCATACACTGATCTCCAAGATTTTTTTTTTATGTGCGTGGGATCGAGCAGGAACCAACCTTACAATGCTATTTACTGAGAAACGCGCCAAAATGTCACGAAATCCGTCATCCCACTTGGTGTACATTGTTCTGTGGCAATGTGGCACGAAAGCAGCAACTACACTGGCGCTAGAACTACATGGCTCAGCAAGTACATGACTTTAGAAATCGTGCCAGGTGCCGAGTGGTTGAATCTAGCGTGGTTGTTGCCTAGCGCTGGGACCGCCCCATGGCAGGGACACGTCAATACGCGGGATAAATTTCGGACCGCCCGACGCCACCTATCGACAGTATCTTGATATCTTATAGAAGGCTGTAATCTTTGAGCTTGGGCTGCTAGTCATGTGGAGCACATGACCATGATAGCACTTCTGACGGCTAGCGCACTCAAGGCATGCAACACAAGCAAGTACATGACACAGGCGCTGTCTATCAACTGAAAGTTCAATGAAGAAAACGGGGCATACTTAAAAGAAAGGGAGGTACTGACAAAACCCTATTACCACGATATCATCCAGCCTGTCTTTATCGGGTGCTTACCAGGGGTGTTCGCTCGCTATCAGTTGTACTAAACCCGCAATCCCTCTGGTTGCCACATCACATGAATCGCTATTGGTATATGTGTTCATATCGCTTGAGGAGGAATTGCGGTTGATGACAGTCAGCTTGAAAACATGCAGCTATGTTGGGACCCATACGGCTCCCGAAGTGGCTGCGTACGCGATTCGTGCGGGACCCGTACGGGTTTCTTGATGAAACTGTAAACACAGATGTTTCAAGACCGGCACGGGTTCCTTGATCACACTCGAGGAACCTGTACGAATTTTGCCCCGCCTCGGTGGGCTAAGGTACTCGGCTGCTGACCCGCAGGTCGCGGGTTTGAATCCCGGCTGCGGCCGCTGCATTTCTGATGGAGGCGGAAATGTTGTACGCCCGTGTGCTCGAATTTGGGCGCACGTTAAAGAACCCCAGGTGGTCGAAATTTCCGGAGCCTTCCACTAAGGCGTCTGTCAAAATAATATGGTGGTTTTGGGACGTTAAACCCCACATATCAGTCAGTCAGTCAATCAATCAGTCAATCAATCAATCAATCAATCAATCAATCAATCAATCAATCAATCAATCAATCAATGAACGACTCTTGATACGTCTCTGTGTTTTCATTTCAACTTGGCCCGTAACTGCATCTTCTTCCTCATTGCGTTACCTGACCAAAGAAACTTTCGTCAAACTCTTGATTAATCTCCACTGTGGTACCAATGCTTCCTATCATTTTTGCGATGCACCCTGCAATGACGGGCACAAATGTTCTGGTCTTAAGACACTTTTCTGGGCCGGTGCCCTGACGGGTCCCAGCGCCGCGCATTTTTTTTTATGCCCTTGTGCCATAACATTACTTCAAGTGAGAGTAAGTCAACTGAACGCACATTTGAAAAATCTGAATACGTGCTTCACTTTATGTGTTTGTGATGTTCTTTTTTAATTTGTGTCTGGGGACTGCATGAAAGCGGACATATTTGTGACGCGGCGTCCGATTTTTCCCAGTGAAGTAGTGACCAAGTTGACGTCCGAAGTCCACTCCTTGGGAACTGTGTCGTGGCCCCTGTTGCTGTGCCTGCTGGGAGGATGGATCGTTACTTATCTAAATGTCATTCGGGGCAAGATATCATTCCGGAAGGTGCGTTTAAACGTCACTATTTGCTATCGTCGCTGCTATTCACCTCAGGTGACAATTTTCCTCTCTGTGTTTGCTTCTTTACAGACGGCCATTTTACCTGCCATAGTGCTAATACTGTTTATGTGCGCAATTTTCGGAACCATCACCAGTGATCCCGGTTTCTTGAATGGACTCCATTACTTCTTCTCCTTTGAATGGAAAACCCTGAGGAAGCCTGACGTAAGTGAATTATTTGTAATCCGGTCAGCCAATATTTACTCGAAGACGTGTTTTTTTTTTTTATTGTAGCATGCCGCTGTTGCACGCTATTACTAAGGCGGCATGCTAAAACTTGGTCTCGGATGTACTTTGGGCGGTAGCAACGAATACAAATTCAACCGTTGCAATAAAGATCTTATCATAGGTGATGCAATCGTGCACCGAACACGTAAGAAATGCGCATTTACGCATGTCAGCTAATAAAATACCCCGTCTTCAGAGTAGCGTACGCAGAGACACGCCATTTATTCCAAGAGAAAAATATCCCGACATATGATATTTCCGGAACCTTGTGCGACAGTAAGATAATACTTCTAAGGTTTTTCGAATATCAGAATGTTTGTGTCGTTCATTGAAGTTAATGACTGCAGAAGCGAGTATTGCCAAGTAGTTTGCAGTATTGCTGGCATAAAATAAGATGTTCTATGTATGACACATAAATAAACAAAAAAAGACGTCATAAACTCGCGCAGCAGCTGTTAACAGATCAATTTAGTTTTGTACGGAGTCCTGACACATAACTTAGGAAAACTGTACCAGTGTCATCATGCTACTGTGAGGAAGTGTGTGAAATGAAGTATTGGGTGTTTAACTGTATGGCCTGTGACTTTCGCAGGTGTGGAACGACGCTGCGGCTCAAGTGGCTCTGAGCCTTTGTACTGGAACAAGCCTGCTTCAGCTACTGGGCCGACGTGGCAGCAAGTACCGTGGTCTCGTGCATGATGCGGTCATCGTGGTACTCGTCAACATCGTCGTGTCGTTCTTCAGTGGCGTTGTGGTTTTCTCCTGCCTGGGATTCGTCTCCAAGGCCATCAACAGAACGTGCATCAAATTCTTGCAGGAAGGTGAGTTGTCCACCTGACCAGCCTGCCTGCTCGTAGGTAGGTCGGCCGGTCGGTGCGTGCGTGCGTGTGTGTGCGTGCGTATATGTTTTTTAACAACAGCATTTATCATAAGGAGGTCCTCGCACGCATCGCAATAGAATTTCAAATACCTTATGACAGGGGTCTCAAACTCGCCTCAGCCAGGAGGCCGCAATTCCACAATCCCGTCTCGCGACTGTTGGGACAGTGCGGAATGTAGGGGCGGGGCAAGAGGAGGGGGTGAGTTGGTAAAATTTGTCAGAAATCATTGCTGTTTCAAAAAAAAAAAAAACTCCGAGTATCACTTAGAAAAGTCATTTCTGAAATAGATTTGGTACCAGCATTCCAACAACATCTCGATACCGAATACCAAAATGGTTCAAACCAGGACGCCGATTCTGAAATATAGCTCTTTCTTTCGCGGCTACGTTTAGCAACATGGGGACCATGTGGCTGCCGCACGAAATCAATGCGTTAGACCAGTCATGCCTGTGCAGCTCACGAACATGTATGTGCCTATTATGAACACTTTTTAGAGGCGAAGCTCCTTATAGCGGCACCCGTTCGTCCCTCGTAGTCGTAGTCGTAGTGTGTAACCAGTCTTACGCTTTGACCTCCAGGGTGGTGCCGGTGGGAGATTTCTCCTGTGCGTTGTCGAACAATAATAATAATAAAAAAATTCGCAGCGTGCACGTTAACTAAAAGCCGAATTCTTCTCTCATTCCCAATTAGCAGCCATTGGCATATTCTAGTAGGAAACGTTAGTAGAAGTGTTAAAAGCCGACTTCTGCTGTCTCTCATTCCCAGTGGCAGCCATTGTTTACCTCCAAGGTAGTGCCTGGCGAGATTTATCCTGTACGTGATTAAACAATAAAAATTTTTTGTTCAAAACGCCGTTGATGGATGAAATAAACCAACGAAAGATGCCGGATGTTTTCTAAAAGCAAAACGAAAAGACGCCAGATGTTTTTAAAGCAAAACAAAAAGAAGACGCCAGCTGCTTAACGAAAGACGCCAGGTGTTTTCTAAAACAATGGTTTTTTAATCAGAACCATATCGATACAGGTTTGTAGTTGCCGATGCTCGTTGCCGTCGTTGTGTGCTCGTATGGATAAGGATGCCGAAAGGCGGGCGCGCAGGGCAGCGGCGGCGCGCGCTCGCAAACAGGTCCCTGAAGTGAGAGCTAGCGAGGATGAAGCGCGCCGGGAAGCTGCGCGACGTCGCCACCAAGATCCTTCCGTACGGAAACAAGAAGCCACATCAGCAAGGCAGCGTCGGCAAGATTCCGCCGTACGTGAACAAGAAGCTGCAGCGGCACGTCAGCGTCGGCAAGATCCTTCCGTACGGAAACAAGAAGCCACATCAGCAAGGCAGCGTCGGCAAGATCCCGCCGTACGTGAACAAGAAGCTGCAGCGGCACGTCAGCGTCGGCAAGATCCTTCCGTACGGGAACGAGAGGCCGAGGCAGCACGTCAACGTCGCGAAGCAGATCTTGAAAACGTTTGACAATGGGAAGCGGCGACGAAGCGCGCATATCGCCAGGCGAATTAACGGAAGAAAATTTCACGGTATCATAGGAGCTTCGCCGAATCTCATCATCATTCACCTCGTGGATCTGCCGTCAATTTTTTTTTTAAGAAATGTGGGGCAAAGACCGTCATGCAAGCGCAGCGTGCCACGTGTTTGAGACCCATGCCTTATGCGATTTTAAATGGACACTTTTAGTCGGGCGTACGTAACGAGCCTACGTACGTGGCACGATACGTTGCGTACGCTGCATGCGAAGCGCTCAACGCCACTTTTAGTTCACCGTATTGACCGTCTCGAGATACGTTTGGTTCAACTAGACGTATGTTCTACGTTTGGTTCAACTAGACGTATGTTCTACGTTTGGTTCAACTAGACGTATGTTCTTAGAAATAAAACAGCTTTTGGGTGCTTTTTAGCGCCCTCGTGCGGTAGCAGCGCAGCATCGTCCTTCGGAGTAAAATATACTCGGTTCGGGTCGGCTTTGATGCTCTCTGCGTTCGATGCCGTCGCTGCCGTTCTGCTATCTAGTTCCTATATCAATGGAGATATCGCGAGAGCATCACGCCACGTACGCTTCGCCTCGTCACGTTTACGCACGCCGCGTTTTTTTTTTTCTTTTGGCGTATGCGCGCATCTCTGGAATCGATGCGTTACGTACTGCACATGCGCAGTTCTCTCCCGTGGAAGTGCTGCGTACGTGGGCTCGTTACGTACGACCAACTAAAAGTGTCCAATAAGAAAAAAAAATAACACAAAAAGAGGTGTAGCACAAGCGAAGGAACTCGCAGGATAAGCGCTGTACCTTCGCTTGGGCTGCGTCTCCTTTTGCGCTGTTCTGCACATTCACAGTTGCCGTGCCGAACGGCTTATGACTGCATGATAAAGCGCTTTCGCTAGCGCCGGTTGGCTGAAAGGAGAGCCTCAGGTTGTCAAATGCTCCTACACGGCGAATCGAAACGACCGAGTTTGTGGCGTCTTAGTAATTTCGCTTTCCGTCGACGGTAGTATCACCGGTTTCATAGAGGCGCGGATGTGGTTAATACTGATGCACGGATGCAGAGCGAACCCATGTGTAATGATTCATGGCGTAGGTGTCATGCTACTTCAATATTGTAGGTGGTTGGTGTCTGCCGGCAACGACTGCGTGTCAGCAAGGGGCCCACTGTCATTTCGTTAAGTTTTAGCGGGTTTTTTGCAGTGGGCTTTGGTTGCCTGTTCGAAGCCAACTTTGGCTTAAAGATTCCTGCAGATCGCTGAAGTGCTTCAACGCTTGGTGCTTTTAACAATAGTGGATAATTCATTGCGAACATTATCACCTACGTGTTAACTGCTACAGTGGCCAACTCGAAACTTTCAGATTCAGTTGGCAACGAATAAATAAAAATGTCAGCCGCATTTGCCTCTCGTTTTTAAAATATTGTTATAGACACACACAAAAAAATTGTGACACTCCCCAGTCAGAGGACATTCGCTCTTTTAAGAGCATCACTAATCGTTCGTTACGCAGAGATATTGTTCTTGCATTCCAAGACCTCGCATCTCCACCTGATAATGGATGATACCCGCCTGCTCAACTCAAATTTCTTACAGTAGATAACTTCTGTCGGTAATCTGCAAGTATTGATAACGTGTGACACTCTTGGCAAGCAGCCGGTATGAGCAGCATATTTTTAAAAGCCATTTTTTTTTCACAAATCAACTCTCTTTTCGACGTGTCCGTTACGATTAGGCACTGGCAGGTGACCTAAAAAGGGGCACTTGATCTAAAGCTGGTCCCATTTTTTTTTATCTTGGCTTTAGTTATGGCCTGCATGCCGTGGAACTGGAGCTTCGCACTCGTTTCGTTTCCTTTTCTGATTTCCCGGATGTGCCGCCCTCGACAGCGCCAATGTCGCCTCGGCCGTATCTGCTGGCTTGATACGCGCCCAGTAGCCGTGTCACGCGATGCCCATACGTACCAGATTCCGCCGGCAGCACCCTGTATAGATGGCCACGCGACGGATGCCCCTGGTTTCTTTTATATTGGCTGCGCATACAGGAAAGAAGTTATTTGTATGCTTCATTCAGGTCTCGCTTGAAACGAAGTCTGTCTTCCATAACGATTTGAACGAAATCCCGGCCGTGGCGGCCGCATTCGGTGTCTACCGGCAACGACTGCGTGCCGGAAAGAGGTCCACTGTTATTTGATAAAGTTTTCGCGGGCTTTCGCAGTGCGCTTTGGTTGCCTGTTTAAAGTAAACTTCGGCCTAAATGTCCCTGCCGATCTTTAATGCGAGACGCTTCAAGACTCTACACTTATCCCTATTGAAACGATCCGTATGCGATGTCCAATAATTCCGTATGTTTCCGTAAGAATCTTATGGAAATATATGGAAATTATATAGAAAACATATGTATTCATACGGAAACATACGGATAGTTTCAATAGGGATATTTAGACGCACATTAAAGAACACCATATGGTCAGAATTTTCAGAGACCACCATCATGGTGTTCTTCATAATCATACCGTGGTTTTTGGAGGTAAATACCGAACAATTATCCTATCGTTATAATCATCGGAACAAGACGAAAGTTCAAGCTAAGGTAGAACGCTGAATTAGTGAAAAGTTGTGCAACACAGTGTCGCTGGAGTCATGTGGGATTTCACATACAGGTGAGAGCACTGTTGTGACACTTCGCCTCTGACGGAAAATTCTGCGCGAGCCTACGTGCACTTTTGCTTTAGTTTTATGTTTGATCGAGCACAGTTCGTTTCTTGATGTAGATTTGAGAATAGTGAGTGTTGAGGGGAAGTGGGTATTACACTCGTATACCGATTCAAATATGGCAATACCCGATTCTTTATTCGAATGTTTTGAAAATTTTTGCGTCGTTGATTGTAACAGAAATCTTTGTTAATTATAGCAAAAACTTAGAGAAATATGCTAGCATTCACTTTAATTGGCTCGAACTCATTTCCGTTGCTGTGGCTAAGCAGCGTACACAATTTCTCAGCGATCGCCTTGTAGTGCCCGTTCTCAGTTTGAGGCCCGTGTACTTAGGTTTAGGCACGCATTAATGATCCCCGGGTAGTCGAAATTTGCGGAGCCTACCGCTACGGCATCTCTCGCAATCATATCGTGGTTTGGGGATGTTAATGATTGATTGATTGATTTATTTGTGGGATTTAACGTTCCAAAACCACTAATATAATTATGAGAAACGCCACAGTGAAGGGCTCCGGAAATTTCTACCACCTGGGGTTCATTAACGTGCACCTAAATTGGAGTACACGGGCCTTGGGATGTTAAACCCCACGTATTCTTGCGATAAAAAATATATGGACAGTCTCGGCTCGGTTTGCCCCCGCCGCCGACATACACCATATATATATATATATATATATATATATATATATATATATATATATATATATATATATATATGTGTGTGTGTGTGTGTGTGTGTGTGTGTGTGTGTGTGTGTGTGTGTGTGTGAAAACTCAAGAAAGAAAAAAATGGCGGAGGCTTAGCTCAGCTATGCCAGGATATATGTAGCGTTAGCAAAGGTTCAGCTGATTATTCTTAGCTTTCCAGAGTGTCTAGGATTAGCTTCATTATCATGCTTACTGCTGCTGCAATGACACACACACGGCATACGTATTCTGTGGCACATGTATATTTTCTGCTCAACGTCCAGGTAGCTTCTCTATTGCCACAAAGACGGCTCGGTGGTCAGTGAAGTAACACGCTGCCGTCTCTATGGCCCTAACACGGTATTTGGAATTCTCTGTCTTCCTGTAATAGCATAGAAGCGCCCGCGCTTGCGCCAATATGTCGGTCAAGGCCATGACGTCACTCCTCTGGAAAGCTTTCCTGATTTTGTCTAATTAGCTTGATTATCATGCTTACAGCTGTTCCAATGACACACACTCGGTATACGTATTATGTGACACACGTATATTTATTTTGCCGGGCAACTACTTCCGGATCCGATGAGTTAAGCTTCTCCGCTCTACTGCACCGTTGAGCAGCATTTGCACTCTCCTTCTCCATGGCTATACCACAGTGGCAAACGCCAGTCGGAGGCGCTATCAAGCGGCTCCAGCTCAGTGTCAGATGGCGACTGCACAGGGAACGCGCGCGCGTCGGCGTCCATATGTCTACCAAGGCTATGACGGCACTCCTCTGGAAAGCGCACACCGGCGGCGGCGAGTCGCGCGCGGCCGCGGCCGAGTGCGAGGGAGGTGCCGGCTCCGGTGCGTGACACCACTGATCGTCTGTGCAGCGCATCGAATTGCGCGCACACCGGCGGCGAGCCGCGCGCGGCGGCGGCGGAGTATCAATGCGCATGTGCAGACCAGTGCCACGCATTATTGGCTCAGCGAGGCCAGTGTAGCTAACGCTACAAAAAGGCCACCCGCGCCGCTCGGCACCCAGCTCGTCGTGATGCGCCAACCCGCGCTTATCTAGCACGCGTACTTTGCGCCGCGGATAGGGGCGGGGGATGGGCTAGGTGTTTGTGCGCGCGCTTATTCTTTCGGTGCACGGGGAGAATCGTGTATTTCTGCCTTTCACCGGAACGATTGCGTTAGTTACCTGGGCCACAAAGGCAACTTCGCTCGCTGGGCAGGCCCCGTTTGCGAAAAGAGTGCGCTTTTCTCACACAGTGAAGTAACAAACGGGACACTCGTTAATTCGAACTCATATCTGTACCTGCGATTAAGTTACGTGCGTAATTTGTGCGTAAGCAGTGCGCTGCAACTTTCGATCGGCTAGCCGTTCTCATCGTTACATTCTAAGTTGCTGATATAGCATTCACTGCTTCTCCGTTGCGGCGAAACTGGGACTTTTTTATTATGTTTTCCGGCAAACACGGCGACAAATGTGCGAGATGTGACTTCCTTTTAACACACCAGCATACAGGTTACTGATCCACGGAGCGTCTGCCGTACGTGTTCTCGCCGCTACTGAACGACACTCTCAATAATTAGTCGTTGGAGGTGGGGTTTCTAAACCTGACTAGGAAAGCAAATAGGCGGCCTTCTGCGAGACCAGGCAAGTTGCTATATCTAGAGGTGTCCTGCTTGGATGAGGGGCTCCACTCGACGTAACCACGCGCAGAGTTCATTTCAGCATAATTACCTCTCTCTCTCTCTGATTTTCTTCTACTTCACTCGCATTAAATACAAGAATGTAAATTGGAGGAGCTTCCAAGGGAGTTACCTGCTACCTAAACGACGTTTCTCTGGAAAGCTTTGCCAACATTGTGTAACAAGAATTTTTCATTGTATGTCTATTCATATTATGCTTCATATTTTCATATGTTATGCGCCTCAATTGTACCACTCCCTTCTTTTGACACCTCTGGTCCTAAGCGTACGATAAATGAAATAAACGAAAAGAAATGAAATGACGATGTGGTGCATCTTGCGCAGGGTTCGGCACGTTGTTCGCGGTGATTCCCGCTGCACTGGCCAGCCTTCCGGGCTCGGTTGTATGTTCGATCCTGTTCTTCGCGCTGCTGGCCCTCCTCTGCCTTGGCCGCATGGAGCAGATGATGCTGGCTCTGCTCACCTGTCTGCTCGACAAGTTCTCCAGCGCCCAGATCCGCAAGCGCTACTGCCTCTTCGTACTCGGCGTGTGTGGTGTGATGTTCGCCGCGGGTGTTGTGTTCACCACTCCCGTGAGTATACAAATGCTTGGTGTGCTTGACATATATTAGGGGCGAAGCTCCTTAAGGCGTGGGCTGTGCGTTGCGTCCCCTGTATGTAGCCACCTCTCGTTTAGTTCATGCAGTGTCCACTAGATGGCGGTACCGTCTCCTGTATGTCGCCTCCTCTCGTTTAGTTCTTGCAGTGTTCACTAGATGGCGGCACCGTCTCCTGCATGTAGCCACCTCTCGTTTAGTTCTTTCAGTGCTCACTAGATGGCGGGACTTGTAGCTGATGATGAAAAGATGCAAGATGTTATAAACGAGATGGCGGTACTTGTAGTTGATGATGAAAGATGCGAGATGTTATAAAATAGGAAAGATGTCACATATGGCACGTGTCATTGGTGGAAGGCAATCGTTCGATTTAGTGCGGCGACGTACGCTAGGGGGAGCATTGTAATAAAATCGAGTAGGCAAAATGTACGGAAGATTCATGGTTTACCAGGTTTTCCTCCAGAGCTTCGCCCACTCATCATCATTGACTTCGTGGATATGGCGGCACTTTTTGCATTGATTCAACGTCAGAATTGATGACATTTCGTGGTAACTATACTTTATCGCAATAATTTTATTCACTACATTGGTAGTAATGTCCATTGAAGAACTCAGTGTCGCCTTATGTCTCGACATTATTAGGACTCGGGGTTGACGGCATCCCGCCGCTGCCACCAGTTGTTGCGACTATATCTGGCGGGTCTCGCCGTAGGTAGCTGGCCGCCACCAACGGACCCGTTTAGTCCATCTTGCAGAGAGGATGGTTCGTTAGTAGGGAGATAGATATATTACAGACGTTTATTTAAATATAAGAGAAAACTAGAGAGCTACATGATAACAATGTCGTGTCCAAAAAGCTCCTGAAGTATCCCACAAGGGCTGATTATGCAGTCTTGTTTCCCCAGATCCGTGGATGAGAAAAGGGCTCCAATCTATGATATCCTATCACAGGACACACACCACTTCCTGCGGGCTGCCGACAACTGCCCAGGTCAACGTCCTTGACTGGGGCGTGGTGACTGTTTAATATTTTGTAGACAAAGATGAGTGTCAGTGTTCCCCTAAGTGCTTAGGTGCCTAGTTCTAAGAAGCATCATGATTATCATCATCATCATCAAGTTCAGTGTGTTCCGATAAAAAAGGGGTCGACGGTGGGCTTCGCCAGGGAGGCGGCTGCTCTTCCCTTTCTTGACATTGGGCCTTGAAACCCGGGAGTAAAGGCATTCTTTATTTTATTTTATTTGTACATACTGCAGGCCCTAACGGGGCCCATGCAGGAGTGGATACATAGAGATAACATGAAACACAATAACGCTTTTCAAAAAGAAAAGAAAGAAAGTATTGATGCACATAGGATACTTCATGATTCACATGTATACATTTTTAGAAAAATCAATCTCTTCTAGACAGTTGACTTTCGGAGGTGAGACGGAGGGGACTTCGCGAATTTCAACCGCAATCGTAGCCTTGAGAAACTTGCATAAAGCTGATGTTCAAGGCATAATCCTACCAGTTTATACTGTAGAGCGTGACATCTCGACGATACCCGGATCTTTGTTGTGCGAGCCTTTTTGATAGATGACGTGATGACTCCGACTTCGCCTCGTGACGCGACCGGTCAGTGATTTCTCACGTTTACGATACTGAATCTGATCATGGAGGCCCTCTTCGAAAGGTGAAGTCGAGTACGAAAAGCCGTCCCGCAGATCGTCGCAGACATGGAACGTCGTTGGAAGCTGAATGGCCCATCATTAGGTGAGTTACGAAGTATTCATCAAATTTTCAATGACCCGTACGATGAGCTCAGAAGAATCGACAAAGAAGTAAGGGATGCAGTTAACATTAATAATTTGGAAGATGAGATGGAGGAAGCGGACGACTATGTTCCCCTGTTTATTCAAACGAAAGTGAGAGATGATTATAAGATCGAGGACGCATTAAAACTTCGACTAGCTCCTGAGGAATCACTGAAACAACGGATGATAACACAAGCAGAAGGAAAAGCGCTCTCTCTGCCTGCGTCACCACCATCTAGCCATTACGTGCTAAATAGCAGTCTTGCCGCATGGAAGCTCGATGAGTTGTCCTCAATACAAATAGATATTGGAAGCAGAAATATTAGCACTCTCATTGTAGAGAATGCTATTTCAAAAATTAACATAGAAGAACAACCTCAAGGTCTAAGGACACTTTCTACGGCTTTACAATTAACGTCAACGGGTTGCACTCATGAAGCTAATGACAGGATATTTACAACAACTCAGCTGGTCGTTAGTGGAAGGCATTTCTAGGATAGGAAACTGGAAAGCTTTTGAAGATCCCAAAGGCAAGCCTCCAGGTTTTAAAGCCTAAATCACGCCAAATACGACGGCTCCAGACAAAACACTGTCACCGCTACCATGTGTACAAGTGCCTGGCGGAAGCAAGACAAGGGCACTTCTTAAAGCGAGAGAAAGCAGAAGGAAGACCGCGAGGACAGAGAAGCAAGCCCCTTGTAGTTCATTTCTCTTCTCCTAGAAAGCTACAAACATCAAGGTTGAGGGCAATGTGGATGACACATCTTAATTCCGCGAAGAATGTTGAAAGAGAGTCACAGCCGCGAATGAGAGAGACCAAACCAAGACAGAAGCAGAAGGCTGGTGCTTCTGAAGTAAACGAAAACAGGACAAAAAAAAAAAGAAAACTGTCCGAAATGAGCTACAGAAAAAAAAACATCTGGAAGAGACTGCAACATAGTTGTTCATGTGAACTAAAACTGCTCATCCACAGCAAAAGTCCA
Organism: Rhipicephalus microplus; assembly: GCF_043290135.1. NCBI lineage: Eukaryota > Metazoa > Arthropoda > Arachnida > Ixodida > Ixodidae > Rhipicephalus > Rhipicephalus microplus. The sequence goes on along the minus strand of NC_134701.1, from coordinate 269,322,406 downwards.
TCGAGGGAAACAAGTTCAAAAGCACGCATTTGGAACAACCGTCGGAAACACCGCTGGAAGAGCCGGCGCAAGAGGAAACCTGGATTGTTCCATATGAACTGACTTGGAACTCGTATAACTACTGGCTACTATAAGTACTGTTTAGTAAGAATCTCGGTATGTATTTCGTGGTCTTCGTCATCATGTGTCATTTTTTGGGGGCGGATGATGTTGAATATTGTGTAGACACGGACAAGTGCCAGTATCGTCATTAGGATAAGATCAGTGTGTACTGATAAAGAATAGGTCGACGGTGGGCTTCGCCAGGGTGGTGGCGGTTCGTTCCCTATCTTACAGTCCCGACATTTAACCTGTGGCGCCAAGGTGTCCCTTCGATGGCGTGGGAAGGCCGCTGGGTGATGGGTGATTGACGCTGGGTGATGGGGGCTGGGGAAGGCCGCTGGGTGATTGACGCATCAGACGGATTGCCGCTCACCACGTTCAATTAGCGGGATGGCTTGTAATCCGCAACGACGCCGCTGTCCCTTCAAAAAAGCTGTCGCGACCAAAACCTACTGTGGTCACCTCGTCGAACACCTTGCCACGCCGGAGTACAGGGTGCCTCACTTTACGGCTTGGAATGACAATGCACGGGCTGGAACGGCTTTCAGCAGGCTGTCAGCCCCTCGGCGACTCGTTGGAAGAACAGGGAACGCTGCACCCCTTGTCGCCCAAGTGCCGATCGTAGCACCATGAGCCTTGGCGGGAGGAGTACATGTCTTCAGAGTCGGTAAATAATAAGGTACAGCAGCGGGTACCCTCTCTTCTTCAGCTAAGTGTTCTATTTGCTTGGATACGCAATTTTAGTGGAAAGCAAAAACGTGGCGAGTATTTTGGGGGAAGTTACAGGCAGAAACAGAATTGAGGCTGTAGAAGTGGACATGCTATAGTCGGGCGTTCGCACAAGACGCAGGTATTTGGCTGGTGCGTTCTTTTTTCGCTTTCTGCGTATAACGTACGCTCTGATTTCTTTTGCGCGTTGTTGCTTTGCACTGAGAGCGGTTTTCATTGACCGCATGTCGGATCAGTGGATGCATTCTCGAAGCAGATTCACGCCAAATGGATCTTTAATGATTTTTCTTTTTTTTTCTGACCGTGAGCAGTCGGGTGCTTAATAGCCTATTTGGTATTGCTAAAACGGCTTGCGAGTAAGATATCTAATATTGCTAAAACGGCCTGGGCTATCGAATTTCTTATGTCGTGTTTTCGAACGTTGAATAAAGCTGGCGAATATGTGCCATGCTCAACTTAAAAGTAAAACTTGATGACTGCTTATACATTTCGCTGCGTTTCTCTTCGCATCAACATAGGCTGGTATTCACATCCTGGCGGTGATGGACGCTTATGTGTTCTCGTGGACGGCGTTAATGCTGGGGTTCCTTGAATGCGTCGTCATAACTTGGATCTATGGTAAGCATATGTGCTCAACTTTTCCTGCATTTATGGGATATACTTGGTACAACATTTTTTATGCCGACGACACGTGTTAAAAATAGTAATTTTAGTTTTTACTGTAAATATGTGTCTCTAGGCATTAAAAATGATTATGTCAGATTGTGTTAATTGATTTCATATTACACAGTGTCTGCTGCACTTTGAAACCAAGGCATATTATGTAGATTATTTACTTGCTGTGATCTGAGAAGTTGTGTGCATGTCATGGGCTTATGAGGTGCGTTGAATGCCCTGGCGTCTATAGGGTAGCTGGCGTCTATAGGGTAGCTTATTGTCTGAATTGACACTAGTGCTCGTGTTACAGCACAGAAGTAATTTTTTTCCGAAATGAAGTGTAAGCAACGTACTTAGGGGAATTCTTTCGGGGATGACCAGTGTTATTGCCGTTCTACGCTAAGCTTGTTGGACAAAGAAGTACATATGTAAGAGTCTATGTTTTACGTTAACATGGCAAACTCTAACAAGCGTTGTATATTTTTTAATCCTCGCAAAGTTTGTCTGTAGTGTTTAATGTCTACATAGACTGGGAATCACATGTGGCGCGTACATGCATACCATAGGCCGTGGTTGCGCGTATGTGCCGCACGCGACATTGGGAAAGGGTTTCATGACATTGGGAAAGGGTTTCATGACGTATGTGAGAAGCATGGCGAGTTCTCGCATGTCATGCATGACCTGTCAGTCATGTTCGTGATACAGTCATACCATCCTGCGCCGGCACTAGATATACACTAAGTTAGCGAAACGAACACGATTGCAACTAGACGTAGACGGCTAGCTATGTAGACAAAGAGATAGGAATGGTGAAAGTTTCTGCCGGCTCCCAAAATGCATATTTCATATTACTTCAAGGTTAAGTAGGTGATTATATCCGGAGGGCTGAGGACACTATACAAGAGGTTGAAAATGATAAGCATAAAGTGCATAAAGTTTAATAACCAAGGTGACATACATAATACGAGATTGTGTCAGAACAACAGTAACAACAGTGAAATTAATTACAAAAAGCAAGCAAAAATAAAAGAAAAACTCCAGACAGCTATTGGCGACACTGTGTTCATGTTCTTTAATTTTCTTTTCTCACTTCAGGATTCAAGCAGTTTGCTGAAGACGTTGACACAATTCTTCAGCAAACACTCGGGAGAGGATGGATGGTGATCTGGTCATTTGTCACTCCTGGTATTATTCTGGTGGGTGATATGTCCATAAGATGTAGTTTGCTGACTGGTGCTCTGCTTTGTCGAAGATAATCACATTTCTGATTGCACAAGTAATCTCGCCACAGCTACGTTGTTATTTGTGTATTCATTTAGATGGGTAAAGACAATCGTATTGATGTCGTTGCCCTGCCCTTCGGCAGATGCAGCTTGGTGAATACGCTGCAAATTTTTCGCGGAAGTGCCAATACGGATGTTGGTAAAGCATATTTGTCAAACAGCATACAGACACAAAGACACAAAAAAAAAAACTGTTGACAGGGTGCCTGTGTCATCAAGTCTTTGTTGTTTCTTCGTCGTTGGTAGCCTATTGGTAGAGCATGTCATTGATTTTTAATTTCAACAAAATATGTCCAAAATTAATGTTTGTTTTTATGAATTCCTTAATTCGTATGCAGAATGAACGCAGCTCACTATTTTGTTTTTTTCCCTTTTGGCCATCGATATAGGTCACATTGGTGTTCACCATATTTGGAAGTCCAGACATCTCATCTGGCCTCTTCAAAAACTCATTCTGGGGACCCATACTGGGGTGGACCCTCTTCGCTATAGTCATCTGCCATATTCCGGGATACGTTATTTACAAAACCGTCTACACGGGCTGCTACAGGGACGGAAACCGATGGGACGTAAGTGACGTAAAAAGTTATTTGGTGATGAGTCAGTCTTGTTTTTGTAAGCAGCATAGAAAAATGTCAGTAATAAGGAGCTTTATCAACCAACCTTAATCGCAACCACCGGCAGGCTTTTTTAGCTTAAACACTCTACAACTTTTTAAATAATTGTGCAATATTGAACTTCAAGTATTAGTTTTATCAGACTTTCTTTCTACATCGTGCTTTTGGGCATCAAGTCATGCGTGAATAGTGCCACGCGCGTGCCACGAGGAGGACGACGAGAGGGCAGACGCGCATTTGCACGCTTTATGCGGAGGGCAGTAACGAGAAAGAAGAGGAACACTGTGGCTCGTGGTAAAAAACAAAAGGCCGACGTGCTGCTGTTTACACTACCTGTTCAATACGACCTCGGCGATTACGTCGCGAAAATATCAATAAGCTAATTAGAATTCTTAATTAACAACTCGTAATCATGTGGGAGGTAGTGGCCAGATACTGCACCAGGGTGGCCAATCCTTCTCTGGTGAGGGAGTGCGTTCTCGGCGGTGTTTGCCGGTGAGGCCGCACCCCAGGCCTCTTAATGCAGTTCCATCAACACGCGGATTTTTCTTTTTAATCCGGTTGGGAACTGCGCGGTACCGGGATTTGAACCACGGACCTCTTGCATGCGAGGCGGATGCTCTAACCACTACGCCATCGCCGCACACTAATTAACAACTCATTGATTACCAATTCATTTAGGTCATTGAATTTCTGCAACTTGCACCAATGAATGTAATGACAAAAGAGCGTAACCGAAGGCACGAACACAGTAGAAGAGGCACAAACATGCCGAATTCACCGTAGCATTAAATCTTATGAGGCGGTAATGTGTCACAGCTTTCGCTATAAGCGTCTGTGTGTACAGGCTCGTTTGCCGAAGCGACTATAGCAATGTTCGCGCGACCAAATTGGTTGCGAAGCGACAGCTCGCCGATGGACCCAAATGGTTGCGCTGGTCGCAAAGCGACTACTTTAGCTCAGTTGCGCTATTACCGCCGTAAACCTCTGAACCAGTTAAATGCGCATGAACAGGAAGGACGTAAGCTTATTTTGCGGGGCATTAGCAGTGCCATGGGCGACGTGAATTCTGCGTGTCGCACGCAGGTGTGAACGTCAGCAGCTCAGAGCCACGGTTTGGTCGCCAGTCGCGAATTGTCGCGCGACTGGTGCAGGTCGCAGGTGCGAACGGGTCCTATTGGATATAGTTGAAGCATGTTCTATTTAGACGAGTTGGTTCATATTGGCAGCGTGGAAGCTTGAGCGCGCCCTTGCAGAGTGTTCGTGCTCCTTTCGCGTCGTCGTTCATCGGGCTGTCTTTTACGAACACCGCGTCCTAATGAAAGTGCCCTCTGCCGCAGGAGTTCAAGAGCTTGGTGAAGCCCGTGCCCCTGTGCACCAAGGTGATGAAGGCTGACAAGAACGCCAAGGCTGGCAAAGAAGCCGCGCCGGCTCCGCGCATACTCGTCATTCGCAAGAACGAGGCCAACCAGCAAGGACAGCTGTACATTCCGTACGGTTTCGTCGTCTGCCCGGAGAAGAGTCCCAAGGTGAAAGGGGCCACCCACCCGAACAAGCTCGTCTTCTCGTTTCCGGACGTCGTAAGCGAACGCTTTGCTCCTTTCTCTTTCTCGTTTGCCGTGTCTCACCGATGTGACGTGCGTGTATGTACAGATATGAAACGAGCCGCTTCCTCCGGCACGAGTCAGCTGTGCACCAATGTTTCCAAGCTCTAGACAGCGAACTTACAACGTCTGTCACGCGTTGATTGGACACTAAAGAGAGAACCTTTTTTTTCTCGTATCATTAACTTGCCGCTTCACGATACCAAAAGCGCCACACTTGCTGCTAGAAGGCTGTTAATAAGCGAGAAAGGCGAAAAAAAAAAAAAAAGCTGGTGGTGACGCCACAATGAAATTCGCGCACCGATCGGCATGACGTCATGGATGTTGATGGCGTCTGTTAGGCCCTACGTGGTTCCTAAACGGTAAAAATGAGTTAACCTATGAGATGCCCAGAAACTGAACATACCAAGTTTCAAGTGAATGTCATTATCCCTTTATTAACAGTTACACCACTCTGCAAGATCCCGCAGGGCCGATTTGTAAGTTTCAGGAAGTTTTGTTGAGGCAATGCTGCCAAAATGCGAAAAATAGAAAAATTCACTTTGTAATACTTGACATCTCGTATCGAGATTTCGGCGGCTAGCCTCGTCTTTCTGCGGAGCGAACATCGCCTTTCCGGCCGGGGTCGTTTGGCGCACGTTTATCTCGTGAGTGAACGGAGGGGGGGCGCTTATGGTTGCTACGCTATCGCGGCAACGATCAGCGCGCGGCTATTGCCCCGGGAGCTTCTACGGGCTGCGCTATCAGCACGAAAAACAGTGCCAAAAGTTTACCTGGAGTGGCCGTCCACCTATAGATGCGCTCTATATACACATCACAAACTTCAAATTCTTAGAAGCAACAAGGAAAAAAAATTATACCGTAGAAATTATGGAGTAGTTACCAACTATTTCCGGATGGAAGCTACTGTGTCTTCTAATTTGAGGTATCCTACATATGGCGTTCTCGGAGACTGCGTTTCCTCAATTTCAAGTTTGTGTCCCTTAGAAGTTTGTGTCCCTCAAGCGAGTGGGAGAGGTCCCTCAGGAGCTCACTTCTCGCCGACCAGCAATGGGCCGTCCAGCAGGCCCACGAAGCGGCCGCCAGGTAGTTCCTGTCGGTCCCTACGTGGCAGACGCCCGCTACGCGCTAAGCGCGTCCTGCAGGACTGAAATAAAGTTTTTTCATTCCATTCCATTCCCTTAGAATGAGCGCTTCTTTTATTTCGACACCACGTAATAGTGTTACGAGTAACAAAACAAATAAAAAAACTAATCTCGTCCTCCTCTTTCACGCAGCCGCGTTTAGCCGCTGTTGTGTATCAATATGATAAAAATGGCGTCTTCTGCCAGACCTCAAGTGGTCGTTTCATTCTGTGCAGGACCAGTCGTACAGCTTGACGGACAGTAACGTGACTCGACTGATGCCGCCACCGCGGTGCGACGAGATCTTCTTCTACACGCCGCAGATGTCGCAAATGCGCAAGAAGCTGCAGCTCGGCTCCATGGAGCAGATTCCTCAGTCTCCATCCAGCTCGTCGACGCATGAGCTGTCGGAAAGCTCCAGTTCGGACCAATCGGACGCTCCCAGGAAGGATGAATCGCATGTGAGTGTACCCATATTAATACAAACATGTACGGCCGTTCTTTCGTATATGCTTGGTATTATTATTATTATTATTATTATTATTATTATTATTATTATTATTATTATTATTATTATTATTATTATTATTATTTGGAGATACTGCTAGCCTCACATCTGAGGCTGTTGCAGTAAAGGGGGTATCTTCAAGTAGGCTTGTACGTAGGTAAGGTTGAATCAGACAATGCATATGTTCTCTACATTAACTATACAAGTGCTACTAAAAGATAGCAGTAATAAACGGCATATTAGAATGGAGATACATATTCAAAAGAACACAGTTCAAGTAGGCGCTAACATAAGTTAGGTTCGACTAGACAGTACATATGCACTAGGCAACAAACTATACAATTAACGAAGATATACGACAGCATGGTTACGTTATCTCAGTTAAGGTTTAGCTGAGCCATTCACCAACGTAAAGGAAATCCTTCATTACGAAACAAACGAATGTACCTGTGATAGATGCTGGAGCAACGTTGTTAGAATAGTATAGGGGAGTGCAGGTTCAATGGTCTCATCTTCACGGCAGGGCTGACTGATTTATAAACTCTGAAAGGCAGTTTAAGAGAAGAGATGAAAAGACGCTATTTCTGCTATCCTTGTTGAAGATTCAGTCTTTAATACGGCAAAAGGCTTCACCTGACTGAATAAATGTTCTCCGAGCCTGATACCCTTCATCACGTGTGAACATAGTGGTGTTAAATGCAACGTACCTGCATACTTTTCAGGGCCGTCGCGTGAGCCTCGTGTTCACGACGGGCGACTCACCTGATGACCGCATCGTGCTTTCTCCGTCATCGCTTTCCAAATGCTCCGAGAGTCCCGAGGAAGGCGAGGCCGTCTCGGAAAACGTGAGCGTCGGTGGAGGAGCCCGAGCTCGCTGCAAACGCCGTTCTTCACTCGGCGTGCTCCGGACCAGTGAACGGAGAGACTCCGAGTCCCTCAAGACGTCCCATGTCTGACACCTGTGCTTGTGGACTTGAGGCAGTGTTGGTGCTCTCAGACAGCGTCATACGCTCCAGCGTGTAAATACGGCCCTTGTACCTGTTAAGATTGGACCTGCCAGCTCGGGCTATGCCCAAGTGCCGAACGTTTGAACGCGTCAAAGTTGTGCCATATTGGCTACCGCGTGCGGGTAGTCTTTTTGATTGCAGCTTGCAGATTGGACATTGCAGATTGGTCGTCCATATGATGTTCTGTAGGCAATTATGTTCTGCAGAGGTGCAATTTTCGAACATTCATCACTTCTATGCCTGTAAGGCCGCCACTGCACGGTGACATTTTCGGAGGACATATTGAGGTAGCTTTTTTTTCATCCTGCCACTCTAAAATGTTCTGCTCACCAAGGTACCTTGACCTGTTGACGTACTTTCAGTTGGCAGCTATCCAAAACTGCTGCATTTCAGTACTTCCAGAGTGCTAAAAGAACAAAACTTGACGAAATGAACACCGTGGCCGGGTATATTGTTTTTTTTAGGGTTATATGCACGCCTTGATGCCTCTACGACAAGGTGAAGCAGAATATTCGCGACATCAACGTTATGGTACTACAGCGTAGCATCGTGGTGCAATAAACACACCACGTGGCTGTACCTATTGTGTGGTTGATTGGGCTCTATTATCTAGGAAGCCCAAGGGTACAGGAAATTTAATGTAATGGGTCGGAGTATTCTTGTAACGGGTTCCAAACTGCTTAAAGAAATGATGCAACGCTTTATTTAGACTGGCTGCAGAAAAGTATTACTTCGCCAACACAAAGCGTTGAAGCATCACTTTGGGCAGTATCAAGACGTCGTCGATAGGCAATCCTAAGTGCTTTAACGCCTTAACGGGTCTGCGGGCTGACCTCTGTTGGTGAACGCACCGGCGACGCATCGGCGATTGTCAATATGTAATTTTTTTGTTTTCGGTTTTTTTAATAGACGATGAAAGATAATATGAACGTGCGTTGTTTGTTTTGCCATGCTGTTATCGTTCTCTGTTTGTTGCTTTCATTTGTCATGAATGATTGTACTCACTTCATCTGAACACAGTTTTTTTGTCTGGTAAAATTTTAGTAGCGTGCAGACGTCCCATGCTCTTCTCATACAAGCTGTATATTTATTCTCGCTTAAAAGACAGTTTCGCCAGCTTCACTTTATTTTTGTTTTCTTTCCTCATTGCATCTATCGTTCGTGAACTGTAGCATGTCTTCTGTATAGCATCTCGTTCGGTGACATCTGGGCTTCGCATTGACCAAGCAGATTACTGAGTTCTCGTCACGGAAAACGTGGATGAGTGGTTACAGCAATGTGAGTTATTCCACTGAGAGGCCTTTCTGTACGAACGCTTGTTGAAAAGTCAAAATAAAAACTGAAGTACAAGTTTTTTTCTGTTACACAAGGGTGTTGTTCGAATGGAAAAGGGTGTTGCCTCTATGCTGGAATTCGAGTGTGGAAATAACAAGGGATACGAGCTGCGTTCCAACCACTTGTGTCACTGAAGCGGCAATCTTACTTATCTCTTTAATGCCGAATATCTCCTCGCCGCGGTGGTCTAGTGGCTTAGGTACTCGGCTGCTGACCCGCAGGTTGCGGGATCGAATAGCGGCTGTGACGACTACATTTCCGGTCGAGGCGGAAACGCTGTAGGCCCGTGTGCTCAGATTTGGGTGCACGTTTAAGAACCCCAGGTGGTCGAAATTTCCGGACCCTTCCACCACGGCGTCTCTCATAATCATATGGTGGTTTTAGGACGTTAAACCCCACATATCAATTACTGCCGAATGTCGTGAATGGGCAACATACCGAAAACATTCCAGCAAGTAAGTCACAAAACGCGTTTCACTTTTAATACCGGCTGTCAAGTACTCGCGAGGCATGTATCTTTCAGCATGAAAAATTTAGCGCTGTCTCGTCAAAGGTAGTTGAAGCTAGAAGCGACTGTAGATGTAGATCCTAAACTAGTGGCTCACAACCAGTTTGGGGGTCGGCCGAGAATCGGGTAGCTTACAAAAACAAAACAAAACGAATGTATATAAATAAATACTAGCGAAAAGAAAATTAACAGATGTATTGTTTTTTTGTAGATTATTTTTGAGAATGTTTTGGAGCTAATGGCTGAAAACGTGAAGCGCGTGCAACAGCTTTCATTTCTTCGTTTATTTCTTGCCTTGTTGACCTGAGAGTTATCTTCAATTATTTTATTTTGTGTGTACGCACTCAAGGTGGCGCACAACATGTTTCGTATAGTTTCGATGCGCGTTTTTTTCTTGCAAGGTACCCGCTTCTGTGGCATATAGAGAACTCGCGACCTACGTAAAATTATGCATTAAAGTTGCATTTTAGAAAATTTAGGATGACTTCATTTAAAGGTTGCTGTATAAAGCTGGAAAATGAAAACCATTTCTATTTTGCTTGGCAGTTTCATAATTCGGGCATTAAAGGGTTAAAGGTATATGCTAAGGGGAAGCCGATTCAGTAAGCACCTAATGTGATTCAACTCGCTCTAAACATTAAAGTCAGCGTAACGCGGTCAACGAGGGGTTGTACTATATGCACAGCTTCAGCATCCTTTACATCAATAGGGGAACCACTTTATTTATGTTACACTGAAAGGATAATTTAAAATGTTGTAAATAGTAGCGGCCATGATCATTGTAAAAACGCGAAAGAAAAAAGTTTTACAATATTTTATGTATACGAAAATTTGAATTCTTTAAAGTTGATTTACAGATAAAAACGCAACGCTGTGTTATAGGTAACCACCTTTGCTTAAATACGTTCGTGTTCACGAGATTTACCACAAAACAAAGAAAAAGAGCGGAAGCAGCGCACGCATTTGACTGCTCGCGCTGCTCGAGGTCTACCAGTGCCTGTCCCGTGGAAAGATCGCTGGACACCGCCATGGTAAGACGCTGTTTTCTAGTAACCTAAACCACTTCATGGCAATCAGCTTCAGGATTGATTCCATAAGGGAAGTGGAGAGTCTCTTAAGCGCTCACAGAAAGATTCCCTTGCCCAAGTGAGAGAAATAACAATTCTCATCAGCTTTCTTGTTGACGTAATAGGAGCGTTTCTTCTCGGCAGACGGCCATGGTTTTCGCAGCAAGGCTGCTCGTTGTGTTGTGAGTACTGAGGGTTTAGGTAATCTGATGGCGTCTCGTGTTAGGAGCTTGTTTCCTTTCACATAGACTTTAAACACAAGCACTTACGAATAAAAAGTGTGATTTACAGCATGCGCGGCCTTTTCATTCATTGTGGCCCGCCATGTCTTTCTCTCTCGCTCGCTTTCCTGCCTCGCGTTCGAATTCCGCTATAACTCGCCCGAGAATTTACTTCATTTTTCCCGATGAGGCGAATCAACCGATTCATTGCGCGACCTCGGAGTTATGAGCACTGATTGGTTGCGTGGCCCTACGTGAAGAAGGAATAGTTCTTAGAAAGTTGGAATTACGTGTCTCTATCATTGCGATAAATGCGACTTCTTAAGTAGTAAAACAGTGCAGGCTGAATTTAGTTGAACTTGTCACATCGTGCAGCGACATTGATTCCTAGCGATTAAGTCAAGCTGACGCGTTTATGGCTGTTGCTGTAGATCGCGATGCTATGTAACTGACGTAGTAGTGTGTTGAAAGCACAATGTTGGTGGTATATCACAAGCGCTATTCACGCGGTCCAGTATAAGAAGAAGTGGAAGAAGACTTTGACGCTGGGGCTTTCGTGTGTTAGCACCTCTCTGGCACAACGTCGTCATTGTGGATTATGACTTACTGTGCTTACAGTGGATTGCCTTCGTTTTCAACAACGTACCGCGTTTTAACTGTGGTGAAGCCAACAATGTGAGTACTACTCACCTGGGCAATTTTTATAAGTCCTGATAATATGAATATCGCATTTCGCTTGCGTGTTTGAGTACAACTAAAGTACGGCGTTCGCAAACGTTTTGCAGGGTAATTCCGAGTTCATCTTTTTGACTGACGGCTCCTATGCGTGCGGGTGCCAGCGAGAGCACGTGAACCCGCCTGTTCCAGGACGTGCCCTAAACGGGTCCCTAGGTGTGGGATTTGGCCTTGAACCGGCTGGCGGACGCCGTTCCCCTCGATGCACCGTACCGCTGCGTGCTACTCGAGCCGACAGCGACGACGTAGTGACCCCGGGTTTCAGCAGCGTTCGGCGGCTTGGGCGTTCCCGCGGCCTTCTCGGTGCACGAGACCCGCGTCAGCCGCTGGGTGGCGCGCGCGCTTCAAAATGAAAAGCACAGAGTTGGTAAGTGCGCGCTATGCATAAAGCGTGCTACGGGTTGAACGCTTAAAGTTTCGCACTTGTTCTTACGTGATTCTTGAAGAGTAAAGAAAAGTGAGCCCTGTAACTGTCTGCATCAGAGTGCGACACCTCAACAGTAGCTCACGAGGAATGGAGGTAAGGAGGGATTAAAAAGATAGGATGAAATACCTAGAGTAGAGAGGGGGAAGGAGAGAGCATGGCGCAGGGACAGCGACACCCAGAAGAAAGGAGAAGATAGGAAAGATGGACACGGTCGCAGGAGTCCGAAGACGGGGCACCACTCTAGGCACTGCGCCGTGTCGCCAGTAGGCAAACAAATTAGGTGCCTTTTTCCTTTTCCTTACGAAAGACTAAACAACCAACCAACCACCACTCAGCGAGAGGTCTTGTCGGCGGCAGGAGATCGCGTATAGGGCGAGCCAGTCGGCCAGAGCTGCGTTGTCGTCAGAGATTGCGGGTGCACAACCGGTCGGCACGAAATCCAGCGAGTGACTTCGCAGTTGTTCTTGTTGATGCTGGTTGTGTGCTTTTTGATCTTTCCGGAACTTCCCTCTCGTCGTACGTTGAAGGATAGATACCTCTACTGGATAAACCGACACCAGAACACTCGGGGGTCGCCATGTAATTGGCGAATATATCAGGTGAGCTTAGAGCCCAAACAAAGTGTAATCAGGTGATCGCAAATGATGGTCTCACTAGAAATGGCGCAACGTGCGTGCGACGGCATGGCAAAGCAGGGTGAGAGGCAATTCACAACTCCCCTCGCATATTTACCAACCGAGAGCTTATTTCGTTATGACGTCGCGTTAACAAGCTCTGGCGTCACTTAGTGTAGAAGGTGGAAATCTCCAGTTCAGAATAACCCACTTCTTCGGTCCTCTAACGCCATAGCCTTAAGGAACTGGTTTCACAGACATTATCGCGTTGGTATCGGCAATGCAATTGCGCTGTCATTTGTGTGCAAAAAAAAAAATAGCGTTGTATGTGAGCGCAAATTTGAAGGTGATGAAAAAATGCAATAAAACGGTTTGGTGCTGGTGAGGATGCAACCGATAGCCCTTATGCCAGACAAGCAGATGTTTCCCATGGAACTATGGTAGTGCTTGAAAATAATTCGTAATGAAAGGGTCAGTTTTGGCGCAAGGGCGAATCAATGAATTTGATAGAAAGAAATTCGAATGTCACACGAAGGATGACAAACAGCTCCATACTTGTAGCGCGCCGCTGAAGCACAAATAACAGTCGGCAAGGATGCGCTAGTATACACAGGACAAGCGTCAACGACTGTCACAAACGTCACGTCTTTGTGTTTGAGCAATACGTTGCAAGTGCCGAAAATGCTCAACCTGATGCACAATGAAGAACCTGACGCTTTTGGATATTTCTTTCGTGAAGTGATCACTCTGTGTCTCCTGCAGCACGATAGGATCTGACCCAAGCAGTCTTCAGGGGTATGGCTCCTTTAAGAGCTCGGGGGGGGGGGGGGATCCCACTGTTTTTCTTTTTTTTTATCGTTCAACATGACAAGTGGGTACTGAAGAGGCTACTTTCCAATGTGCGGCTCAGTCAGTTTTCTAACTGAAGGAAAATGTACGCACATTGCGAGATAGAAAACACGCTCTAGCTCCTGCCAGATCTGCAGTGGTAAATGTCCTGTATAAAAAGCTGGCAATTTTAATGATGCAGTAAGCGCGTATAGTGCGTGGTTGAGTTATCTAAACGAAACACGCTGTGGATCAAAGGGTCGCCTGATTTTTGGAGGCTAGCTAGGGCCCCTTCAAGTTTCGCCACGACGAATGCCCAAAAAGCACCTGTATCACGTTTTCGTTTTCCTAAACCAGCCGCTGAACTTGATACTGACGGAATACAGCAAGTCCGTGGAGGTTTATGTCCGAAAATACGTTGCTTCAAAATTTGAAATAGTTTCACCACGAGGGCGGAGCAATGAATGCGATAGCAACCATTTAGAATGTTATACGAAGTAAGGCTAGCAGCTGACTCATTTGAATCTGCTTTCGCATAACTCTAGGAAACCCTATTGTAATTTAACGCGACCGCTCAAGTTAAGTAAAGAGGTTTCGTTATGTTTGTTGGCTCAACGTACCGAGGTGGCGGTGAGAGCACGGAACATGTTCGAGTCGTCTGCTGTCTGTCGACGAGACAGCGTGCTTACCTCCTTTCATGACTGTGCCTTTATGAATCAAAGATCACAGCTGCTCATCGAACGACGCAGACACAAAGCACTCCCCACACCCCTTTGGCACCCTTTTACGCTCCTTCAATAAAATTTCCGCTGGTGAGTTCACTCATACTTGGTAGTAACTATGCTTACAAGAAGTCCCGCAAGAACCTCATTTCACCATCCAATAAAGATACTAAAGATTACCTAACAGAAGCATTACCTCTAGTTGAGATATAAAAGGCTGCCATCACTTCCCTGGCCGTGCTACCATGACTGACTTCTGCTCAAAAATTATGACTCTATGGCATATTTCTTTACTATAAAAAAATAGTAAGTTTGCGCTCGTCCCTGAATGCCATGTTCTGGTGTTCTACGCGCGCAATCGTAGTAGCCTACCAGTTACACGCCGAAGAAAGTCATGAGATATGTTTTCTGTTTGCTTGAGAAGCCTATAACGGCAATGTTATCGCATGTGCGCTTAGTGCGACGGAGAAGGCGGGCTGGTTTCATCACTGCTCCAGCCGTGTTTCGTCTCCCGCGCTCACACGCTTTTAACTATAGCGCGTAGAATATAGGTTGCGTAGGTCGATGCTGTCGGTTAGAGCTTTTTAAGGAACACGATGGCGTCGGCCAAAACTCTCCGAGAGCTTCCGCATATTTGCTGTCGCAATGCAGGGAAAGCTTCATTCAGTACGTGTGAAGTTTAGTGCAGGCGCACCCTGTGGTTCGCGCAGGCGAGGTCACCGGCACTGCCGTTCGCGGTGGCCTTGAGGAGCGCGGTAACCTACGAGCTGCAAGAGGTGGGGCTGGCGGCCAGAGGGAATGACGTCGTTTCGGGTGTCCCGCGGCCGACGGCGACGACGACGATAGTGTCGCGGAAGGCGACAACGTCATCGGCAACGTCACCGCTGCCCTGTGACCGGCGGCTCCAGCCTGGACCGTCAACGCTGCTGTATACATTTTATAAAGTTCTGTGCACATAACCAAGTTTTGTTTTAATTTCAGTCAGCTGCACTGCGGTGGGGAGCACTTGGCTTGTAATGATCAATTATTCTTGTGTTGAATTTTGTTTAGTGTTTTCGTTTAGCCGGTACATAATAAAACCCTCCACGGAGTCAATAATATAGCTGAAGGGAAAATTGTTCAGCCGTTCGTAGCACGGAGCTATACATTACATAGTGTTGGAAGTACGCGTGCGCTTCTGTGGACAGTGAAGAAAAACGACGACGTTGAGGAGAGACGCTCGTGAAGTTATGGCCTGTGTGGCGTTTTTGTAGCCTGCGGGGCTTGTGTTTTCTTGAAAGTTAAGTAAATCCTTCCCTTTCTACAACATCTCGGGTGTTTCAAAGACGCCGCAAGATAACAATAGTTCACTCTAGCATTGTATCAGTAGCTACGTAGCCTTCGTGGTATAAAATACCTGTAGGGGAGATGTGAGCACAACAAGCTAACCATCCTCCATCTACCATAGGGAGTTCAGACTTGTTATGTATTCAGTATGTTTCAAGCTGTCATTATTAGCTACAAACATTCATACCACCTGAAATTGTATAACTTGTCTTTTCCAAATCTTAAACTAAGAGGAAAGTACATCAATAGAAATGCGAACAGTTGATTGATTGATATGTGGGGTTTAACGTCCCAAAACCTCCATATGATTATGAGAGACGCCGTAGTGGAGGGCTCCCAAAATTTTGACCACATGGGCTTCTTTAAAGTGCACCCAAATTTGAGCACATGGGCCTACAACATTTCCGCCTTCATCGAAATTGCAGCCGCCGCAGCCGGGATTCGATCCCGCGACCTGCGGGTCAGCAGCCGTGTACCTCAGCCACTAGACCACCGCTGCAGGGCAGTTTTCGTTTACAGCAATGTCGTAATCTTCCTAACCTTTCGAAAGTTTTTGGTAGACTAGTTAGAGTAGCTCTGCGGTTGTCACCTAATTCATAGGCTGAACAAGGCAAGAGGTCATTGGGATTGTCGCGCAGTTGGAGTGAGGCACCGCCGATTTAACATCGACGTGTGGCAGACTCGCAGGCTTCCACTTAACAGTTCGGTCTGCGACGCCTGAAAGGCCTCCATGTGGTACACATCTAAAATTTATTTGTAGGTTGGCCGACCCGTGCGGGGATGCACGTGTGGCGATGTTTGCGTTTGACCGAGGTACTCGTAGAGCAGACACGAAGATTTTATACAAGTCAAAGAAGCATTTAGTTAAATCCCGGACAATGGCAAGGAGTTAACAGAAAATAGCTTAAGAGGAAACAACAAAAGTTAGCGTGATGAAAAAGGACAGTTACAAAACGAACTCTGCTCTATAAGAGCATTACAACAGGTAAGATAAAACACAAATACGCGAAGCAATAATAAAATAACAACTTGATGAAACTACAGGAGAGACAAAGGAAATTTACGAGAAAATGATCATGCTCGCGCTTCTGCATTTCTGCGTGCAACGCAATGCACACAACTACAAATATATGAAAGCTCGGTCTGGGTATAATAAAATAACAGTTAAAAAAGTCACAATAAAAAGTTCCATACGGACCAGGCCAGCTCTTCGTATACGTAGGGGAGTAGACATGGTGCCGCTGAAGATCACACCAGCTAAGTAGACGACGAGGCTGCGCGGTAATGCAGCCGTCTCAATACGTGGCGCGGGCCAGGTATTAGTAGGTATGGTATACCACGTAACATCGACTATGGTATGCTCGTCGCCTACACGAGCCTCGCGACACCGAAGACCACGGTTCTCGCTGGTTGCACGTCAACGGCCGATTCCAAAGCAGTGAAAACTTTTTCAGGTCCTCCGCGTGCTCCCGTTCCCTCTGTACGTCATTTTTTTTCCTCGAACACACGCGTGCCCCTTTCAGTACATGTCTAGGTAAGACGTTGTGGCGCCGCGGCTGGGTCGTTAGTCGGCGGATGTCGCCTTTTCAATACAAAAGCGCTCTTGCTTGGATGACGAGGCGCGCGGTCGAAACGAAAATCGCAGTCGTTTGTGACAAGGATGAGTACCGTTGTTGTGTATTAGTGCATTATTATTATTATTATTATTATTATCAACGTGGCGTACAAGAATCCTGGTGTCGTGTATAATATATGATGTGCAGATTGTAATCATGTGAAACTCGAGGACATGGAATGGCCACATGAACACTGCTATGAAGTGTATATATATATATATATATATATATATATATATATATATATATATATATATATATATATATATATATATATATATATATATATATTGTCACGTGCGTCCCGCGACAAAGACGAAGGCGACAGTGCATACGCGCATCTGCACGCTTTTATGCAGAACGCAACAACGAGAAAGATGAGGAACTCTCTCTCGCGCGGTTAACAAAAAGACCGACCCGCTGCTGTTTTCTCAGCGTCTTCGAGTACGACCTCTCTCTTGACGTCGCGACAATATATATATATATATATATATATATATATATATATATATATATATATATATATATAACCACTATATGATTACAAAACCACTATATACAAAACCACTATATGATTATGAGAGACGCCGTAGTGGAGGGCTCCGGAAATTTCGACCACCTGGGGATCTTTAACGTGCACCGAAATCTGAGCACACGAGTCTACAACATTTCCGCCTCCATAGGAAATGCAGCCGCCACAGCCGGAATTTGGACCCGCGACCTGCGGTTCAGCAGCCAAGTACCTTACCCACTAGACCACCGCGGTGGCGCTATATTGTAATATTAAGCACTTAGAGATCGCAAAAAACAATCTCATTCAGATTACGAGATATCGCTATAAGCTATCAAATAGTTGTTTATATTTTTACGGGAACGAAATTGTCACTCCAGTGAGCTGAAATGACACCTTATCGGAGACATTGGCAACGTTGGCTCTGTGGGGTGCAGTCTGGATTTCGTGTCAAACAGTAACCCAAGGGATCTCTTCAGTCTAACATAAAATTGTCTGAGAGTGTCTGCAGACTTGGGTATACCATTGGCTATCCGCTAATTGAGAAGCATGCTCATCATTGAGTATCCAAAAAAAGCTTGATTTGATTACGGGAATAGCATTATTTTATTTTCTTGCAATGTATTCACAACAATTGCTCAGTGTGCAGGCCTTCTCCGTGGTTCGCGCTGATTTCTCTAGTCACCATCTTCCGTTGTCGCTGCCCTCGTCGCTTTTAACTATGCGCTGAAAGAGGATCGTGGGCCTTAAAGACGCCTACGATGCCGGGTTTCTGACTGAAACCCGGCATCGTAGACTGACTGAAACGTTGACGCCGACGACGACGACGAAGACGTCCAGGCCTGTGACAGCGTCTTCGAGATCACACTGGGCACCAGACCGTCAGGGCCTGGCAGGTGCCGCATCTGGCACGTTGACGAATTTTACAGGAACTCTGCATACTACATTGTGCCAATCATTTTGTTTCTCGCGTGCTTTCGCGCTTTAAGAATTAGTTTTTAAAGATCAAATAAATGTTCTTTTGAAATGAACTGCAGTGTTTTACTGTCAACCGTAGCGCCAGAAGAACTCATTTTGAACTAAAATATAGGCTCTTGGGCTTGCAAGTGCATGTACTTGAGGAATTAAACTCTCACACCTGTTCAACGAAGCCCTACATGCACAGCTTCTTTCTCGCATGCGCGTACGAAATGAGTGCGAAAACAAAGAATTCGTATACTGATGGATTTCGCAGAAGGCTCCAGACTTTACCAGCCTACGGGGATTCAATCCTGCTGTGACTACGCGGTAAAAAAAATTGGACAGGATCTACAAGTTACACTGTAAATGTCGAAAGACGATAGTGTTGCGTCTGGAGAGAGAAAACAAAACGTTTATTTGATGTTCTGCGCAAGGAAAACGGTGAATAGTATTCTGCAGGCGCTGCGTTAGAGTGCCTCGAGCGTGTAGCGGAGGTGAACAAGCGCATCTATAGGCACATTAGACACGAGCGCCATCTGGCAGTTATCTTCGAAAACGAAGGCATGTGTGACCTCGGAGAAAGATGCGCGTCAGTCTCAGAGGTGATAAAATGTAGAATGCAAAGCGACGGGCAGTTGCCAACACCGTGTCATCGTAGCAAAGCGTTGGAAACACCTTCTGGGGCATCGCGTTGCACAGTCAGCGCAGCCCGATTAAACGCTACATTCTTTAGTGTTACTTGTGCGTGCCTCTTCTAGCATAAAGGCAGACATAGAAAACATCAAAACGTTGTTTTGGCACTCCAGATATGCGGAATAATTGCTTTTTAGTTGACAATTGCATAACTATGAACGCTAAACCTTAAGCAGTATTCGTGGGCGCCGCGGATGGGGTTGGCCGTTTGTTGCCGTTTGAGGTATAGTTAGGGCGGACAAACAGACAAATGTACAGACAGACAAACAGACAAACAGACAGACAGACAGACAGACAGACAGCCAGACAGACAGACAGACAGACAGACAGACAGACAGACAGACAGACAGACAGACAGACAGACCAAAATATTTCTGTCGAAGGTCCCCAAGAAAGACTATTGTCTTTAAACATACATGAGTAATCATCCCCCGTGTTGCATCTGAAGACAGTGGAAAAAGATTGCCGAGCCCCACCCTCTTCGTAAATTAATTTTTCTCTTTCGGGAAGCCTTCATTCTTCCAAGTTCGTTCAATCAACCTCAGTTGATAGTATGCGCTTGTTGTTGTTGTTGTTGCCCCTTCGCACTGGCACATACCCACTATGGGGGATTGGCCATGAAATCTAGAAGTATCCTATATGAGATATATTAAAAGGTTTATCCTTAATGAAAAAACTAATGATGTAATAGAAAATAATAATTAACTAAAAAGGAATATTAAACTAAACAAATAATTGAAGATTGAATCAAGAAGAGAAAAGGTGAGGTAATACTACAGTGGAAGACAGAAATTTTGAGTAGACCAGACAATCGAGCTTATATCACCCGGTCACAATCAAATGAATATGCAAATTTCATTCAAAATTAGACAAGTGTCTTCAGAAATATATTTAAGCAGGCATTATTATGACATGCGCTTTGATTCTCGAATGAAATTGCATACAGCATCGAATACGCTCCTGTGGCAATGTCCCAAGCTAAAGGCACCGAAACTTAGAACATTATCTGCAGTTAAATTTAAACCTACTGCTTGAAACGGAACAATTAAAAGTCTTTTCCTAATTAATGAATAGTTTTTACATGTTATAAAGTAATGCTCTATTGTTTCCGTTTCTTCACAGAATGGACACAGGGGGGATATCGCCAGACCAGCTCTGTGCAAGTAAAAGTTTAATGGAGGGACACGACATCGAAATTTGGTTAGAATAACTTCTAACTTTTTAGATTGACTCCACTGAGGTTTCCAGGGGTATGTTAGGTGCTGATAGTCCGTATGCGCTTGTACTGTCTACTTCTTTTTTGTCTCCTCCCTAACTTCGTTTTCCGCAGCAATTGCAGCGCCATTTTTTCCAGTCATGAAAAACGAAGTAGCCCAATCCCTCACTTTGCTAAGGGAATTGATATGTCACGCCAAGCAGTCAGCGACTAGCAGCCTTCCTATGCATTTTTTCTTCGCTTTCAGCCAAGTAGTACGAGGTAATTAAATGTTTTCGCGTAAATTGAGTTGTCGTGCGCGTATGGTTCACTTACCTGTTGAGGCAGCTGCATGCGCCAATAGAGCGTAGTTCATTGTAGGAATTCACTCACGTTACACCAGAGACTGCAGTATAACCACCACGAAGAGCACGTTACGAGGCGATGATGCACATATCGTATACGTAGCGGTCATAGGAATGTAACGTATGAGTTTCCTTTGGGGAATCATATATGTATTGTTTATTCCATTGAAGTGATAGTTGATGAATCGCACTGCCACCAGCATTGCTATTGTCCTGATAGAACGCTTGTTATGGGTCTTTTTCCCAAACAGGTCAGTGCCTTGGGGTGGCTCTGAGCTAGAAAAAGTACCAAAGCGAATGCTTAGCTTCAATTCCTGGAGCCGGAATTTTTTGAAAGTTTGCTCCCATCGCCGCATTTATTGAATCGGCAGCGCCACCGACAAAGACACTCCATTTTCTTTGACACAGTCTCCTTGGCACTCTGGAGTCTATCACCTGTGGGGCTACCCACCACCATAGTCTAGTGGCTAAGGCACTCGGCTGGTGACCCGCAGGTCGCGAGATAGAAATCCGGCGACGGGGGACTTGCCAGGGCGCCTGTGACATAGCCGAAAATCAAAGAAAACTTGGCAAGGGTGCACGTACAAAGTATGCCAACCCAGTTGACGAATACGCGTTGCTCATCGCGGTTCACTCACACAGAAAGTGCATAGAGGTGAGTCCAGTGAATATAGCCAACGCGGAGCCAACTATCAGACCTTACAGTCGGTGTTTAGTAGATTAGGTCTGCCCAAACGGTGCTATCCGATAATGTGACAAAGTTCACTAGTGCGCAGTTTCAGTCGTTCATGAAGAAAAACGGAATACGCCACTTTCGCATTACGCCTTATCATCCGCATTTCTATACGGTTGATCAGAAAGAAAAGTGTGCCCCGCCACGGTGGTCTAGTGGCTAAGGTACTCTGCTGCTGACCCGCAGGTCACGGGTTCGAATCCCGGCTGCGGCGGCTGCATTTCCGATTGAAGCGGAAATGTTGTAGGCCCTTGTGCTCATATTTGGGTGCACGTTAAAGAACCCCAGGTGGTCTAAATTTCCGGAGCCCTCCACTACGGCGTCTCTCATAATCATATATATATGGTGGTTTTGGGACGTTAAACCCCACATAATAATCAATCAAGAAAGGAAAGTGTGAATGATTAAACGGGGACGGCTCAAGAAGGCTAGTGGCGTACTGAAAGAGCGATAAGACTGAATTATGTTGCAGTATCACCACACACAACTGCCGAACTAGAAAACACCCTTCACGCTGCTTGCTTTGTAGCCTCGTTGCAATAGATGCCGTCTTTTACGTCGTCGATTTTCTCACGCAGATACAAGAAAGACTGGGATATTTTAATACAGTAACTACAAGATAGAATTCAGGTGTATGGCTGCCATTGTAGAGGCGCTTGAGGGCCACCGCATGGTAACCATCAAGGCCACAGACGGCGATCGTCATCGTTGGCGAGTAGGAACCAGCTGAGAGCAAGGAAAACAGGCAGTGCGGGACTCTCCACTGTTGGAGCAGACGTCAAGCAAAAGCCTGGTGCTGATGCACCACAGACAGAAGCTGGTGAGACCGGCGAACTAGTGGCCCTAAGAGAATGCCCCCAGAGCCCACGAGATAGTTTTTGGGATTTAAGGTCCGAAACCCACATGATAATGAGAGACGCCATTGGGGAGGCCGTCGAGAATTTGAGACACCTGGGGCTCTTAGACATGTACCTAAATCTAACTACACGGGCCTCAGGCATTTTTGTCTTCATCGAAAATGGGGCAGCCGGCGCCGGGATTTTCGATGACGACCAGCGGGTCAGCAGCCCAGCACCATACACGTAAGACCACTGTAGCGGGTTACAAGTTTTTGCTAATCGAAACTATTGATATCACCCTCTGTAGCAATGACGGTAGCCTTCAGAGTATAATAAGTCGCTTTGTTGGCGCCATCAATTTGAACATGAATACCACACTGTTACTGCATTGCTTCATTGTGAACAACGCCGCCGTAAGAGTGTCGAAACCTTCGAAATTTCATGTTTTTTTAATATTTGGTTAGTATCTCTGTGTAAGTAAACCCGTGACCATTTTCGAATAGAACACTTTTCATCGTACTCAAGATTTTAAGACAAGGTTGTCGAAACAAGCGTTTCACACGCGAGAATCACAATCCGCCAAAAAAGAAGTTGCGCGTGCGTTGCACTCCTCGTGATCTGCTCATTCTAGAACAACGCTGGACACTGCCATGGTAAGACGCCATTTTCTAGTCTCCTGTTTGAGCTAGTCGACACTGTTGGTTTCTCATTTAACTGCTAATTATTGAAGCATTTATTGTCTCGCAATTATCCCCCCTGAGTGGTCTTGAAACATATCGAGGCCAAACGATCCAGTTTAAACATAGAATGTGTCATCAGACTTTGTGTGTTCATCACGACAGTCGCGTTTCTAACCTGTTCATCAGAATCCGCAGGAGTTCCAGTAATTATGAGTAGTGAGGGCGCGCAAAGAAAAAAAATACATTCAACTGTTTATTCACTTTTTCAAACAAATGGTTTGGTTTTGGGAATCTACCACTGCAAATCACAGTAGGTGGATTCGCAGCCTGTGTGAACCACGTTCTTTTCTCGCACCTTTAGATCGAGGACAACGCCTGGAGCAATCGCAGTGATAAATAAATAACGTTTTATACAGTAGCAGCATTCCCGTGGTGATACTCCTGTCATTTTGGTCACTTTGAACATAAACTTCTTCCCAATTTGTCTTTTGGCCGCTAGCTGTCCTTGTTAGCTCACATTTGCGCATTGTACTATGGACGGCCAATTAGCTCCACAAACCACTCAATTTGTTCCCATGCTCTAGCAGCATTTTTGTGATGACTCGCATATTTGTACGACCACTCAGGCATAAAATGATTGACGTTTTTTTTTTTGCTGCTAAGTGTTGATTTATGCTTAGCTTTGTGCAGTATACAGCAGGCGGCAAGTAGCTTCTAGAACGACTCAATGGGTTGACAAGTTCGCCATTGCTATTGGTCGAGAAGCTTTTTATCTTTCGCGGCCTTCAGTAGGCGCACATTGTGTATATCTGCTTTATCTTGATGGTTGGGCTTATAATTTGGCATCGCAGAACACGAGGGCAAGATTCGGATTGCGCTTCACCGTAGATGTAATTAGATAGGTAGTCTTGTAGACACCACCTCTGCGTGCCTTGACTGTCGTTCATAACAACTATTAAAATAGCCTTCTCTATCCTTCAAAGTACCCTGTTTTTTTTTTAAGTCACGAAGATGTCACAAGCATGTGTCGATTGACGAATTCTAGAGTCCGTATAAATACGTTTCACAGAACATGGCCCAGTTCTTCTCTCTGGATAGTTACGGCCTAACGCTCGGCCGCCGATGCAATATCCTGGCTTCCCTACATCAGCAGCACACCAGGAGTTCAGCGCCAATCAACAGAGGTGGTCTGGACTCCTCCATCCGGAGCCTTCTACGCAGCCTGGTGCTATGGTCGACTGGAACCAACAGCGACGACGCAGGACCGAACGTGCGGACAGCAGTTGGCGACTCGGGCGTTTGCGCCGCCTTCCCGATGCATGATGCACATGTGGTACAGCGCCTGGAGGCACCAGCGCTGAACTACACTAAAAAGATGGCGCTGGTAGGTGCATATTTATACACATATATGCTGCTTCGTAGCACCGGACGAGCTACTAGACGTGGTCGAATAGGCTGTTGGCTTATACAGTAAAAAAAAAAAAAGTGGCTGATTCCTCTTTTTAAGAATTGTTATAACAAGAAAGGGAAGCGTGTCTTCACAAAGGCAGTTGAGCGTTTCTTGTGCATCGTTTTGCCACCCTCAAAACTTTCAGTGTGCACCGAAATACGGCTGCAACGGCCGGTATCGAATCCATGACTTGCGGTTCAGCAGTGATATCATGAATGTTTTGGTTTAAAGAAGGCCTTTTGGTCCAACCGCTTTTTAGAGTTTATTGTGCTATTTGCGTAACTTTATAAATGAAACATAGCGCGAAACAATTGTGTCCACTTAGAATTGTGTTGGAGGAACTGCGAATCTACACTGTTTATTTATGCGTGGAAACACCCTTCGAGCTCCATTTCGTCAATTTATTCAGGAATAAATACTAAGTTTGCGCTTGTTTCCAAACTTTCCCCTTGAACGTCTTTTCTTTTTGCGAATCTTTTAGCTTCCGCACTTGACTTTTTGGCAATTTACGAAGTGTGCTACTGGAAGTCTTGCATTTTAAGAAATGGC
This sequence comes from Rhipicephalus microplus, assembly GCF_043290135.1. NCBI lineage: Eukaryota > Metazoa > Arthropoda > Arachnida > Ixodida > Ixodidae > Rhipicephalus > Rhipicephalus microplus. Next base: position 269,297,401 of record NC_134701.1, on the reverse strand, counting down.
TTCTTATTTTAACGTAAATAATAAACTCTCGAGTGTTCTATATAAGAAGCGAAACAGGCGTTTCATAGAAGACAGGATCTGTCTTCATGTCAAAAGTTGGTTGAGAAATGAAACGTTTTTAGTAGGGTCAGATGCATATGCAACTCAGCAGCACTCTACTAGAACATTATATTTCCTCTCACTCTTATATTTCCTTATTTTGTGTGTGTCTCTTTGTTTCAATTGCACGTATAGCGTGCCGCTATAATTGTGAATGAAGTGGCAGTGTCCTTCAGTGACCGAACGTTGGCGCGAGTTGGTTTAGAGAGCATTACGTAAGATGAAAAACGAAAGATGAACAATGACAGCTTTTAAGTGACCGCTTGTTTTTAAACTAGGAAAATTCGTAACTACCCTATAAGTTTTCGTGCAAGCGTTCGTGGTCGATAACGTTCCATGCAATTTCATAGCTTTGCCTGAGTATTTAACGCGATAGCATTAAAGTGCTAGCGTCGCAGATATAGTGACATCGCAGTCGTTGGTTGTGATCGAAAAGTTATTTTATGCGTGACCGAGAAATAAAAAAAAACGATGCAAATAAATCAAGTAATAAAACGTACTGGTTCGGAGTGTGGATCGAACGCAGGTCGTTTGCGTGGCTTGCAGATGTTTTACCACACAGCCATGTGTCTACTAGGGAATATAGCGAAGTTGACTTCCTCTGCCTGGAAATGCAGTTAAGGTAACTTCTATGCTTTACAAACACACGCGTCCTGAAGGCTTGCTTCACAATGCAACACGAAATGTTATCGTAATGATGCGTGGTACAAGCGCCCATTGACAGCGGGCGTTAAAACCTTCGATTATCATAACGACTTCGTAATTTAAAGCTGGTCGCCCTTGTAAAAAAGCCGCACACGCAATTGCACCTATTCCCCTGAGGCCACGTAGTGAGTGCATAGCGAGTTCGAAAAGGTTTCTTGCGCTAAGTATTTCAAGTAGACACTATAGGAATTATCGCGTAAACTACAAAAAGCGAACGTTTGGGGTGTTCTTATTCCTTTTTATTCGCATTACCGGTTATTTTCACCTTGAATTGAAAAAGAAAAATGAAAAAAAAGAAAAAAAAATGAAGCTCACTTAACCCTATTTTCGAAATTTTCTTAAACTGGACTTGTTCAGTCTCACGGCTCAATATAGTCAAGCGACTCATGAGTCCGTTAATGTGTAATTAGGTTCTAGATCATAATGCCGTGCGCTTTAACGCCAATAACTTGCTGTTAATCAGATTGTGGCGAGAAGTCAAGCACTCGCCATTCCTCTTACTCCATTGCTCACGCCTCGCGTCAATAAATATCCCGGTGGCGTATGTGCTTTGACAATTGTGTTAGTAGACGTGATTATAAACATGAATCGCCCTAAGGCAAATTGTAATGCTGAAGAAAAGTAAATACGACCACAAGTCGACAGAAGACGTGGAGATCATTTATACCAACTAGAGAGAAACGTTTTCTGCGTAGAGCTCACTCGCACGCAAACTCGCACAAAGTTTTCTCAACTGCTGCTGCTGATGAAAAACATTTATTTACAGATGTTATTTACAGGGAGGGTGGGAACGGTCCTTAAGGGGCCGCCCCGTACAAACACTAGGTGAGCTCTCTCCTACGGGAGCCCATTGGCGTTGGCCGCGGCCCGGGCACGCTCGACCAGGGTCCGTTGGGCCGTCAGGTCAGAGCAGCCGAGCAGGGCTGCCTCCCAGACCTCCCGCAAAGGGTTGGGTAGTGGGGTAAGGTTTGGGGTTTTTTGGCATGCCCACACCATGTGGAAAATGTCAGAGGAATTTTCCTCACAATGCGGGCACTTCCCCGTGCAAGCGGGGTCAAAGTGTTTTATGATTGCCGGGCACAATAGAGTTTTAGTATAAAGGCGAAGGAGGATTCGCTCCTCCGCCTTCGTGAGAGCTCCCTCGCCCTTCAATTAAACTCAATCTCTCACGAACATTTTTTTTTTCTAACTGGAGTCACTCGCTTTTACAACTGGCCGAAATACTCCTCGAGTGACTCTTCTATGAGATTAGGAATCACGTTGCGATGTGAGTCTGAGCGAGTAGACTCGTGAGTCTGCCGACGTATAGTGCTCACTATGGCGGCTTTTGGCACAGGGCCACGTTCTGGTTCGCACATCGCTGACACTGTAAGCCCTGCACGTGGTGGCCGTGCTGCTCGCCGTAACACCCGACATGTCTTGGACGGGAAAAGCGGCCACAGGGGGAGACGGCGTCGGCGGCGTCTCAGACGACGACGACGACGATGGTGATTACGAAGGCACTGAAGTCGGTGCGACAGTGCACCGATTCTAGCCGGTGGCCGGCGTCTTGAGTGGCGTATTAATTTTTTGTTAATTGTTATACCATAATTTTTGTCTGCTTTCGTTCTTACGAATTGCCGAGAAGAAAATGTATTGCTCGACAAAAATAAAGAATTTTAGAGCGAACTGTGTTTCGCTGTTTTTGTTTCGCTGACTGCATCGTGAGCGTTTCGTAAACATGTGCAGAATGACCCTTCAATATCGAGTTGTGGATATGATGCTCAGGAGCAATACATATTGGCTAATAAACTTTTCTGAATTTCGCTTTGACTGCAGAATGTTCATGATCATTCAAAGTAGTGTAGTGAAGCGATAGAAAAAATTGTCGTTAAGGAGCGGCCGACCATAAAGCAACAAAAATGTCATCGTCCGATTGCGATCTTAAGAGAGCAAAATCACCAATTCAGACGTGTGCATATAAAGGGAAGAATAACCAGCGCTTTCTTCGCAAGTTCACTGAAAGCAATTTTATATATTTTTTACGTGCGAGCGAGAACGTCCAAATCCTAAAAGTTACAAACGGTTTGGAATGACGCACATTCGAGTACTTTAGAAGTGAAAAGCGGTAATGAAAAATTAGCGTCGTCGCTTATGCATTATCTGAAAGCGACTTGAACGTGAAAGAATTTGAGTGTGTGTATTTCGTTTAGTTATGCTTAACACCGCAGCTTGAGAGCTTTGTTCATGCTGTGGGTATACAGACAATTGTCATATATTATGGCTCGGTCCTCTGCAGCAGGTTTGTATAGCCTTCAATCGCGCTCATGTTGCGCAGTCATGGCATGACGCCTGGCGCGATTCTATGGTTTTGGCAGGCGATATTAAATGCGAAGCATTTCTTTGCGTCCTGCAAGTACTTTCGACATCTATCTATCTATCTATCTATCTATCTATCTATCTATCTATCTATCTATCTATCTATCTATCTATCTATCTATCTATCTATCTATCTATCTATCTATCTATCTATCTATCTATCTATCTATCTATCTATCTATCTATCTATCTGTCTGTCTGTCTGTCTGTCTGTCTGTCTGTCTGTCTGTCTGTCTGTCTGTCTGTCTGTCTGTCTGTCTGTCTGTCTATCTATCTATCTATCTATCTATCTATCTATCTATCTATCTATCTATCTATCTATCTATCTATCTATCTATCTATCTATCTATCTATCTATCTATCTATCTGTCTGTCTGTCTGTCTGTCTGTCTGTCTGTCTGTCTGTCTGTCTGTCTGTCTGTCTGTCTGTCTATCTATCTATCTATCTATCTATCTATCTATCTATCTATCTATCTATCTATCTATCTATCTATCTATCTATCTATTTATCTATTTATCTATCTATCTATCTATCTATCTATCTATCTATCTATCTGTCTGTCTGTCTGTCTGTCTGTCTGTCTGTCTGTCTGTCTGTCTGTCCGTCCACCTACGTCTGGTCCTTTCGTGATCACACCTTAGCACAGCGTGATCCAAAAGTAGTTTCGAAAGGTAAGACGGTAACTTGGGAAGTAAACACAGTGCGAAAATATAGACAAGGACACAGAAAGAGACGACACCGCGCTATCAGCGTGGTGTCTCTTTCTTTGTTTTAATCTATATTTTTGCGCTGTATTTACTTAACAAGTATGAACCACCAACTAGCCCAACTTTCGCTATTATTGTAAGACGGTAAATGATGAATTTGAGGCGCTGGTCAACACATGAATAATGTCCCGATCCCGTTGTGTACGTTGTCAAACACTTCCCGCAAGACAGTGGCAGATACCCGTGGATGGGTATGTGCCACTGGTATGTGGGTATGTGCCACGGGTGATTGAAACTACCAAGGAACGACTCGAACACGCCTGGGAAATTCGAACACGTGAGCGTTAAAAAAAACCTGACATCGGCAGCATTGACCCGACGATGGCAAAGAATTAATGTCATGGTCCCAGCAGGAATCTAACCCAAGCAATCCATGTAACAATCAAGCATTCCACCCCATGAAGCTTACATGTGTACTATTTTGATACAGATGTCGCGTCGGGTAGACGTAAATTGTAATTTGGCACCATGCTTTGGAATGAATTGGAGTAGCAGTGTCCAGGGCTGCCATCCTCACGAACATCTGCGCTTCACATCAGCTTATTGCTTCTGGTATTAATAATACTCACGTTCCTGTTGGCGAAGTTGCACATGTGAAAACTGGTTGTATAAACAACTGCAATTCTTCATTTCTCTGTGCGTGTAACATTTATGGATATATCTGGCGTCGCTTCATAACGTGTGGCTCAGCAAAAAACTTACAACACGGTCACCTTTTCTCCACATTCTTCGCATACGTCGATTCCCAAGGTACGTACATCCGTGTCCTTCCTCTTTCAATCCTCCTCCTCCTCCTCCAAGGTAAGTACGTGAGATCTGCCGAATATATTTAATTTTGTTATTGTGTGTCCCTGCCGAAATTCACAACTTTATAGGGTATTTCTCAGAAATGGTTTTGAGAACTGGTGTTTTTTAATTAAGGAATGTTTAAGATTAGATAAGTCGGTCAGCCATCTTTTGAACTTTTACATGTCGTACTTTTCCCGTCATTTCTTCTGGTGGAAGAAGCCAAGGTAAGAGTCGAATCCAGTGCTTCTTTAATATTTCGTACTTGGTCGGCATCTCTGTTTACATTTTAGCGCGAGCATTCCCCAACATTCCACTTTTCACCGAACTCGAGATTTGAAAAGGAGGTGATCGAAATGTGCATTTCGTGTACAAGCTTCTCGATCAGCTGAACAACTACTAGCGCGCGCATTGATCATGCGGGGCTTCTATTTTCGTCTCCTTCTTTATTTTTTATATTTGTTTCACAAGTTCTACCTTGACATGCCTCGTGGCCTATTCACCATGGTGGGTCGTGCCATTTTTCCGGGAATCATCATCACACATCTGCTCGTTCGAGAACAATGCCGTAGACACAGCCTATCAGGCTTATTGGTTGCTCACCTGACTGCTGATTCATGAAGTGTTTTTGTCTCGCAAACGACTATCGAGAGGTCACAGCTTTCTTCGAACATATGGAGAGGCCTAAACCATTTTCGGACTTCGAGTCATCAGACACTAGTCGCGTTTCTAACCACTGAACGAAATATGAAACAGGCGGTTTTGTTATGTGGATTCTGACGATCGAGCACACTACGCGTGGATGCGGAGGCCATGTGCAGGTGCGTGCTTTCCTCAAATCTTTATATCGAGGAAATCACATGCTTTAACCTCAGTGATACATGAAATAACTTTTCATTACGCAAGAGCAGCATTTACGGGGTGTCTCGCATGTTTCTTTTTCTTTTGACAATCTTGCCCCTACATGTCGATTTGATTGACTTGTGGGGTTTAAAATCCCAAAACTACGATATGATTATGAGAGACGCCGTAGAGGAAGGCTCCAGAAATTTAGAACAACTGGGGTTAGTTCACATGCACCCCAATATGAGCACGTACGCCTACAAGCTTTTCGCCTCAATCGAAAATGCAGCCGCCGTAACCGGGATTCAATCCCACGCCCTGCGATTCAGCAGCCGAGTACCTTCCACTAGACCACCACGGGGGAGAATTTTGCTTCTTCAAAGCATCCAGTTTTCAAAGCAAGATGATGTCATATGCGTATTTCGCTAGATGAATTCCAGCGTCGCATTACACACGTTTCGCATAGCAAAGCCAATTTCTTCTTTCGGGTTGGTTACCGCCTAACATTCCGCCTCCGACGCAAGATACCGGCCTATCTATATGAGGAGCACGTTGAGAGTTCAGCCACAGTGGAACGAGGTGGCCTGGACTCCGCTTTTCGACGTCTTCTGAACAGCGCTGTCCCACGGACGACTCAAGCCAGGTGCGATGACGCAGGAACGCAAGCGCGGAGAGCAGTTGGCGATTCGGGCGTTTTCGTCACCTTCGTTATGCATGATGCACCAGTAGGATGCAGCATCTAGACGCGCCGATGCTCAACCACGCAAGAGAAGCCGACGCAAGTGCTTGCATATTAAATGCGAAGCAGTTCTTGACTGTGCAACACCGTGCGCACATGAGTTCGCTTGAATGCACCGCAGCGCGCTCCTCGCCGCAGGTGTTGGAGCGGTGGTGGTTGCGTTTATATGAAGGAAAAGACACCTAATTTCTGCAGCCCTCGAAGTAGGTCACGCCGCAACTACGCGTTAAACTTAACCTCCCCTCGCAGTGCGCGCTGACGTCACTCTCTTCCTCGCCTGTGCTCGCACTCGCCGCGGCACCCGCAGCTGCCACCTCGTCCGTTCTCCCGCAACGCCTGCCGCTACCACCACTCGCTGCGCTACCACGAAAGCCAATCGCTACACCACCGACTCGTTTGTACTGAAAGAATGATCCAGAACCTCTCGAAGATGCTCTTGCTCCGATGCGTTGCCTTGGGCGTCCACGACCTCGTGGTCCTTGCGCTGTGCCTCGCTTCCAGCCTGCCGTAGGAATGGGTTCAGTGCTATCTGGAGGAGACGCTGACTGATTGAGGTAAAGTGAGCCGACTCACGCCTCCAAAAGGCGTACTGACACAAAATTTGACTGCCAAGATAGCCCGAGGAATCGATTCCCGTAAACATGCGTATATCATCTGCAAAATATCAACAGCGACTATAACTGGGAAGGTATTTTAAATTATTTATGAGGTTTATCTGAGCGACCGACTCCATCGCGCTATTGACACCCTCGAAGGGGAGGGGGGCGCTGGCGTCGATTGACGGGAGTGGTCGCATACCACGTCGGCTCTGTGAAATATCGCAATTATTTGCGTCACATCAAGTCGTTCTCCTGCAAACCACCGTCTCCAAGAACGTCAGCCGCAACCGAAGACATCACGTCTTGTCAAGGTGGGCCGTCTTCTGAACCTTTTTTGGTCACTTGAAGCTTTCGCCAAACCACCGCGGAGTTAAGCCTCACCGCAGTAAGGGCCGCGCTGGCCCTGCCCGGGGTTTCCCCGGTAATGGCGTCTCCAAATCAAGTCACCGGCTACGATCCGGAGTCCCTACAGATAATACAGATGGATACCGCTCAAACCGAGACACCTCTACCAACCGAGGAAGAGTACCTCAAGGATATGGTCCGCGTCTGGCGCGGAAGGAAGAACACAGCAGTGGCGTCGAGAGACGCCAGGGCTCCTGCAGCCAAACAACAAGCAGCGTCTCGCCCTCAGCAAGCACAGGGCAAGAACGCGCCGAGCGTCGCCTCGCAGCGCGCCAAGCAACTCCAGTGGTGGCCGAAGAACACGCCGCGCATCGAAGAAGACGACATCATAGTGGTGCCGACACCGCGTGAGACGCTCGACCTCAAGGCCACGTTTGGTCCTGGACAAGCCGGCGCTGCAGTCCGCAGCATCCTCGGAGCCGACGCAAGTGTGGGACTTGTGGTGTGGCCCCTCTGGGATCAAAATGTACTTGTGTGCACGCTCAGATCAGTGGACGCCGCCGAGAGACTCCTCCGGGACATTAAGCTGCCAGTCGGGGGCCGCCAGCTAACATTCCGGGGACATCCCAAACTCTCCGGTGAGTTCTGTCGGGGCTTCGTGCACGTCTCTCAAGACGAAATGTCCAAAACTGTGAAAAGCAAGCTCAGTGCTGAGCCAAATATAGTGTCTGTGCGCAAGCTTGGGGACACCCCGGTTGCGGTGATCACCTTCGCGAGGACCAAGGTGCCACGGACGGTGTTATACAACTGCGAGCGGCTCCCTGTTCGCTTGTATAAGAAGACAGTGCCTGCATGCCCACTTTGTGGCACAGTGGGCCATCGAGCAGATACTTGCCCACGCCCGCAGCCCGGCCGCTGCACAAGCTGCGGCGTTCAGGTGCATGCTGCTACTCCTGACGACCCCACGGAACACCAGTGCATTCCGAGCTGCCTCCTCTGCGGCGGTGGCCACAAGACTGGAGCTCCCGGTTGTGCTGGACGTTTCCGGCAGCCGGTCAAGTCGCGATCCCCACGCGGATCCAAGCCTAGGACAACGGGGGGGAAGGGGGGGAACAAACAGGCTCCGACTCCCAAGACTGGCCCCAAGAAAGCACCAGCCGCCAAGTCGAATAAGCCTGAACCTAAGAAGACCAACACCGGGCACTCCACCAGTGTAAAGTCTGGGACCCCGTCGGAGCCTCCTGTCTTGGTCAAGGACTTCCCACCCTTGACACCCGTCCAAGCACAGGTGAGCTGTTGGGGTGGAGCAGTCTCTGGACCTTCCTTTTCTCCCTCCCCTACCGAAACCACCCTACAGCAGCAGATAGGATAGCTCAGGCACCAGAACCAAATTCTTGCGCGCAAAATTCAGGAATTAGAAGAGAAGCAGGTTGGGTCATCCGAGCCAGTGCAGGAAGCCGAGGCAGAGGACGGGGATGACGGTACTTCCGTCACATCCCGCCTCACTAGCGTCTCGCGGCAGGACGCGAACACGGTAGTTGGACCAGCTTCCATTACCGGATTCATCGGTCGCATCGAGTCCCTAGAGCATAAAACCGAGCAATTAGAGGCGAGCGTGGCAGCCCTCCCCACTCAAATCATGTCGGCAGTCCGCGAGTCCTTTCAGGACATGTTCACGGCAGTCTTAACGCAAGCACTTCGCGAAATTGTGAAGCAGGTAGGTCTCTAACTCAGTCCTTAAGGCCGTGCAGCCCTGGGTTATCGCCCAAATTAAAAACACCACTCAGAGCGACTCCCCGCAGGTTAAACGCAAGCAGGCCTCTCGTCAGGCAGCAGAAGAAGGCTTTTCGGGGCCGGCTCCAGGTCCGGACCGGTCCTCTGCACTGTAAATAAATACTAAAAGATGGCTAGCCGATCTAATAAACAAGCTAAATATCTACAAAAATTTGAGATTATACAGTGGAACTGCAGGGGTTTTAGAGCCTGAAAAAAAAAAACAGTCGCACCTCCAGCTCTACTTGCAGTCCCTCGGAAACATGCCCGCCTTGCTTGCTTTGCAGGAGCCCAGTTTGGACGTCAAATTCTCTGGCTATAGCACTTTCCAGGGGGGGGGGGGGGGCCCTCGTCATGCATCCTGGTAAACAAGGCATATGCCGCGCTTCAGGTCGATTTAAACTACTTTTAAAAAGAATACACAATGGTCAGAGTACTGCCTCTCAAACGTCGCGACCAGTCAATACACATCCTAAATATATACAGCCCCCCGCATAAGCCCCGCGTAACTTATAGCGAAATCTTCCTCCGGGTGATCAAGTTGGCAGACAAGGACCCCTTAGTGATCATGGGAGACTTCAATGCTCCCAGCCTTCACTGGGGCTATCACTACAAGAAGGCCAGAGGACGTAAGCTGGCGGAGCTTATCTCCACCCTTGGCGTCACGCTGCTCACGGATCCGGCGTACCCCACTCGAGTGGGGAACTCGGTAACCCGTGACACGTGTCCGGACCTCTCTCTCGTAAAAAATGCTAAGGATGCTACCTGGGAGAACTTGGGCGATTCTCTAGGCAGTGATCACTGCCTTCTCCGAGTCACACTCCTGGAAAAGTAAGCTCATAAAAAATGCGGTCAAGCCAAGTTGACCGATTGGACCCAATTTCGCAATCAGACTATCCCTGCCGTACTATTTTCTGGAGGCTATGCAGAATGGGCTCAACACGTAAACAACATTCAGAAAAGACTTACTACTGCCCTCCAAACCAATGAAGAAATCCCCGCAGTTGACACTCACCTCCTACACTTGTGGGAGGTGCGCCGAAGCTTAACAAAACGTTGGAAAAAGCAGAAGACTAATCGCAAATTACGTATCCGCATAGCCCAACTCACGGAACAGGCTGCAGCGTATGCTGCCCAACTCAGATTCAAATTGGATAGCCCGCTGTGACGCCGCAGCTCGTCAGATGAGCTCGAAGGGGACATGGCGTCTCTTTCGCAGTCTCATAGACCCCTCTCAAACGAGAGAGGAGGCGCAGAAGCAGCTCCGGCGAGCTCTGCAAGGGTACCAAGGCACTCCGGCACAGCTTGCGGATACTCTGTGCGATAGGTATCTCTGTCGTACTGAGGACCCGCCTGGGCCGGCGTACACGTATTCTGGTAAGCCTAACCACCAACTCGATGCCCGTTTTGAGTTGCATGACCTTAAAGCAGCTTTAGCTAAAATGCGCAGGGGTACGGCTCCGGGGCTGGACCGCATAACAGTAAAGCTGTTGGCAAACCTCCCTGACACAGCCTACCTCCATTTATTGGAATACATGAACGAGATCTGGGACGGCCGTGCGCTCCCTTCCAAATGGAAAACGTCACTTGTGACTTTTCTCCCCAAAGCAGGCAAGGCCGTGAATACGGAAAATCTGAGGCCCTTATCACTGACTTCGAGCGCGGGCAAGCTTATGGGGATGATGGTACGGGATCGCCTCTCCCCATACCTTCAGGGCAAGGGCTTCGTTGCAGACACCATGTTTGTGTTTCGCCCACACATGTCTGCATAGGACGTCCTTCTCCAGCTCCATAGGGCCGTCATACAGCCCATAAGTATGCAACACAATGATAAAGCCATCCTCGCCCTTGATCTGAAGGGGGCTTTCGACGATATTAAACACAGTAGCATCCTGGCTAGCTTGAGCTCCACCGATTGCGGGGCTAAGGCCTTTGCATATGTCAGAGATTTTCTCTCTAAACGCCAGGCACTTCTTCGGATCGAGGACGAGGAATATGGCCCGTACATTATGGGAACACGGGGTACCCCACAGGGAGCAGTGTTATCACCGCTACTTTTCAACATTGCTATGATGCGCCTTCCAAGCGAATTGGCCAGGGTGGAAGGCACACAACACACAGTATATGCCGACGATATTACAATCTGGACCACTGAAGGGAGCCTTGGTGAAATGCAGGAACGCCTTCAGCAGGCCGCATCCATAGTCGAGGCGTATGCCAACGATTGTGGACTCCAATGTGCTCCCAACAAATCAGAGCTTCTGCACGTTAGAGCGAAGCCAAGAGTTAAGTCAGCCATACACATCTCCCTGTCTGGGGTTCCCATCAGAGAGGTGGAGGAGCTCCGGATTCTGGGCCTGTTCATTCACAACAGACTCAGACCGGACTCCACTATAGCGAAACTCAAGAGAATAGGCGAACAGGTAGGGCACATGATCCACCGCGTTTCCAACAAGCGGGGTGGTCTGCGGGGCAGGGACGCGCTTCGGCTCGCCCATGCCTTCGTGACTAGCCGGATCCTCTACGCCGTCCCATACCTTCGCACTAACAAGCAAGAAGACGAAAGAATAGATGCCATCATTCGTAAGGCTACTAAACGAGCTCTGGATCTCCCGGTGGCCACTTCTAACGCCAAACTGAGGGCGTTAGGTGTGCTCAACTCCTACCAGGAGTTGCGGGAGGCCCACCTTATGAATCAATATACGCGGGTCGTGCAGACGGCTCCCGGGCGCCGCCTGCTAAACCGCTTACATATACAGCACACTTGCACTGCAGAGGAGGCGGAGCGTATTCCGGAACTGTGGCGGCATATGCTCTCGGTCGCTCCACTCCCCAGTAACATGGATAAGCACACGCACGAAAGCAGAAGACAGGCGCGGGCTCGGACGCTTGAGAGGCAACACGGCTCCCGACCTGGTGTATTTTACGTAGATATAGAAGGGCCGTCGCCCACGGGATTTTACAAGGCCTCTGTAGTTCACCGGGAAAAGCATGTCAATGGGCTCTCGTTCCGAGCACAAAATCCAGAGCGCGCTGAGGAAGTCGCGATAGCGCTTGCTGCTGCGGACCCCAACTCGAAAGTTCACGGACTCCCGGAAAGCATGTGCTCATTACTTGGTAGGAGAGATATCCCCCCTAGCCAGCCAAATTCTAAAACGGGCTCTCGCTGATCCAGCCCCGAAACGCATCGTATGGGCTCCTGGCCATCAGGGCTTACGAGGTAATGAGGCCGCTGACGCGGCCGTCCGAGCGCTTACCCACCGGGCTCCTCACCTTGGCTCTTATGACTCGGAGGCCAATACACCGCTGCCGCGGTTCAAAGAAATTCTGACCTATTATCGCGACACTCACCGCCTTTACTCGGCTCCTGCAAAGGGGCTGAGTAAGGCGGAAGAGCGAATTCTAAGGCGCCTGCAGACAGGTACTCTACTCTGTCTTGCAATCCTAAAACATTTGATGCGAACACATATAGGCGGTGCCCACACTGTGGGGAGACGTGTGCTATCTTCCACATGGTATGGGCATGTCTGAAAAATCCCCACCTACCCCCTTCCCCTACCCCTTCCCGAGAGGCATGGGAGACTGCCCTCCTCAACTGCTCATCACTAGAGTCTCAACGGGCTCTGGTGAGACGGGCGCGAGTAGGGGCCTCGTCATGCGGTGTCCCGGACTAAGGACGCCTACCATGTAGCGGGGTCATGCTTTGGCCCCGCACCTCTCTCTTTTACAATAAATGTTTTTCATCATCATCGAAGGGGACCCTTTGGGAACCCCGTACTTCCCTCCCATCACGATGCTGCAGCCATTGAAAAGGATTGTGTAACGTCATATCCGCCATATTTCTTTTGCCGCCTTTGTTACCGCAGTCTATACTGTTCAGCGTCTGGTCGCTAGTGCATGGCTGTGGCGCACGCTGTGAAAGCTTTATGTTATACGACACTGCAGTCCCGTTTCTTATTCGAAAGTATTTCTTGACGCAGACCATGCGTAAGTGTGTAACAGTTCTGTGTGCTGACGTGATCGAGAGTTGCGCACACTATGTGGCGATAGTTGCACCCGGCGGCTTCTTCTTTTAGGAGATCTCTCAAACCGAAAGTGCTCAATAATGAGGGGATTGCAATTATTTATTTGTTTCGTGTTGCAGCAAACGATGTGTCGTGTTACAAATAACAGGCCCCCAGCAACACATTGCAGCAGAAAACACGAGGCCATAGTTTTCGTGTCACTACCCCTTAAATGCCTGACTCCACGCACCCGTTAAAGTGCCTCAGCGCGTGTCTTTTTAGTAGCGAAGCTTCTTGTACCGGCACCCGTTTGTCCCTCGTAACCGTTCTGGAATGTAACAAGTATAACATTTTGACCTTCAAGGTGGTGCCGGTGAGAGGTTTCTTCTGTGCGCTTTTGAACAATAAAAAATGGTGCTCAATGTACATGCCAATGGCTGATAATAGGGAATGAGAGACAGGAGCATTCGGCTTTTAGTTAACGCGCAGGCTGCGATCACCATTAGCAGCCATTGGCATGTACAATGAGCACTATCTGACAAGAAAGGGTTGCTACGTTATACTCGCTGGGTGTAACCTCCTTAGTTTTAGAAAGGTTTAGTGAGCGTTGAGCCGCTGTGCCATGAATATAATAGAAAGATTTAGTACTGCGTACGCTGCGCACGTGGCGGCGTTGCGTACGTAAGGGCGCCACGTTCTGTGTAGTGCGCATGAGCAGACTGCAACGCGCACGTGTCGCATTACGTACGCAGCCGCTACGTACACACGCATGAGATGCGTGCGTGCGTACGTATGAGGTGATCGCTCCGCTCTCGAACAAGTTCGCGACAGCGCGAGACTTCGTTTTGCGAAATTGCGGCATCGAAAGCAAGCACCGACCGGCTCTGTGGCTTAAAATATGGCCATAATCTGGCTATAACACTTGGATTGGCTCACATTGGCTGTCAACAACACGTGCTTTTATTTTGATCTACCAGATGGCGCAACACGCTTCTCGCTCGTTACGTACGCGGGTACTACGGCGTACTAAAAGCCGATTAGTGGCAAACGACGCCACGTAACGCAAGGCGCTTGCGTGATGCGTACGTAGCACCATTCCACAGTACTAAAGCTCTCTAATGAACTAGTATATACCATAAATGAAATCGAGGTGGTTAAAGGTGGGAAGTAGATACGAAGCGCGAATTGTAAGAAAGTAAAAGCCCAATTCTCCTATCTGTCATTTCCCATTAGCAGCCATTGGCATGTACATTGAGCCCTATGTGACAGGAAAAGGTTGCTACGTTATACTCGCTGGGCGTAATCTCCTTGGTTTTAGAAATGTTTAGTGAGCGTTGGGCAGCAGTGCCATGAGTATACAGTGAACTAGCATATACCATGAACTCGAGGTGGTTAAAGGTGGGAAGTAGACCCGAAGCACAAGCCGCAAGAAAGTGTGCGTGTGCCACCTCTCGTTTAGTCCTTGGAATGTCCGCTGGATGGTGGCGCTTCTATATGGGTAATATATGATGAAAAAATTTGAGGTGGTGGTACTTGGAGTGTTGAATAGATGGACGAACGGACACAAAGGCAGATGCATGGATGGACGCATGAACGGACGCAGGGGTGGATGCATGGACGAACGCGGGGATGGATGCACGAACAGAAGCACGCGCGGACGGGCTGATGGACGCATGGACGGTCACACAGATGGACGCAAGGACGAACGGAATCAAGAACGGATGGACGGACGAATGCTTCACCCCACTCTCAATCATACACTCCGTGGATATGCTGCCAATGTTTTTGACGCGCTGCCACATCCTGTCCGCAAGGGGAGTAGGGGTGCGTGGCTACGCAACGTTGGGCGTTCTCTCTATCAATAGACAAACTCCACCAAAAACTCGTCAAGAAATTTCAGTGGCGCTGTTGTCAGGCGTTTGGTTTGCCTTGGTGGGCAAAAGCTGCGGTGCCTACCGCAGTTGCTGCTGTGTTTTCGCTGGTGCGTGCGCTGTTTTTGGCGAAACAAATAAAAAAAACGTGTTGTACCGATGAACTTTCACGCTGATTTGCTGGGAAAGGCAGAAAAAAATGGAGCAGGTCTTTTATTTTTATTTCAATTTTTTTTATGAATACCGTCGGCGGCCGTTCAGCTGCAGCTGTGAAACGCGAGAACTCGTCTTCGACGCTGCTTCACCTATTATGTTTTGGAGCGGCTTAGCTATACATAGCGATTAGCTCTCCCAAGCGTTGAAATAAGCCATGGAATTACGCTTTTTTAATAAGCCGTATCGAGCACTTTTACCTCAAAGCACGTTAACGTTCTGAATAGCATTGCCATATGCGAAACATTTTTCACGGTTGCCATCGTTGATATAAGTGCAAAAGTCTTCGACACGTCAAAATGATGTTGCCGTACAGGCGTTAACTAAAGGTGTCACTCGGTCATCGAGCCAACGATCGAGGAGGTGTTTCTTTCTGCGTGAGCATGGTTCAATAGAGTAATAGCGAACAAAAGAATGACTTAGTCTACGCTTTTTTATCATTATATGTGGCTGCCATGACACACATGACACAAGTGTATCGTAGAGGGCTGTTCTGGCTCCGGTGTGCTTTCCTAGATTTTCAAGTCTGTGTTAATTCACGGAAAACGGTTTGCGGCAAAACGACATGGGCAAACTTGCCCAGTCGTGCGCATTTTGCGGCGTCGGCTTGAGCGTAAGAATTTAGCCGCGGACCTTACAAGTACGTAACCGTATTGTCCACAGCATGTTGCTTGAGCATTATCGCAAGCGTGTTGCGGATGAAAGTGACCCCGAGGCTGCTCTGGTTATTTGCATGGTTCGCTTCTCCGGCACATTTAATATACGCGACAATTCATCGTAACACTTCATGGCCACGTATATTTACGCCACGCACTCGCATGTTGTTCTCTAGAGCTTCTTGCTAAAATGGGTCTGTCCTAGTATTAGTACATATTAAAGTGTACACGCGTGACGTAGGCTGCAACAACGACAATGACGTTTCGCAAATAAGCTACATTGCCGCAGTTAAGATACCTCATATGTTTTCACGAGGTTCTCAAAGCTAGAGCTATACGTCAACATGGCCCATGTGTTCACTTCATAACCCCTCTACAGCCACTGCAACTTCCTCTGTTGTGGCCGACGCTTGTAAACATGAGAGAGAGGCGTTCCAACGCGCTGTTCTCGAAGGCAGCTTTCGCACCTGCTGCGCTCGTCGTCACGGGTTCATAGGGGCTGGCGGCGTGCATTCAGCTTGGACGACTGGTTGGATCCAACGTGCCATGACGTCACTCGGCGCGTACCATGTTTACAAACGTGAAGTAGGTTTATAAGGAGAGGGCGGGGCGCAACATCAACAAAAATCACGTACAGACGCCCTACAACGGGTACGTAAGGTCAGGCCTTTATAGTCGCGGGAGACTTCAACGTCACCAGGAATTAGTCACGGAACAAAAATACTTTTCTTTCCTTTTCTGCGTTCCTGAAAATGGTAATGTTATATTTTTATTCTGTGTGTCATCATTGATGTTTTCGGCAAAGTATTGGTGTGCAGTATTTTGCTATAAAATGAATAAATCAAGACATGAAGTGTCACATTTTTTTCTCTACTATTTGTGATCTTTGGAACGTGCGATGAACACTTGCATTCTATACGTTCAGTGAGCAAACATGCCACTTGCTATGGCGTCTGTGCCACAGCCGGAAATTCAAAATAAAGACAAGAGTGCGCGTACGTACAGAGCATGCCAGCCCGGTTGACTTGCATATGTTGGTAATCGCGGTTGCCTCGCCAGAAGGTGGATGGAGGGGAGTCCAGTGCAGATAGCCAATGCGGGATGGACTATTGAAGCTTTACAGTTAATGTTTAGTAGATAAGGCCTACCCCGATCTGCAGACTTTGATTATGAAACATATTTCACTAGTGCGCAGTTTCATAAGTTCATGAATGAAAACGAAATACGCCACTTTCGCACTACGCCTTATCATTTACCGTTCAACGGTTGAGCAGAAAGGGCAAGTGTGAACGATTAAGCGCAAGAACGCTAGCGGCACACTGAAAGGCCGATAATACTGAATCTGTCAGTATTACCACTCACAACTGCTAATCAGCAAAATACACTTCACGCTCCTTGATTCACAGCCTCGTTGCAACAGACGCCGTCGTTTCATATCGCCCAATTTTTTTTCACGAAGATACTAAAAACTGAAATACTCTGAGACAGTAACTATGGGAAAAAATTTAGGTGTGAGGCTGGCATTGCCGATGCCCCTGACGGCCACTGCATGGTAACCATCTAGACTGTAGGCATCGTCGGCCTCATCGTTGGCAGCTGGGAGCCAGCTGGGGGCAACGAAAACAGACAGTGCGGGACTTGCCGCCGTTGAAGCAGACTTTAAGCAAGAGCCAGGTGCTGATGCCTCGCAAACGGAAGCTGGCGAGACCGGGGCAGCCGTAGCCTTAAAAGCATGACCCCAGAGTCGACTGGACTTTAACGTCCTAAACCCGCATGATAATGAGAGACGCCGTTGGGGAGGCCGTCAAGAATTTGAACCATTTGCGTTTCTTCAATATGCACCTAAATCTAAGTCAAGTCAAGATCCTTGAAATGTGGCGCACACCCACGCTGGGGGATTCATCAAGAACCGGATAGTTTTCAAAAATGAGTTCCTTATTAACTGGTTAAAAATATTCTATTTACGAGAAAGAAAAACAAAGCATATAACAGGACGAACAATCTGTAGTGAACTGCAATGAAGTGGTGCATTTGATTTAAAGTGAATTTGGAAGAGCAATAAAATCTACCGAAAATTGATTTCAACACTTAAACCTCTTTGAACCTTTGACGATCTCCTGCAATGCGTCAACAATCTTCCCGTCACTGTGGCCAAAAGACAAAGCCATGAAAGCAAGCACGTTTTGCGCATTTAAGTTTATTCCGAGAAGGTGGCAAACGGCACCTCAAGTGTTTTTGCGTAAGGCAGATAATGTATTACAGTAAATGAGGTAATGTTCAGTTGGCTCATTTACTCCACAAACGGGACAATGCGGTGAGGCTGGCAGACCAGCTCTGTGTAAATATTGCAGAATTCATCCGCGCAGTCTGATGATACTGACTTACCATCCTCGCGTTTGACATATTTTACTATTCCAGTGATACATTAAGTGCTTGAATTATGATGCGGTCGTTAGTGAAGGGGCAGAAAATTCCTCTAACAGCACTTTCCTTTTAATATAGCGCCTATTAGGAATTTCCATACCAGTAATACCTCAAAACAGGCCCAGTTAAAGATGACTACAGGGGCCTAGGGCATTTTTTTATTCATCCAAATTGCGGCGGCCGCCGCCGGTATTTTTTATGACCAGCAGCGTCTCAGCAGCCCAGTACCATACGCATAACAACATCATAGCGGGTTAGAAGTTTTCGCGAATCCAAACTATTGATACCACGATTTACAGCAATGACGGTAGCCTTCCGAGTATATTGGGTTGCTTTGTTGTCATCATCTATTTAGCTTCTATACCGCACTTCTACTGTCATTGTTTCGTTGCGAACAAGGCCGCCGTAAGAGAGTCAGAACCTTCGCTATATCGCAGTTTTTAAAATTTGGTAAGCATCTTTGCTTAACACTGAGCGTGGTGATTTTCTAATACACCACGTTACAGCCAACTCAAGATTTCAAGAGAAGGTTTTCGAAACGCACATTTCACCGGCGAGAATCAACAACCATTGAAGAAGAAGTTGCACGTGCGTCACACTCCTCGAGATTTGCTCCTTCTAGAACAACTCTGGGCCTTTTCTACTGCAGCCTCAATAAGATTAAGAATCTTCGTCTCACTTAGTTGTTCGTGCCTAATGAGAAAAAAAGAAGAGGAGACGCTCGCGGAGAACGAAGCCGTTCGGACGCCTTTGTAGGAGAACTGCCGTTGTAGGGACGCCATCGGACGCCATCACCACTGATCTTCCGCTGAACCGGGCTCGTCCCTTCGGACTCTTTCGGACGGTGGTTTGGCTGAGTTTTTGGGTGAATTTGACCTGTTGAAACTAGCTGACGTGGCATATTACTTCTTTAAGCAATCGAATTAGTGCTAATGTCTAATTCATCTCCTGGCCAAGGGCATAGCCCTTGGTCAGCCTCCTTGCCTAATGATGAATTGCCATTGGAATATTTTTTCCGCAGTGGTGTTGGAAGCATCCCTGTTGCGCTGGTGCCTTCGAGTGGTGGATTTATTAGGCTCAACAACCCGAAGGCGATCCAGGTGGGGTTGCAGGCCATGACGCCGCACTTTCAGCTGATAAGTGATGTTCGTCAGTTCGGAAGAGGTGGTTTGGTATGCAGATCGTCAGATCCTTCGTGCGTTTCTGACATCCTAAAATGCAAGACATTTGCTTCGGTCCCGGTAAGTGCATTTATCCCGCCTCATTTAGCGTGTACTAAGGGAATTGTACGAGGAGTCGACTCTACATTAACGCCCGCTGAGACTCTGGAAAAGCTGTCTGATGCTGGGGTCATAGCTGTCTACCGATGCAACCGATTAGTTAACGGTGAGAAAGTCCCCACTGAGTCGGTTATTGCTACCTTTGCCGGAACTTCCTGTCCATCCGAGTTGAAAATATGGCCGCTCATTTTCAGAGTCGAACGTCTCGCTTCTCGTCCTCTCCAATGTCAAAACTGTTGGCGTTTTGGTCACAGTGCAAGGGGCTGTAAATCAAATTCACGTTGCCGCATCTGTGGCGATACCCACCCATCGAAGGAGTGCATCGCCGAAATCGAAAAGTGCTGCCTCTGTGCAGGAAATCACGCGGCCGATTATCTGAACTGCACCGCAAGGTCTAATGAAACGCAACTTCTAGAAATCATGGACAGACGTCGTTGCTCGCGGCGAGAAGCAATAACAGTTGTGAAGGATAGAGCCTTTGGATATGCCGGAGTCGCGTCGAGGCACGAACAACTAAGTGAGACGAAGATTCTTAATCTTATTGAGGCTGCAGTAGAAAAGGCGATGTCGAAAGCGCTGGAACACATAGTTACGAGCGTGAGTGAGTGCATCTCTCAAGTGTTTTGCTCACAGATGACACAGCTGGCTTCTGCGATAGCAGTACCGATGGCCAAGTCGGCACCTTGTGCAGTGGAAGTTATACCGAATTTAGCCCCACAGCGACAATCCCGCGAGGAGAAAACCCCAATTTCGTCCGTACCTTCTACGTCGACCCACGTGGAGGATCAGAATGAAATGGACGTATGCCAAGATTTCAGGCGTCAGAAGCGCACTGGATCTCCATTAAAATCTCCTGGCCCAAACCCAAAACCCAAAAAGGGCAGCGAAAATGCCAGTGCACTTTTTAAGGAGAGTATTTTAGAAGCTGCCGTTGCTGAAGTGTTTCGCTCGTCAACATAGATACCTTGAAAGTACTACAGTGGAATTGTGGGTCTTTGATTTCTGCTTCTACTGACTTACTTTGCTTAATTAATCAGTTATATCCGGATATAATCTTATTACAAGAAACCTGGCTTAACCCTGTTAAGAATTATCATTTCAACAATTTTAGAGCATTTCAGTTAGACCGTCCATCACTAGGAGGTGGTCTAATTATACTAGTCTCGAATAAATTTTGCCGCACAGCGAGCATAGCTTTTCAGCTTATGTCCACAGACTGTGAAATTTTGGCAATAGACCTCTGTCTGCCCGGTCACCACCCTTTTTCACTTATAAACGCATATTTTCCAACGGGTTTGCATAATACTCAACAATTAGATACTGCCTTAGCTAATTGCAAGAATGATTTCCTTCTGACTGGTGATTTCAACTCACATCATGTTTCATGGGGATTTCGAACAGACCATTCTGGTACTCTTCTGTGAGATTGGATGATTAATAAAAATCTAACCTGCCTAAATGATAGACAGCCTACTTTTATTCGCGGACGGACACGATCGGTATTAGATCTCACGTTTTGCAGCCCAAGTGTTTCAATAAAGTCTTGGAAAACAATTGATTTCTCTTCAAACAGTGACCATCTTCCTGTATACTTTGAAATCTCATGTGCTGTGAAATCTATTGAAAGGACAAAGAAAACATTGATCAATTACAAAAAATTTAAAGACTGCTTGCGTTCCAACATTAGGGCAGTGTCCAGTGGTCAAAATGAAGACCTCGGCAGAAATCTCTGTTCTGCCTTAAAAATCTCCAAGAACACTTCAGAATTTGTAATTGCTTCGTCGTCATCCAAAAGTGCCCAATCTAGTAGACGGTGGAATGATGAGTGCACACGAGATTATAGAAGAAGAAAAGCCGCATGGAAAAGACTTATATGTAATCAGAGTCCAAAAAATTGGAAGGATTATCAGTTCATTGCGGCAACATTTAAACGCACTGTATCGCAAGCGAAAGAGCAATATGACCAAGAACATTTCGAGTACCTGTCTAAATCAAATAACAAACGTGCTTTATTCAACTTCCTTCGTGGTAGGAAGAAGACCCCTATACCAGGAAACGTTGACTCAGTAGTTTACACCTCACAGGAACTACAGGAATCTTTGAATCAGTTGGCTAAAGAATTAGAAAACAGGTTCTCAACGCATCTTCCTAATTCGGCTTACACAACAACCATCTATGACTACACAGAAATATCGACTTCCGAATTAAATCAGGCTATGGAAAGATTGCCAAATGCAGCACCAGGCCCCGATGGAATAACAAATACAATGCTAAAAATACTTCACAGGGAATATCCGAATGATCTGTTAGGTCTCGTCAATTATTCCCTTAGAAGAGCATGGATCCCTTCCGAATGAAAGATTGCGAAAATTATACCATTTCTTAAGAAACAGGGGGCAGGCTATAATTTAGACAACATACGACCGATAGCCTTAACATCTAATGTAGTAAAACTTATTGAAAGGGTACTTCATGGTCGTATAATTAGGTTTATTAACGAGAACCAACTGTTGAGTTCTTCCCAAATTGGCTTTAGATTTGGATATTCCATATGGCATGCACATGTAGATCTGGAAAGTCGTATTCATATTGCCCGTCACAAAAAGCACTTTGCGGCTTTAGTAACGTTAGACATATGTAAAGCATATGATAGTGTAGAGTATTCTATCTTGACTAATCAGTTATGGAGTCATGGACTTCCACCTTACATAGTCGCATGGGTGACGGAATTTTTAAGTAGAAGAGAATTCTACTGTTATCAAGGCGGTTTCTCTTCCTGTAAGCACAAGCAAACCCGAGGTGTACCTCAGGGGTCAGTACTTTCCCCGGTTTTATTCAACATATTGCTTAGTACCATCCCCGTTCATCCAGAAGTGAAAACCTATGTTTATGCCGATGACATTGCTTTCTTTGCTATGTCACATGACTTCCACTGTCTCTACACTATCTTGCAAACATATCTTAATAAAATAGAACATTGGTTGGATGGATTGAAGTTGAACCTCAATACCAGTAAATGTGCTATTCTCGTTTTTCCAATCAAAGATCCCGTGCACATATCTATTAATTACAAGCTTCAAGATATCCCACAAGTACAATCATTGAAATATCTTGGAGTTGTGTATAATGAGCATCTAAATTGGCGCCCTCACATTGAATACATCGCGACAAAAGCAGTACGCGCGATGGGGGTAGAGGTTGAGCAATTGCAGATCAGGTATGAGAAGAAAGGCACTTTTGATTGTATATAAAATGTATGTCCGACCTGTGTTGGAGTTTGGCTGCATTCTTTTTTCTGGTGCGCCAGCCTACAAACTTCGGCCGCTCGTTCTGTAGGAAAGAGAGGCTTTACGGTTCTGCTTAGGACTTCCAAAGTATACTTCAAATGCAGTGTTATACCTTGAAGCACGAATACCAACCTTATTATGTCGCTTTAACATTCTTACTGTGCAGACCTTTTTACGACTATATGAAGCACCGTTTAACCTTGAACAAATTATTTTTATTTCCAATCCTGACCTATTCTTCTCCGTGCATTGGCCCAGATTAACCAAACCACAAATAGTATTTGTTCAATCGTTACTTGAGCCCCTAAATGTACACGTTCGTGATCTGATTCCTTTAACTGAGCAACAAAATTCTCCAGAAATTGTTTACCATGATATCTTCCCAACTCACGCAAAGCTATTACCTACAGGCATTTTAAATGGTTTATTGCAGGACCATTTAAGTACTATGCCAACAGATGTCATTATAGCAACGGACGCATCTCAATCACATGAAAAATCAGGCGTTGGAATATATTGCCCCGTACTTGATTGGTCATTTTCACTTCGCTTACCGGACTTTCTTCCTGTCTTTCTGGCTGAATTCATGGCAATAATGTTAGCTTTGCGAAAGGTAAATATTTCCATTCCAGTTGTAGCAGTCATAACTGATTCATTATCAGTGTGCTCTTCTCTGTCCGCATCTGGTCACTCACCTATAGTGAAACTTTTTAAATCGTTGATCCCCTGTCATCTCCGAAGTATTCATTTAATCTGGACACCAGGGCACAAAGGTTTGTTGTTAAACGAAATACCTGATTCTCTTGCGAAGGCATCCCTTTCGACACCAATTATTCCTATTTTCCCCCATACAGTATACATTATGGTGGCGCGATTTCGCACACTTAAAATCAGGCAAAATTTATCTGACCCTGCACTGACGGCTTCTCCAGAGTACAAACACTTGTTATTTCCCTGGAGCAGTGAACTGACTAAATCAAGGATGATGGAAGTTGTCATCACGAAATTTTGTTGCCGCGTTACCTCCCTCAATTTTTACTTGCATAGATCAGGCATATTGAATTCCCCTATGTGCATTTACTGTAATCAAGAGGAAACGATCAGTCATTTTTTATTACATTGTCGCCGTTTCGATTTATTCAGGCAAAGCATACTAGCACCACCTCTTCAAAGACTGGGCTTGCAACTATCACAGCCTGATCTTCTTTCATTTGGAGCCTCTACACTGGGTTTCAGCCACAGGGATGTTTTATTCGCCGTTCAAGAATACATCACTGCGACTAAACGATTTTCTTGCTAAATTGCTGTCTCAAAATTTTTCTTATTTTTTTCTGCAAACTTGATATCGGTATTTCAAATCAAAATTAAGTTACAAAAAAAATTGTAGGAATGACACAATGCTGAAAGTTTAGGGCAAATTCACCTTAAAATCGGCCAATCCCCTTCTTTGGGTACGAGCCATTTCTACAGGGAAACAACAACAACAACAACTCTGGACACCGCCATGGTAAGACTCCATTTTCTAGTGTCCTGGTTGAGCAAGTCTACGCTGTTGTTTCTCATTTAACGGCTCATTCATGAAGCGTTCAATGTCTCGCAAACATCCCCTGAGTAGTCACGCTCACCCTGAAACATATCGAGGCCAGAACAGTCCAGTTTAAACATAAGTTGTGTCATCGGCTTTCGTGTCTTCAAAACGGTAGTCGCGTTTTTAACCTGTTCATCATAATCCACAGCAGTTCCAATGGTTATGAGTAGCGAGGGCATGCATTGGAAGAAAATTGTCGGCTGTTTGTGCGCTATTTCAAACAAATGGCTTGGTTGTGTGGAATCTACCAGTGTAAATAGCAGTATGAGGATCCGCAGCCTGAGTGAACCAGATAATTTTTTCGACCTTTGATCGAGGACAACCCCTGGATAAATCGCAGCAATAAATTAGAAACGTTTTATTATAGAGTAGCAGCATTCCCGTGGTGACTCTCATGTCGGTTTGGTCACTTTGAACATGAACTACTTGCCTTTTTTTTTGGGCCGCTAGCTGTCCATGTTAGCTTACATTTGCACGTTCTACTGTGGACGGCCAATTGGCTCCCAAAACCACTCAATTAGTTGGCATGCAGTAGCAGCATTCACGTGGTGATTCGCATATTGGTATGACCACTCAGGCATGAAATGCTTGACACTTTCTTTTTTTTTTGCTGCTAACTGTAGATTTATGCTTACCTTCCTGCAGTCTACTGCGGATGGCAAGTAGCTTCCAAAACGACTCAATGGATTGTCGAGTTCGCCATTTCTATTGGTCGAGAAGCTTTTTATCTTTTGCGGCGTTCAGTAGGCGCACAATATGTATATCTTCTTTATCTTGATGGTTGGGCTTATAGTGTGGCATTGCTGAACACGAGGGCAAGATGCGGATTCCTGTTCACCGCAGGTGCATTTAGATGGGTTGTTTTGTAGTCCCCCACCACTGCGTGCCTTGACTGTCGTTCATAACAATTATTAAATTAGCCTTCTTTATCCTTCAGAGTACCCCGATTTTAGGTCACGAAGATGTCACAAGCATGTTTCGATAGACGGATTCCTGCGTCCGTTTATATACGTTTCGCAGAGCAAGGCCCAGTTATTCTGTCGGGCTGTTTACCGCCTAACACTCGGCCGTAGATGCAATATCCTGGCTCCCCTACATCAGCAGCACACCAGGAGTTCAGCGCCGATCGACAGAGGTGGTCTAGACTCCTCTATCCGGAGCCTTCCACGCAGCGAGGTGCTATGGTCGACTGGATCCAACAGCGACGACACAGGACCGAACGTGCGGACAAAAGTTGGTGACTCGGGCGTTTGCGCCGCCTTCCCGATGCATGATGCACCTGTGGTACAGCGCCTGGAGGCGCCAACACTCAACTACACTAGGAAGATGGCTTTGGTGGGTGCATATTTGTAGACATATATGCTGCTTTTTTCGTAGCACCGGACGAGCTACTAGACGTGGTAGATTAGGCTGTTGGCTTATAGAGTAAAAATCGTGGCTAATTTCTCTCTGTAGGAATTGTTATAACAAGAAAGGGAAGTGTGTCTTCACAAATAGTGTTGAGCGTTCATTGTGCATTGTTTTGCCACAAAGGCGAAGGAATGAATGCTACAGCTAGAAATTGAAAATTCAAGCTAGGAACGACAACTACCTCGAAACTTTCAGCGCGCACCTCAAGCCGAAAGCACGCACGGAATCAGCGTTCACAACACATGTGCGCACTAACTACTGTCACAGCTCGACACTTCAAGCACGCTGTTAACAAGCAAAAAAGACGCTCGAAACGAACGTTGCACAACCATTGTGTGCCTCAAATTTTCTTGTCATAAATGACATGTGCATTATCGATGTGTATCCTTGATAGCAATGAGGCGTCTATAGTTTTCAAAGCGCAAGCAAGCCAGATGGCAAATAATATTGTAGTAATATTATCTGGGGCTTTAGATGCTTTCTGAAACCGTGATATGGTTATTAGAAACATGGTTGTTAAAAGCTCAAGAAATTCCGGTCATCTGGTGTTTTTTTTTATTCACCTTGAAATCACACAGCATACTGGCCTCCGGCGCTTCTGCTTCACTTAATATGAATGTCAAGGCTGGGATTGAATTGGTGACTTACGGGTCAGCAGCCATATGATGAAAGTTGTGGGTTAAAAGAGGCCCTTTTTGCTCAACCACTTTTAGAGTTTATAGTGCTATGCGTAACTTAAAAAATTGAACATAGCGGGGGAAAAAAAAACATACGTTCACTGTGTGGGTACTCAGGAATATAAACCGCAAGTCGGCACTTTCCACACCTTTTCTTGTGAATGCTTTCTTTTTCTATGCGCAACCTTTTAGTTTCCAGATTAGGCTTTTTTGTCAATGTACTAAGGGAGGCCCCGCCGCGGTGGTCTAGTGGATAAAAAACACGGCTGCTTACCCGCAGGTCGCGGGTTCAAATCCCGGCTGTGGCGGCTGCATTTCCAATGGAGGCGTAAATGTTGTAAGCCCGTGTGCTCAGATTTGGGTATACATGTTTAAGAACCCAAGGTGGTCAAAATTTACTGAGCCGTCCACTACGGCGTCTCTCATGATGATATGGTGGTTTTGGGACGTTATACTCCACCTATCAATCATCAGTCATATCAATGTACTAAGTGTGTTACTTGAAGTCTTATGCGGACTTATTTCACGATTTTAATAATAGTTGATATAAAAAGCGAAACAGGCCTTTCATAAAATACTGATTATTTTGTCATGCAAAGGATCGTTGAGAATTGGAAATTGTTAGGAGCTAAGGTCAGACGCATATGCAGATCGCAGAACTTCCCTAAAATATTTGCCTATTTTCTCCTTGTTTTTTGTTTCATTCTTTTTTGTATATCTCCTTGTTTCGAATGCACATATGGTGTGCCGGATCAGTCATGCATCGGGCGTGTCTTTAGGCGACCAAGTGCTTGAACGAGTTGGCTTAGAGAGCATTACACATAATGAAAAGCGAAAGATGAACAGCTGCAGCTTCTCAGTGACCGCATAATTTGAAACTAGCGAAATTCGTAACTACTTTATTAGTTTTTGGGCAAGTTGTTTGAGGATCTCCTTGTTTCGAATGCCCATATGGTGTGCCGGATCAGTCATGCATCGGGCGTGTCTTTAGGCGACCAAATGCTTGAACGAGTTGGCTTAGAGAGCATTACACATAATGACAAGCGAAAGATGAACAGCTACAGCTTCTCAGTGACCGCATAATTTGAAACTAGCAAAATCCGTAACTACTTTATTAGTTTTTGTGCAAGTTGTTTGAGGTTGACAACATTCCGTGCGATTTCAAAGCTTCAACTGAGTTTTTAACGTGATAGCGTTAAAGAGCTCACTTCGCAGATATTCTGGCGTCAGCGTCGTTGGTTGCGATCGAAGGACCACTTTATGCATGACCGAAAAAGCGAAAACTATGCAAATAAAATAAATAATAAAAATACTGGTGAGAGTGGGGATCGAATGAAAATTGCTTGCATGGCGGGCGGATGTTTTACTACACGCCCCTGCGTCTACGTGTTAATATAGCGAAGCTAACTTCCTCTGTTTGTAATTGCAGGTAAAGTAACTTCCATGCTTTACCAACACACCGGTTCTGTAGACTTGCTTCACAATGCAACATGAATGTTGGCGTATACTGACGCGTGGTACAAGCGCCTATTTGCAGTGGGTGTCAAAACATGCGCTTATCATTATGATCTCGTGCTTTAAAGCTTGTCACCCACTACAAAAGCCACACACGCAATTACGTCTATTCTCTCAAGTCAACGCAGTGGGTGCACAGCAAGTTCGAAAAGGTTTCGTGCACCGAGTATTTAAAGTACGCACTAGGAAATATAACTCTAAACTAAAAAGGCGAAGGTTTGGGGTATTCTTGTTTTTTGCCTTTTTTTTGTTCGCAGTGCTGGCTATCTTCACTTTGATGATCGTGCTCACTATGGGTCGGCAGAAATAATCGGAGCTTACCTAAGCTCATTCATCAAAATTTTCCTAAACTACACTTGTACGGTCTCACGGCTCAAGTGAGTCAAGTGCCTCATGAATACATTATTGTGCAAATAAGTTTTCGATCATAAAGCCCGTGGCCTTTAACGCCAATAACTTGCCGTTAAAGAGATTGCGACGAGAAGCCAAGGCACTCGCCCTTAAAGAGCTCGTTTTGGCAGATACTACTGTGGCAGCGTCGGCGTCGTTCGTTGTGATCGAAATATTATTTTATGCGTGACCGAGAAATTTATAACAATGTAAATATAATAAATAATAAAAATACTGTGTCAGAGTAGAGATTGAATCCTGGTCGTCTGCGTGGCGTGTGGATGTTCTACCACACGGCCATGCGTCTGCTTGTGAAAACAGTGAAAAGAACTTCGTCTGCTTGGAAATGCATTGAAGGTAACTTTCATGCTTTAAGAACCCACGCGTCCTTTATACATGCTTGAAATGCAACATGAAGTTTTGCAGTAAGGACGCGTGTTATAAGCGCCCATTGGCAGCGGGCGTCAGAACAAGCAATTATCATAGCGGCTTCATGGTTTAAAGCCGGTCCCACTCTACAAGAGGCATACACGCAACGGCGCCTCTTCCCTTAAGGCCACGTAGTGGGTGCATCGCAAGTTCGAAAATGTTACTTGCGCTAAGTATTTCAAGAAGGCGATATAGGAATTGCCGCACCAAACTGCAAAAGGCGAAGGTTTGGGGTGTTCTTATTCTTTTTTGTTCGCATTACTAGTTACTTTCACCTTGATTTCGCTATGGGTCGGTAGAAAAAGTTGGAGCTTACTTAACCTTATTTATCGACACTTTCTTCAACTGGACTTGTTCGGTCTCACGGCTATATAAATATAGTCAAGCGACTCATGAATCCGGTAATGTGTAATTAGGTTCTCGATCATAATGCCCGTGCGCTTTAACGCCAATAACTTGCCGTTAAGCAGATTGCGGCGAGAAGTAGAGGCGCTCGCCATTCCTCTTACTCCATTGCTCACGCCTCACGTTACTAAATATCCCAGTGGCGTATGTGCGTTGAAACATGTGTGAGTACACGTGATTATTGATATAAATTTTCATGAGCCGAATGGTGAAACTGAATATGAGTAGATACGCCCATAGGTCGGCAGAAGACGTGGTTATCAGCTATAATGAATAACGAAATATATTTTCTTTTTAGAGCTCACTCGCCCTCAGAATCGCACATTTTTTTCTCAACAGGGTTCATCGGATTCCGATTCATATTTTTTTTTTCTGAATCGCACTCCCTCGCGAACATATTTAAAGGCCGGACTTGGTCGCTTTTACAACTAGCCAAAATATTCCTCAAGAGGCTCTCTCAAGTTTGCAATCACGTTCTCACGTGAGTCCGAGCAATTTGACTCACGAGTTTAGCTCTCATTATGGCGGCGTTTCGCGCAGGACCACGCTCTGCTTTGCGCATCGCCGTCGCTTCAAGCCCTGCACGTGGCGGCTGCGCCTGTCGCCGTAACACGCGACCTGTCGGAGGCACGAGAAGTGGCCATGGTGTGAGATGACGTCAGAGGCGTGACGAACCGCGACGACGATGGCGATGACGGTGACGCTGGAGGCGTCGCGACAATCCACCGAGGTTAGCCACGGGCGGGCGCCTTGGCCGACGTGTTAAGGTTTTCCCAATGATTGTACGACAATCTTTGATCAATTTTGTTCTCAAGAATTTAAGAGAAAAATTTTTTTCTGTGACCTAAATAAAAAAAATTGTGTGCAATCTGTGTCTCGGTGTTTTTGTTGAACTGGTTGTATCGTGGGCGATTCTTTAAACGTGGGTAGAATGACCCTTCAATAGCTAATTGTGGATGTGATGCGCAGAGAAAACGAAATTGGATAATGGGCTTTTCAGAATTCAGCTTGGAGGGCGGAGTTTTCATGATTGCTTAATAAAAATAGTGCAGTAGAGCGCTCGAGAAAATTGTAGTTAGAAAGCGGCAGAGAATGAAATAACAAAAATGCCATCCGCCGATTATTACCACCGTAGAGCAAGAGCGCCAATTTTGACATGTGCAGATTCGCCAAACAACCACAGGTGTTTACTTCGCAAGTGCGCTAACGTCAACTTTAAATCCTCTTTTCACGAGCGAGCAAAAACGTCTAACAGCTAAAAGTTATAAATAAACGGATTAAAGTGACGCAGAATTGGGCACTTTACACTTGAAAAGCTATAATAAAAAAATTCACGCCGTTGCATACGCATTATTCGCCAAAAGCAACTCGAAGGGGAAATAATTTTGGTGTGGGTGTTTTGTCATTGTAGTCGCGATTGACAGCGCAGCGTAAGAGCTTTTTTGACGCTGTGGGTAATCAGATGATTGTAATGAATCATAGCTAAGCCCTCCGCAGTGGGTTCGTAGTTTTCAATCGCGCTGATGTAGCGCATTCACATAGCGTGATGTCTAGTGAGATTCTATGGTTCGGCAGGCAATATTAAATGCGAAGTATTTGCGAACTCTGAGCACTTTTATCTATCTATCTATCTATCTATCTATCTATCTATCTATCTATCTATCTATCTATCTATCTATCTATCTATCTATCTATCTATCTATCTATCTATCTATCTATCTATCTATCTATCTGTCTGTCTGTCTGTCTGTCTGTCTGTCTGTCTGTCTGTCTGTCTGTCTGTCTGTCTGTCTGTCTGTCTGTCTGTCTGTCTGTCTGTCTGTCTATCTATCTATCTATCTATCTATCTATCTATCTATCTATCTATCTATCTATCTATCTATCTATCTATCCGCCTACGACTTTTAGTTCTCCTGGCCTTGGTATGGCATAACACGACTTTTTGAAGAACATATTTGACTAGTCATAACATAAAAATCATCACATGTATATCGTGAATGTCATGATTTACATTTCCTGGTCCTGCAGCTCTTGCGGTGGTTTCATTCACATGGCATGTTGCAAAACTGGCATGAATGCATGGCGAACACAAGCGACAACACTAACATGAAAATCATGACATGCGTGTCGTGTACCAACATGACTACATGCCACGCTCATATTGCGCTCACGGCCATATCGCTAGCGTCACATATACCAAATATGGTATTACAATACGTAAATGAATGGCGAAGGTATGTGACTGGTGCAAGCATGATAATCATAAGATGCGTGTCATGTAATACCATGACTACATGCCATCCTCATGATGCCATGGTGGCCGTTTCTCTAGCTTCACTTATACCAAATTTCATATACCTGGACGTGAATGGATGACGAAAATATAATACTGGTGCAAACATGATAAACATGTCATGTGTCATGGCATGTGTCATGTAACAACATGACTACATGCTACGCTCATGAGTCGCTCGCGGCCGTTTCACTGGCTTCACATGTACTAAACTCAGTATTACGTGACGCGAACGGACGAAATAGGTAAATGACACATCCATACATGATAATCGCGACATGCTTGTCATGTAACAACATGACTACACGTCACAGAGATGATGGGCTTATGGCCGTTTCAATAGCTTCCATATGCCAAATTTGGTATTACGTGACGCCAATGGATGCCGAAAGTATGTGACTGGTGCAAGCATGATAATCATGAAATGCGTGTCATGTGAGAGCATCACTACACGCCACAGTCAAGGCACCAAGGTATTTTAACGTGACGTGGTGCGCATGCTCGCTTGCGTTCATTTCGTCGCGTCACGCCTGCGTTGCCATGCCAGGCGCCGGTCCTGCAATATACTCGCAGGCGCGGACAGTGCTGCGTTTCTTTGACGCATGCGCGTTTCAGCGCGTCCGGCGTCCCTTCGTTATAAAAAGAGGTAGACGCAGGGTTGTCTGGGTAACGCATTGGTGTGAAATGCAGGATGTGGCATTTCGCGCCGGTTGCTGTGGGGCCGCGCCGACGGACGCTGGTCGCGCCTGGCGTCAGACTATAGAGTGGTCGCGTTTTTCTAACGATAGCGTCGCTGTTCCCAACGTGCGCACGCGTCAACGCTACATTGGAGCATATTGGGCCCTTCATGATGCGCTCGCGGCCGTTTCGCTATAGCTACACATATACTGAATTTGGTATCATGTGACGTGAATAGATGAAGAAGGTAAGCGACACATCCAAACATGATAATCACATGGCAGTCATGTACGGCATCGTTCACTTCCACCTCGAAACGTTGTGACGATTTCAAAGTGACATATCAGCATTTCTCATGCATGCTTCGCATATCATCGATTCGCACTGTACGTGGGATCTGCCAATTTTTTGATTACGCAATAGCAGCATTTACGGGGTGACTTGCATGTTGTTTTTGACAATCTTGGCCCTGCATGTCGATTTCAGCTTACGTTTGCGCCATATACTGAGGACAGCCAAATCGCTTCCAAGACAATTTGATGAGTTTACGTGTTTGCTATTATAACTTTATAAGCAATTGGTCCTACAACATATTCGCTTACATTGAAAATGCAGCCGCCGCAGCCTGGATTTGATTCCGTGACCTGCGGGTCAGCAGTCGAGTACCTTAGGCACAAGACCACCGTGGCGGAGATTTTTTCTTCTTCGAAGCACCCAGTTTGCAAAGCAAGATGATGTATGCATATTTCGCTATATGAATTGCAGTATCCCATTACAAACGTTTAGCTCAGCAAAACCAAGTTCTTCTTGCGGGCTGGTTGCAGCCTTAGATTCAGCCGCCGACGCAAGATACGGGCCTATCTATATCAGGAGGACGGTGAGAGTTTAGCCGCGGTGGAACGAGGTGGCCTGGACTCCGCTATCTGACGCTATTGGCAGCGCTGTGCCATGGACAACTCAAGCCAACTGCGATGACGCAGGACCGCAGGCGCGGAGAGCAGTTGGCGATTCTGGCGTTTTCGGCGCCTTCCTTATGCATGATGCACCTGTAGTACGCAGCATCTGGAGCCACCGACGCTCGACCACGCAGAAGCCGACGCAAATGGTTGCATATTAGATGCGAAGCAGCTCTTCACTGTGTAATACCGTACGTACGTGAATCCGTGTGAACGCGCCGCAACACGCTCCTCGCCACAAGTGTTCGAGCAGTGCCAAGCATAGAGTTTCCTAATTTTAACTAGGGGGCACTCTGGCGCTGCCATCGTTCAGCGACCATGGGAATGATAGGTAGTACACACATTTGCCTAGACTTCGTGATTGCGGGTGGTGAATTGTACTTGCGGCTTCGTTTATTGCTGGTTACAATTTCGTTTTTAAGAAAAGATTGAAACCTTTTAAACTTTGTGACCTGGTTTGAAAAGGTAAGCTTTAAAAAACAAGGTGGTGAAGCGCAACTACTGAACATTTGCTGATTTTTTGTTTCGTGAGAAAACAGCTCCAAGCCCCATGAACACAAACGAAGCCAGAAGCAGGCCGGAAGTACGAAGATTAGACAAATGTGTGTACTACCCATCATTCGCATGCTCGCTGAAGCGCCGTGCGTTGCAGCTCCCGTAGACACTGGAGAGTTTTAGTACTGCGTACGCTGCGTACGTGGCAGCGTTGCGTACGTAAGGACGCCACGTTCTGCGTAGTGCGCATTCGCAGACCGCGACGCGCACGTATCGCGTTACGTACGCAGCCGCTACGTACCCACGCATGAGATGGGTGCTTGCGTACGTATGAGGTGATCGCGCCACTCTCGAACAAGTTCGCGACAGCGCGAGACTTCGTTTAACAAAATGGCGGCATCAAAGGCAAGCACCGACCGGCTCTGTGGCTTAAAATATGGCCACAATCTGGCTATAACACTTGAATTGGCTCACATTGGCTGTCAACAGCACGTGCTTCTATTTTGATCTACCAGATGGCGCAACACGCTTCTCGCTCGTTACGTACGTGGGTGCTACGGCGTACTAAAAGACGATTAGTGGCAAACGATGCCACGTAACGCAAGGTGCTTGCGTGATGCGTACGTAGCACGATTCCGCAGTACTAAAACTCTCTATTAGCACCAGAGTTCCCTCTGGTGTACATTAAGAAACGCTATTGTGCCAAGTGGGTCACGCCGCAACTGCGCGTTAACGTCACACTCCCCTCGCAGTGCGCTCTGACGTCACTCTCTTTCTCGCCTGTGCTCGTGCCTGAGGCGGCAGCCTTGTCTGTTCTTCCGCAACGCTTGCCGCTACCGCCACTGGCTGCCCTACCAGGAACGTCACTCACTACACCACCGACTCGTTGGTACTGGAAGATTGATCCGGAACCTCTCGAACATGCTCCTGTACCGAGTGTGTTGCCTTTCGCGACTACGACCTCGTGGTCCTTGCGCTGTACCTCGTTCCCAACATGCCATAGGAACAGGTTAAGTGCTGTCGTGAGGAGACATTGACTGATTGAGGCGAAACGTGTCGACGAGTGCCTCCTAAAGGCGTACTGACACAAAATTGCACGGCCGAAATAGCCTGAGAAATCAATTCCCGTAAGATAGCATATATCATCTGAAAAATATCAACGGCGAATATAATTTGGAAGGTATCTTAAATAATTTATGATCCCTACTTGAGCAATCGACTCCATCGCGATATTGCCATCCTCGAAGGGGACCCTTTGAGAGCCCTCTATTTTCCTCCCATCGCCACGCTGCAGTCAATAAAAAGGGTCAAGACGACGTCCTAGCCGCCGTATTTCTTTAGCCGCGTATGTTACTGAAATTGCTGGTCGCGAGTGCGTGGCTGTGGCGCACGCTGTGAAAGTTTTGTGTTAGGTGCATTGACACTGCAGTCCCGTTTCTCATTCGAAAGTATTTCTTTATGCGGGTCATGCGGAAGTGGGTCAGAGTTTCGTATGCTTATGCGATCGAGAGTTGCGCACAATAGGTGGCGGTACTTGCACCCGCTGGCTTTTCGTTTTTGGAGCTCTCTGAAACCAGAACGGCTCTATAATGAGGGGCTTGTAATAATGATCTGTTTTGTGTTACAGCAAACGATGTGTCGTGTTTTAAATAACAGGCCCCGAGCAACACATTGCAGCAGAAAACACGATGTCATAGTTTTTGTGTCAGTATCCCTTTAAGGCCTGACCCCACGAACCCGTTACAGCGGGTGGCTTTTATGACATGGCGCCAAGCCCTCTCCCCAAGGGGAGTTGCCGTGCGTGGCTACGTGACGTTGCGCGCCCTCTCTATCTATAAGGAGAGGTCGGGTCCACACGTCAAGAAAGCACGCTCTGACGCGCTACGAACGTGTACGTAAGGTCACATTTTTGTGGACGCGGTAGACTTCAACGTCTCCAGAAATTTTTATACTTTTTTTTCCTTTTGTGCTTTCCTAAAATATTCAATGTTATATTTTTATTCTGTATCTCCTCATTGATGCTTTGAGCAAAGTATTGGTGTGCACTATTTCACTATACAAAAAAATAAGATTGGTCAGGAAGTGTAACATCTTCTTCTCTTCGACTTGTTGTCTTTTGAACGCGCGATAAATACTTGCATTCTATTTGTTCAGTGTGCGAACATGCCACTTGCTAGGGCACCTGTGTCACAGCCGGAAATGAAATAAAATGGTGCAAGAGTGCACTTACCTACAGAGTATGCTGACCCGGTTGACGGACGTATGTTGCTCGCACATAAAGGGGATGGAGGTGAGCCCAGTGAAGATAGCCAATTCAAAACAGACTAATGAAAGCTTACAGTCAATTTTTAGTAGACATGGCCTTCCAAACCATGGTTTTAAATAATGAAACGTAGTTCACTAGTGCGCAGTACGTCTCAGTTATTCATGAACGAAAACAAAATATGCCACCTTCGCATTACGCCTTATCATCCGCATTTCTACGGTTGAGCAGAGAAAGAAATGTGAACGACTAAACTTGGACTGCGCAAGAACACTTGTGGCACAGTGAAAGGCCAATTAGACTGAATTCTATTGCAGTATCACTACACAAAACTGCCAAGTGGGAGAACACCAGCCTTCACGATGCTTGTTTTTGAGCCTCGTTGCAATGGATGCCATTGTTTCACGCCACCCATTTTCTAACGCAGATACTGAAAAGCTGGGATACTCTGATATAGTAACTACTGGACGAAATTTAGGTGCGAGGCTGGCATTGTGCAGGCCCTTGACGGCCACCGCATGGTATCAATCAAGGCCCCAGACAGCAAACATTATCGTTAGCAACTGAGAACCTGCTCGGAGCAAGGAAAACATTGTGGGACTTGCGCCGTTGAAGAGGACGTCAAACAAGAGCCTGGTACTAAGGCACCGCAGACAGAACTGGCTAGACTGGGACAGCAGCAGCCTTAAGCAGATCCCATAGCCGACTAGACAAATGTTGGGATTTAACGTCCCAAATCCAGGTAATAATGACAGACACCGTTGTGGAGGCCGTCGAGAATTTGAACTATGGGGGATCTTCAAGTTGCACCTAAGTTTGTTTGTTTGTTGGTTTTCAGTATGTACTGGCACATACCCACTCTGGGTGATTTGCCATGAAATTTAGTAGTAGCCTACATGTGATACACTGATTTAGAGTGGAAGTGCACGGGCTGCAGTCATTTTTGTCTTCATTGAAAAAGTGGTGGCCGCCACCGAGATTTTTCATGAAGACCAGCAGGCCAGCAACCCACTACCATACGAATAAGGCAATCGTAACGGGTCGCAAGTTCTTTCTAAACCAAACTATTGATATCACGCTCTACAGCAATGACGGTAGTCTTCCGAGTATATTAGGTTGCCTTGTTAGCACCCTCAATTTGAACTGCTATACCCCACTTCTACTGCGTCGTTTCATTGTGAATGAGGCCGCCGCAGGAGAGTCGAAACCTTCGCTATTTCCCCATTTTTAAATTTTGTAAGCATCTTTGTTTAAAATTGAGCGTGAATATTCCCGGACACAGCAATTTATATGGAACTCAGGATTTCAGGGGAGGGTTGCCAAAACGCTCATTTCACGTGCGAGAATCACCATCCGCTGAAGAAGAAGTTGCACGTGCGCTGCACTCCTGGAGATCTGCTCGTTCTAGAACAACGCTGGACACCGCCATGGTAAGACGCCCTTTTCTAGTCTCTTGTTTGAGCTAGTCGACGCTGTTGGTCTCATTGTTGGTTTCTCATTTAAGTGTTCTTTTATTAAATGTTCATTGTCTCGCAAACATCCCCTGAGTACTAAAACTCACCTTGAAACATATCGAGAGCAAAAAAATCCAGTTTAAACATAAATTGTGTCATTGGACTTCGTGTCCTCACAACGGTAGTCGCGTTTCTAACTTGTTCATGAGAACCCACAGGAGTTCCGATGGTCATGAGTAGTTAGGGCGTGGATTGAAAAAAAATTGTCGGCTGTTTATGCGCTGTTTCACACAAATGGTTTGGTTGTGTGCAATCTATTACTGAAAATCGCAGTATGTGGATTCGCAGCCTGTGTGAACCACATGCTTTTTTCCCACCTTTTGATCGAGGATAACGCCGGGAGAAACCGCAGCGATAAATTAAATAACGTTGTATTCTGCAGTAGCAGCATTTATGTTGTGGCCCTCATGCCGTGTTGGTTACTTTGGACATGAACTCCTTGCCGAATTTTTGGGCCGCTACCTGTTTATTCTAGGTTACATTTGCGCATTTAACTTTGGATGGGCTCCCAAAATCACTCAACGAGTTGACATGCAGTAGCAGCATTTATGTGGTGACTCGCATATTGGTTTGGCCATTTAAGCATGAAACCCTTGACGGTTTCTTTTGCTGCCAACTTTTGATTTAAGCTTACCTTTGTGCATTCTACTGTGGGGTGCAAGTAGCTTCCAAAATGACTCAATCAGTTGAGGTGTGGGGCTATTTCTATAAGTCGAGAAACTTTTGCGGTTTTCAGTTCATGTGATAATATCTTTTTTTCTTGATGGTTGGGCTTTTAATGTGGCATTACGGAACACGAGGGAACGATGCAGATCCCTCTTAACCACAGATGCATTGAGATGGGCAGTTTGTAGCCCCCAATACTGCGTGTTTCGTAGTGGGCCTGTCGTTCACAACTCCTTTATAGCACCTAGTTTTCATGCAAGCCACGAAGATGTTACAAACATGTTTCGGTAGACGGATTTCAGCATCCGTTTATATACGTTTCGCAGAGCAAGGCCCAGTTCATATCTCGTGCTGGTTACCGCCCAACACTTGGCCACCG
This sequence comes from Rhipicephalus microplus, assembly GCF_043290135.1. NCBI lineage: Eukaryota > Metazoa > Arthropoda > Arachnida > Ixodida > Ixodidae > Rhipicephalus > Rhipicephalus microplus. The sequence goes on along the minus strand of NC_134701.1, from coordinate 269,258,993 downwards.
AAGCAATGTCCTGGCTTCCCTACATCAGCAGCACACGACGAGTTCAGCCGCAATCGGCCGAGGTGGTCTGCACTCCTCCATCCGGAGCCTTCCACGCAGTGAGATGCTATGGTCGACTCTACCCAACAGCTACGACGGCGAACCACACGTGCGGGCAGCAGTTGGCGACTCGGCTGTTTGCGCCGCCTTCCCGATGCATGATGCACCTGTGGTACAGCGCCTGGAGGCGCCAAAGCTCTACTACACTAGGAAGACGGCGCTGGTAGGTGCATATTTATACACATATATGCTGCTTCGTTGCACTGGACGAGCTACTAGACGTGGTCGAATAGGCTGTCGGCCTATACAGTAAAAACGTGGTTGATCCATCTTTTTAGGAATTGTTATAACAAGAAAGGGAAGCCTGTCTTCACAAAGGCAGTTGAGCGTTTATTGTACGTTGTTTTGCCACAAAGTCGAACAAACGGATGCTACAGCTAGAAATTGAAAATGCGAGCGGAGAACGACCACTACCTCGAAACTTTTAGCGCGACTGTTACGACTGTTACCGATCGACTTTTGAAGGGTCCTGTTCAACCAGAAAAAAAGATGCACTAAACGAACGCAAAAGTATAGACCGCACAAGCGCGAACAGTCACAGTCCTCACTTCTTCGTGTGTGAGAAGCGAGCTCGATTTTAAAGCGTGGCAGCAGAAGGGAGCGAAGTGACCTTTTTGCTCTCCCCAACCACGAGTCTGATAACCGTGCGCGCAGGAAAGACTGCGCTCTGTGGAGGCGGCACTTAAAAAAACGCTAGAAGCGACGACCTTGCGAGCGCGCCCAACGCGAAGCGATCGCGCCAACTCGCTACTGATGACAATAGCGTGATGAAGTCAGAGCTCTGAGGACCGACATACGGTATATGTTGTGTATAAATAGCTTGTCAATGGCATGTTTGACAACGTACGTTTCGTGGCCTAGTGAATAGCGGCGCGCGTTGCAGATAGGTCGATGAATAGACGCATCACGACGTAAACATTCGGTCTTGTTTATTTTTCATAGAATCTGTTAGATTGTTTTGCAACGTTTTTCTTTTACCGGACGGAAGTACGTCAGCGAGGCCCAAATAGACCCCGACATAAAACACTTTTGTGTTAAAAAAAGAAGGCTGTCTTTCTTTCCGAGCGTAATATTCAGCATCTATCTCGCTTGTGTTGCATTACCGACGCGTGCCTCGAATTTCCCAGTTACGAATGGAATGTGCTTTATCTGGATTCGGGACGTTAAACCCCACATATCAATCATGTGCATTATCAAGGTGACAATAGTATCTATGATAGGATAGGTGTGCCTAGTTTTCGAAATGCCAGCAAGCCAGATGACGGGTATTATTGTAGTAGTGTAATAATATTTGGGGCAGATTTGGGTGCAGGTTAAGGAACCCCAGGTAGTCCGAATTTCCGGAGCCCTCCACTAAGGCGTCTCTCCTAATCATATGGTGGTTTTGGGACGTTAAACACTATGAATCAATCAATAAAACGGGGTGATAAGAATATTATCTGGGGCTTTAGATAGTTCCTGAAACCATTATACGATTATAAGAAACGGAGTAGTGAAGGGCTCCCGAAATTCTGACAATACACTGTTTCTTTTTTTGCGTTTTGACATCGCACAGTACACCGGCCCCTGACAGCTCTCTTCTACCGAAATACGGCTGCAATCGCATATTTTGAATCTACGACCTACGGGTCAGCAGCCGGATAATGAATGTTGTGGGTTAAAAAAGGTGCTTTTGACCAAACCACATCTTAGAATTTATTGCCATATATGCGTAACTTCAGAAATCAAACATAGCACGAAAAAATTGCGTTCACTAGGATCTCTGTGGGGCAAAGTGGAAATTCGCGCTGTTTATATATGCATTGAAACACCCATTGCGCTTCATTTCGTCAAGTAAATTCATAAATAAATAGTAAGTATGCGCTTGTTTCTGTACTTTTTCTTGTGAACGTCTTTTTTTAGCACCTTTTAGTTTCGAGACGACTTTTTGGGAATGTACGAAGTGTGCTGCTAAAAGTATTTTGCATTTTAATAATTAGCTCCTTATTTTCACGCAAGTATTAACATCTCGAATATTGGATATAAAAAGCGAGACAGGCCATTCATAGAACAAAGGATGTGCCTTCGTGTCAAAGGTTCGTTGAGAATTGAAACGTTGTTAGAAGAGTCAGTCACATATGCAGCTCGTCAGCACACTCCTAGAATATTCTATTTCCTCTCGCTCTTATATTTCTTTACTTTTTTTGTGTCTCTTTGTTTCCATTGCACGTATTGTGTGCCGCTATAATCATGAATCAGGTGTCGGTGTCCTTGAGCGACCAAACGTTTGCCCCAGTTGGTTTAGATGGCATTACATATGATGACAAACGAAACATGAACGCCTACAGCTTTCTAACGACCGCTTGTTTTCAAACTAGCGAGATTCGTAACTATGTTATTAGTTTTCGTGCGTGTGGTTGTTCTCGCTAACATGCAATGCGATTTCATAACTTCTCCCGAGTGTTTTCAAACGACAGCGTTAAAGAGGTCATTTCGCAGATATTCGAGCGTCAGCGCCGTTGGTTAGCAGCGATAAATCATTGTATGCACGGCCGAAAATGAGAAACAATAGAAACAAAATGAATGATGGAAAACCCCTTGATAAGAAAGGACTGGAACCCGGATCTTTAGCGTGGAGTGCGGATGTTCGAACCCACGGCCATGCGTGTGCTTGAAAATACGGTGAAAGGAACTTCCTCTGCTTGGAAATGCAGTGCAAGTAATTTTGATGATCTAAAAACACATTTGTCCAGTATATATGCATCACAATACGACAAAAAATATTGCAATAATGAAGCACCCATTACCAGCATGTGTCAGAACATTGATCATAATTGCTTCGTTGTTTAAAGCTGGTCACCCACTACAAAAGGCACACATGCAGCTGCGCCTATTTCTTTAAGGCCATATGGTGGGTGCATATCAAGTTCGGAAAGGTTTCGTGCGCTACGTACATGAAGTATTCGGACTGAGAACTGGATACTGCAATCGCGCTACACTCTTAAAGGCGCAATTTCGGAGCATCCTCATTTTTTTCGTCTGTGTTGTTCGCAGTGCCGGTTACTTTGCCTTTGATTATCGTGCTCACTATGGGTCGGTAGAAAAAATTGGAGCTCACTTAAGCTTATTCATCGCAATTTTCCTAAGATGGATTCCACTGTATCGCGGCTCAATGCAGTTAAGCGAGTCCTTTTGCGTGCAATTAGGCTTTCGATGCTGATGCCCATGCTTTAACGCCATTAAACGCCGTTAAATTTATTGCGGTGAAAAGCCAAAGAACTCGCCCTCCCTCTTACTACATTGCTCACGCCTCGCATCGATCGTTATCCCGGTGGCACATCTGCGCGAGTAGCCGTGATAATAAACATGAAATCATAAGGCAAGTGCAAATGCGGAAGATAAGAATACAGGACCATAGGTCGGCAGAAGACGTAGAAAACAGTTATACTCACTAAATAATGGGCATGTACACTCGCACAAGTTTTTCTGAACTGGTCTACTTTGATTCATAATTTTTCCTCAAGTGGACTCACTCTCTCACCAACATTTCTTTTAAAAACTGGACTCACTAGCTATTACAACTCCACCAAATTATTCCTCCAGCGACTCTCTGAGATTAGAATTCAAGTAGCGATGTGAGTCGGAGTCAGTCTACTCGCTAGTGTGTCGTCCTTCAATGCTCACCATGGCGGCGTTTCGCGCAGGGTCACGTTCTGCTTCGCGAATCGCCGACGCTGTAAGCCCTGCACGTGGTGGTACCGCCACTCGCCGTATAACACCCAATATGCCTTGGACGAAGAAGACGGCCACAGCGTGAGAAGACGTCTGCGGCGTCTCGGACGACGACGACAACGGGGATTACGAAGGCACTGAAGTCGGTGTGACTGTCCACAGATGCTAGCCGCCGGCCGGCGCCTTTGGTGGCGTTTTGATGTTTTGTTTTTATTTATACCTTAATGTTTGTTCGATTTTGTTCCTAATAACTGCAGTAAAGAAAAAATTTTTGCACGACAGAAATAAAAGAATTGTACGCGAGCTGCGTGTCACTGGGTTTTTTTTTTTTCGATGGCTTTAGTTTGGGAGCTTCGTTAAACATGAGCAGAACGACCCTTAATTGCGAACTGTAGATGTGAAGCTCAGAGGAAATAAAAACAACATAATCTTTTGTGAGTTTTTTTTTTAATGTGGAAACTTCATGATCTTTCAATAAAACTAGTGTAGTGAAGCGCTAGAGAAAATTGTCATCAAAAAGTCACCCACCACGCCATAATAAAAATATCATCGTCCGATTATGATATTAAAAAAACAAATGCACCAATTTGGGTGTCTGCAAAGTCTCCTTAGAAACGCTAGCGTTTACTTCGTAAGTTCGCTAAAGGCAATCGTATTTATTTATTTTTTTGCAAGCAGTTAGAAATGAACGATTTACAGTGACGCTTAATCGAGCACTTTAGATGTGAAATGTCCATATCATAAGCAGCCTTCATTGGCGTTCTGCGGGGACGATAAACGCCTGAATATAGATTGTAGAGTCATGTGGGTAATTCTTGCATTGTCAAAAATCAAGCTATCAGACACACGTGCACCAATGTACACACGAACACATGCGCTCGCTTTTTAAATGTAATGCCTTTTTACGTCTACTATAGATGAGATGTTGAAACACGAGGGCGAAAGTGTTTTTGCCAAGTTCATTTTGTTTGTGCACCAGCCCCGAAAGGGTTGTCACGGTTTCAGCTACTCGGCCATCTTCCTGTCACAAATTCATTCCGCAAGCTCTTCGGTAGTTTCATTTAACTTCAATATTTACCTGCCTACATGCACACTTCTTGTGTGGGCGGTGCGTTTGTATCACTGGCCAGGTAACATGCTGATGGAAGAATTCGGAGGACACGCAAATCATTGGTGAAAAAAGAAAACAAGGTGAGTTCCTTGCGCTTCATTGTTAACATTTTTGAGGGGAAGGGGCTTCGCATCATTACCTTGAATTCGTGCCTCGAGCTGCCATACCCTTAGGACTGTATTGACCTCTTTCGCGGAACGTTCTCAACAATGAAATGAGGTGGTTAAGCCTTACGGGCTGTTAAGCATGGAAGCCACCGTTTCGTCCCTCACCGGGACATGTTTGGCACTCGGACCTTTAACGGTCGCTGTGTTGCTGACATTAGTATATTCAAGAATAAGCACTTTCACACCCTGACTGAATTTTGGGTGCACTTTCACCGTTTATGCATGTAGCATAATTTGAAGAAAAGGGGCTGCTTCAGTAGCATTTTCGAGCGATTACGCACAATAAATGAACTACCACTGAACAGCTTCATGCTATTTCGGAAGTGTCCGCTTCAAAGGATCAGTGGCTATGGTGCTCGGTTATTGAGGAGACGGTCGCTGGTTAGATTGTGGTTTCGAAAGTCGAATTTTGGTGTAGGCGAAATCGTAGAAGTCCGGGTAATGTGTGAGGTCTGTGCACGTTTTCGAACATCAGAAGGTCGAAATAACCGAAGCCCTCCACTGCGGCGTTCCTAATATTTATATCGTATTTTGATACGTAATATCCCAGATATTATTATTTTGAAAGGGCACAAGTGACGCATGGAAAGACGAGAATACCGGCAGATTGTTGAGTGACACGTGTGTGTAACAGGATCTGACGCACATTCCTCCAATACAACTGCTCGAGAGAGAAATGGGCCGATAGCGAAGGTTTAGGGCGATAGAAAGTATTGCTGCAGCATGCGCAATAACACACCGTATTGCATGAAATTTTGAAATGCCTAAAGATTGCGTTCCATTTAGCGTATTGTTGCTCTATGAGCCCCATTGCAGGTGTATTAGCGTAGACTTTTGTGGTACATTCTTGCGAAGAGCCTCGATTTCATACGTAGAACAATACACAGAAAAGAATCTGAAAGGGAAGGTTGGATATTTTTTATTTACCAATAGCTTCCTGTACGAAATAATCGTGTTATTCATTCGTTGTGCGGTGACGTGCTCTGGTTGGCACTTCTGCGGATGAGGACGGTAGCTGAGTGATGACGGCACCATCATCGTTGACGGAGATGTTTCTGCCAGCTCATTAGTGAAGTTCTCCTTGTGCGGGTGATTTTTTTTTTGCATATGACGCTTAACCTCCAGTAGGGCACTCATGACTTCCTAAAGGCAATCCATGGGCCAACGACTACTTCTGACACAAAGGTGTGGCTAGCGATGTTGAGAGAACCCTGCACCAGCGCGATAATGAACAGAACATCATATGTGCATTGTTTACTGTCACTACCGAGATTGTGCGCCACAAAAAAAGCTGCCTCTTAAATGTCTTGTTACTAAAAAGTTTGTATTAAAGAGTTTTATTGCACTCAGTTTTTACCAAGACAAGCATACAAGCCAATCACTCTTTTGAAAATTACACCCACCACGTGGGGTGAACAATGGTAGCCAAGCCTTGTAAGTGAAAAGCTTCGTGAGTTTTTGTCCGAGACTTCTTCTTGAAAAATTATTTTTAAATATATTTGTCGACGTGAGCACAAACACTTTTCAACTAAGCAATAATTCAGCCAGAATGTGTAACGGCGTAATTACGGCAATAAGGTATTTCACGGAAGTATAATAATGAACCTATATACTTATATCATTTACGACGACTTCACTCTTGTTTTCTTTATTCTAAGCACGGCTTTAAATCATCATAATCTCATTCACAATATTTTACGGGCGAAGCTCCTTAAGCCGTAGTTTGAGCATCTGCGATGTATGTAGTAGTAGTAGCAGTAGTAGTATTAGTAGTAGTAGGTAGGCACCTCCACGGCTTGACTAGAGGAGCGGTACATGTGAAGCCTTTTCAATTGAGGAGGGAACTCACGCACGTTAATCATGAACAAAAAGATAGTTGTTTCTGAATAAATAACCTAGAGAGAAAAGCATCGGTTACTTAATGTCTAATAAAATTGCCTTGAATTTGATCCAAACTAGTATCACAAGGACGCAATTAGAGCTCTACCTGACCATAAGGGGTTGCGATGTTAAACTAGCTGGGCGTAATCTCCTTGGTTTTAGCAAAGTTTAGCGAGGATATGGCCGCAGTACCATCAACTAGTGGCTGTGAAAGGTGGGAACTAGACACGCAGCGCAGGCCACAAGAAAGTGTGCGCGTGCCGCTCACTCTACTCCGGCCGTGCCACCTCTGGTTTAGTGCTTGGAATGCCCGCTGGATGGCGGTACTTCTATATGATGAAGATTTGATGAAAAATACTCTAGCAGAACTCGCTGTTGGGCTAGCTGGTGCACTTTTTCATAAAGTATTTAACATCGCGCCGAAAGAACAACCACACACAGAAATAAACAATTATGGACACCACGGGCACTCTGTGTCGACAAAAAGTGGGTTTATATTAGCCTGTTTCCTCAAGGAATAAACAGTTGTATGGAGTGCAATGGTGTCTATATGTGTTTCTTTCTGTGTGTGGTTGTTCTTTCGGCGCAACGTTGAATATTTTGAAAGATATGATCAGAAGAGGTGACATGGCGGTACTTGGAGTGTTCACTATATGGACGGCCGGATGGACAGATTCACGGACGGAGAGACAGACAGACAGACAGACAGACAGACAGACAGACAGACAGACAAACGAACGAACGCAATGAAATGGAACAAAAAAAAACTTTATTTCAGTCCTGCAGGACGCGCTTAGCGCGTAGCGGGCGTCTCCCACGTAGGGACCGACAGGGAGTACCTGGCGGCCGCTTCGTGGGCCTGCTGGACGGCCCATTGCTGGTCGGCGAGAAGTGAGCTCCTGAGGGACCTCTCCCACTTGCTTGAGGTAGAGTCGGGAGGAGTTGTTCTACGCCCCCAGAGCATGTGTTCGAGTGTCGCTGTGTGTCCACATGATGGGCATTGTCGCTGGGGTATGCATCGGGATAATAAACGTGAAGCGTGGCAAGGTTTGGGTACGTGTGTGTCTGTAATAAGCGTAAGGTTAATGCCTGTGGTCAGTTGAGTTTCGAATGTGGGGGTGAAAAAACGCAGCGTTCCAAGCAAAAGTGCTTTGTAATTTCATTGTACGTAATTGGTGCATCCCGATTAGTATCCAACCCAGCAAGATGAGGTTGCCCTGTGGCAGTGCGGTCGGTAAGTGCGCGCGCTGCATCATGGGCGATCTCGTTGAGGTTGTATAGGGCACCCGGCACCTGGCCGAGATGGGCGGGGAACCAGATGACAGTGTGGTGCTTCAGGGCACTCGGGTCCGCATTGCGCAGGATACGTAACGCCTGGGAACGAACGAACGGACGCACGAACGAATGCATGGACAGACGGACGGATGGACGGAAGGATGAATGCACGGACGGATGAATTCGTAGACGGACCAACGCACGAACAGTCGGACGGATGGTCACGCAGTTTGACGCGCGGACGGACAGAAGCAAGAACGATCGAGCAGGGCAGACAAACAAGCGGGTGCTCCACCCCACTGAGCATCATGCACTCCATTAAATTGGTGTGATTTATTTTTAATCCGGAAACGACGCTCACTACCCTTTTAGGGGTTGACAATGACGGGCGGCAGTCATTGTCTGCGCACAGAGCTAACCAGAGCACCGTACACATTAGACCAGCATAGCGGTGTCTAAGTTATTGCTCATCTAAAATATTGATACTACGCCTAACAGCAGCCTTTCTTCTACCTTGCTAGATAATTTCGTTGCACAATGTGCATGCGCTGCTGTACGATCTATTTGAAATACGGTACCCCACTTCTACGGCAGTATCTTCATTGCAAGCAAGGCCGCTGTAAGACACTTTAAACCTCCGCTGTTTCATCAATTTTTTTATTTGGTTGGCATCACTGCTTAAGTTTACCGTGAATGTTCTCGATCACACCATTTCTGACCGAAGCTGGGATTTCACGGCAAGGTTGTCGAAACGTGCATTTTATGTACGAGATTCAGCATCCACCGAAGAAGAAGTTGCATGATTGTTGCACTCCACATGTCCTCAAGATTTAAATAATAATAATAAAATCAGAATGCCTCATCCGCCTGGCTCATGGTCGATTCCCCAGTGTGGGTAGGTGCACATGATCCAAGGAGCATCATCATCATCATCCTCAAGATTTGCTCGTTCAGAACACGGACACCGCCATGGTAAGGCACCATTTCCTTTTCCTGTTGAAGCTCGTCATGGCTATTGTTTCTTTTTACTTCACGGCTCATTCGTGAGGTGTTCAATGTATCGCAACCTTCGATCAAGCGTTCACTCATATTTAAACATGTCTAGAGTCCTAAACCACCTAGTTTAAGTATGAAACGGTTAATCCGACTTCATGTCTTCAGACACAATTCCCGTTTCTGTCCATTTGACGGGACCCACGGGAGTCCCAGCTGTTATGAGTGGTGAGACCAAAGATTAAAAAATGTTAGATATTTGAGCACTTTCAAACAGGCGGTTTGGTTTTGTAGAATCTGACAATGAATCGCACAGCCTTGAAAACGTGCAGTACGTGGAAGCACCTCCTGTGCGCACCAATGTGCTTTTTTCGCACCTATAGATCGAACTGAGTGAGCATGGGGCGCAATGACGGCGGTAAATGAAATACCTTGTTATTTTTCGGTAGCAGCATATACACGGTGACTCGCATGTTGGCTCTGCCACTTTAACCCTTTATGGGACAGTGGGACATTTACAACCCACTTTTTGACAGCAGTTTAGAAGCCGCGCCACACCAAAACCACCGCCGCTGTTTAGCCGAGACTGCTCTTGCCATCTGGTGAGTGTCTAACCTAACGTTTTTAAACATTATTTTCTACGAAGCTCTAGGGGGCAGCACAATATGACGTTTCATTCGAAGCGGTCCGAATTCGTTTACCGCGCTCAGTATCGCGGGTATTTTGAGTCGACGTGCACTAAATACACAATGACAAGTAAGTGTGAAAGTTTTATTTCTCGTGTGGGTTTCTATATATAATCACTGTGTTATGTTTTCTGATTTTATTGTAGTACCCGGAAAGTTGTGCAACATGAGTGATGCAACTCGGAGCTGGCGAAATTTCCTAGGCCTAATTTTATTCTCGCTTACGTCGGAATTTTAGCGTGCTATTGCATTCTCTTTTCATTCCAAGGAGGTCGCTATCAGTTGAAGAAGCGGTTGAGCTTCTATTCAGGCTTCCAGATGATCCTCGAGAAATCGACATCGAGAGTGAACTTGCAGACAGTGAGAATGAAGTTGTGCCCGCGCTGGCTCCGGTCGAGGAAAGTGACTCAGATGACACTGCGCTTGATCACCATCCACAAGCACAGGAAAAAGGAGGCGATCATCGTACGTCAGGAAGAAGCCCCCAAAAAAAAGAAAAGACGCCCGAGAAGTCCTGAGCCAGTCCAATCGAATAAGTCTGACAGCCAAGATGTTGCCTCGGAAGGAACCGCTTTGTGGTCTACAGCTCTTCCGGTTCTCAACAATCGCTCTGTGAGTAGCCTGGAACCGCAGTATTCAAGCAAGTTGTCCTCATCTTGTACACCATCCGAGTCATTCAGCCTGTACTTCAATGATGATGTACTTGAAATGATCGTGCTTGAAACAAACCGCTATGCCAGGCAGGAGGCTCGAAGAGGGTGGCACGATCTAACAAAAGGTGAACTGAAAGCCTATTTGGGCATTCTTATTTTGATGAGCGTAAATCCTGCGCACCATCTGTACCTCTACTGGAGTAGCGACAGCTTTTTCAATGTGAAGGAGATATCCAGTGTGATGACATTCAAGAGGTTTCAGGCCATTATGAACTCACTGCACTTTTACGACAATGAGAATATAAAAAGTAAAGGTGAAGAGGGTTTTGATAGACTGGCCAAAATACGACCTCTTGTGGACACCTTGAACAAAAAGTTTCTTCAAGAGTACAAGCCTTCTGGCCACCAGGCAATTGACGAAAGTATGGTGCGTTTCAAAGAACGATCGGCTTTGAAACAGTATGCCCCCATGAAACCAATCAAACGCGGGTACAAGGTATGGTGTAGAGCGGACTCTGTGACTGGCTACCTCTGCGAGTTTCAAATATATGAAGGGAAGTCTGCAGAAAGAGAGGCTGGTCGTACACTTGGAGAACATGTCGTTCTTTCTCTTTGCAACAATGTTGACGAAGACAGTACGCTCTACTTTGATAACTTCTTCACTACGACCAAGCTCATGGAAGAGCTTTCAGAAAAACAAATTATGGCAGCAGGCACGGTTAGAACAAATAGGAAGGATTTACCTCATGAAATCAAAGTGGACCAGAAATTGAAGAGAGGGGACTATGTTTGGCGATCAAAGGGCCAATTGACGGCGTACCAGTGGCGTGACAACCGAAATATGACGATGCTGTCAAACTTCCATGATCCATCTCAGGTGGTTGAAGTGAACCGGACGCTTTCTAATGGAGCCAAGGTGGGCGTGACATGCCCCAAAGTAGTCTCTGACTACAATAAGTTCGTGGGGGGTGTCGACCGATTCGACCAAAAGCGTAACGCATATATGTGCGACCGTAGGTCGAAAAAGGGTTGGTACAGACTCTTCTATTACCTCTTAGATGCAGCTGTAGTCAACGCTTTCATTCAGCATTGCCACTTCACACCAAACGAATACTTGTGGTTTCGTCTTGCCCTTGGAAGGGAGCTTATCAGCGGTCAGAGCTTCAGGAAAAAGACGGCCATTCCCGCTTTTCAGCACAAGAAGCGTGGACGTCAGTCTGGACAGAAGATGGTGGGCGTTCCTGGAGAAATCAGATTTCACAAAGGTGACCACCACCCTGTGAAGACAACCGGACGTAAACGGTGCAGGTGGTGTTCTACCAAGGCGAAGGAAATTAGGACGGCACTTGTATGCAAAGTCTGCAACGTGTTGTTGTGTGCTACATGTTTCCTGCCTTTTCATAACGGAAAGTGAAGGTTTTCATACAGCCAGACGTTGCTGTTTCCAAGAGTGCAATTTTGAATAAATTTAGTACCCACATTTTTTTTATTGCCAACAGCCCTGTCAAATGTGGTTACTGGGACCATATTGTCCCACATTCTCTGGTTGTCTGAACAACCAGTGGGACATATTCGTCCCACTTTTTTTGAGTCCCCCTTTGCACTGAAGAAACTAAAATTTTATATGTCACATAGTGATGTAGTAACCATCAGTTTTATACAGACAAAATGAATTGATCGTGTTTTTTCTCATTGTGTCCCATAAAGGGTTAGCATGAAATTCTCGCTGGATGTTTTTTTCTTGCTACATGTCGATTGTAGTCTTACATTTCCGCTTTCTACTGAAGAAGGCCAAGTATAGCTTCAAATACGACTGAATAAGCTGACGTTCTCGCTATTTTTGCAAGTCGAGAACCTTTCACTTTCGTGGTTTTCAGTCGGCTTACACTTTAAAGCAAATTACACCCATATAGGTGTAATATAGTGTCTATAACTCACACCCCTACACCCCACAAAATGGGTGTAACAAGCGGGACTAAACCTATACCATGGGCGAATTCCTTAATTTACACCCAAGGGTACGAACATTTTTTTGGGGCGTAAAAGCAAACTTACACCCAAGTGGCCTTAAGGGAGGGAGGGAGTAAAAGCGAATGTACACCTAAGTAGTCTTAGGGCGTAGGACGTAGTCTTTCTGTGACACCCTAACACTTTTAAACAACAAAAGTAGTGTAGGGGTGCAATTCACCCAAACAGCAAAAAGGGTGTGGGGGTGTTCATGCAGAATTACGCCCCAACACCCATGCGAAAAATACCTTAATTCGAGTGTTACCCCTTTGCACTAGGCCCCCGTGGAAGCACGTGAAAGCTTACCTTTTAGTTCATGCGCAGAGTTCCTATTGTAGTGGCTCTTGCCACAGTGTGGTAATCCTGGCCCTAGCACGGCTTTTATGGTGCATATATGAAGCACAACATACTAGGCTCTCACATATAACATGTAATCCTAGCTGCATGCGAACACATCCCTCAAAATTAGCTGTCACACGTAACACAATGTTCACAAAGTCATCCCCTAGTGCAAAATGAAATCAAGCTTTATTTCATTAGACACAGAGCACATACAGGCTTCAGAGACAAGTAGTAGCTTAATCAAAACCCTTTGTTAATTGTGTAGAGCAGAATGCCATCTGCTAGAAAAGAGGACCGGAAATCAGACGTCGATGGTATGACACGGAGCTCTAACGACCAAGGCATGCATATCAAAATGCAACACAAGAGCCTTTATTTGCACTTAAAACAAAAGTAACTTTAACATGCTTCAATGCAACACAAAAGTACAGTGCAGTGAAGCATACAAAGAGCAGGAAGAGTAGTTCAATGCAGCATGCCTTATTTCTCCAATACACAGAATTAATATATCAAAGCACACTGCAATTGCCACATTTATACGCCACAGTTTGCACGTGTTGGAGCATGCCTTATCCATATTATGCAAGGCTAGTGGTATTCTAATAAATGTACTGAGAAAACAGTCTTAAATACCATTTTCATTTCAGAATAACCCTTGTATGTTCAGACATTCAGAATACTGGAGAAACAATAATACAGGAGTGAGGACAATAGGCAAAATTACAATGGCTAAGCAGTGTCACTAGATACTAACCATGCAGAATACTTCATGTAAAGATGTAAAATATTAAGTGCATCACATAATAACATGTCACCCTGAAACATTGCAATGTTAAAGAACATAAATGGACACACAAAATCAAGGCGAAAGATTAGCCACTTAAAGCTAGCAGAGGTGGAACAGGCAAGCTAAGACCTGGAGCAATAATTTGGAGAATCATATCTTGCTTTTCCAGGAAGAAAATTTAAATTTGGGGCAGGATTCAGGAAAAACAAATGCAGCATTTTTGAGCCTGAAATTTTACATTTACAGCATTGATTGATATCTGGAGTTTAACACCTCAAAACCACCATATGTTATCAGAAACGCCATGGTGGAGGGCTCAGGAAATTTTAACCACCTGGGGTTCTTTAACCGGCACCCAAATCTATGCACACGGGTCTGCAACGTTTCCGCCTTCATTGGAAATGTAGCCACCGCCGCCGCGATTCGATCTCGCTACGTGGGGGTCAACCTTAGCCAATAGACCACCGCGGCGGGGAAAATAGGAGGTGGTATATTAAATATATCACATAACAAGATATATTTTGGCGAATGAAACGTCAAATGAAAACAAGTGCCGAAGCATCGATCTTTTCACCATAACTTTGGCATGCGGTTTGAATGCGTCCGTTGAGATGTGATGTTTACGGATGCTCTAAACTACATACTTATATGATAGGTGTAACATTCAAGGAAACACGCTTGGGTGTAGCTTGTGAACATACACCTCTAGTACGCCTAAACATGCTAAATGGGTGTACAAAGGGTGTAAATACTTAAATTACACCAGTTCAGATAAATTTGGCAGAACTAATAAGTGTAAGAAGAGGGATTTATTGAAAAATCCACCCTTAAGGGTGTTGAATGGTTTGCGGTGCACCGTGTGCTGGCGGTATAGTTCTTATACCACTGTTAGGGCTTCCAGTGTGACATTGCGCAACACGATCACAAATTGTGGAATCGACATCGAGTCCTCGTGTTGTGTGATGCCTCAGTGAAATCCTCTTAACAGCAGATGCATATAGATGAGTAACTTTCCAGCTGTGCAACACTGCGTGCCTCGTTTCGTGCCTTTGGTTCATAACAGGCATAAAAGCCATACACTTGTCTTTTGGCTCCTTCAAAGCACGCACTTTTCAAGACACGATGATGCGATAAGCATGTTTCCCCAGGTTATTTCCGGCCTCTGATTTTATACGTTTTGCAGAGCATGGCCAAGTTCTCTAAGGTTGGTTGCCGCTTAACAATCGGCTGGCGGCGGAATATTCGGGCCTTCCCACATCAGCAGCGCGCCCGGAGTTCAGCACCGGCAGAGCTAGGTGGCCTGGACTCCGCTATTCGGCGCATTCCACGTGGCACGGTGCCACGCATGATTCAAGCTGACAGCGATGACACACGACCGCAGGCGCGGGCAGCAGTGGGCGACTTGGTCGTTTGCGCCGCCTTCCCGATGCATGATGCATCTGCAGTACGAAACCTGAAAGCGCCTGCATTTGTCAACGCTGGAGATCCCGACGCTGGTGGGTGCATACTTATTCACATATGTTGCTGCTTCATACTACCTGACAAGCGTAGGACTAATTGTCGGCCTACACTGAAAAAAGAGTAAAAAAGCATGAGTAAAAGGGGCGTCTTTGTGTTCTATCTTAATAATCAGCATATATAACTCGCTTGCGTAGCATTGCCCCTGCGTGTTCCGAATCGCCTAGTCGCAAACGCCATGTACGTTATCGGAGTGACCATAGTACCCTTGATAGGAAAAAGGCAGCGCCGAGTTTGCAAAACGGAAGCATGCCAGATGACGATTGATAATGCTATACTATCATGTCTTTAGGTACATCCTAAAACCATATCGTGCTTATGAGAAACGCTGTACTGGAGGGCTCCCGATAATCCAACCATCTGGTGTTTTTTATCGCATGCTGACAGCGTACAGTGCACAGGCCTCTGGCACTTCTTCGCTGGAATGCTACTGCCATGGCCGGTATCATACCCGTGCCTCACCGGTGAGCAGCCAGATGAGTTCAAGGTGAAAAAGAGGCCTTTTTTGCTTAGCCATCAATTTAGTTGTGGTGGGATATGCAGAACTTTGAAAAGTAGCACGAAAAACAAAAATGAGTTTCAGCATTACGTTGAAACGATGAATGCATTAGCAAGAAGTTTGAATAACCCACGAAGACGCAGCTACGAATTTTCTACACACCACTGGAGCACAAAGAGATTCACACCATGTTGCAAAAAAGAGCAGCATTGCGCACGAGAGGCGTCACGGGTTCAAGGGCGCCAATGCGGGTGATGCGGCTAGCGCTGGAAGATTGGTGAGCGGTGGTCGCGGTAGCAGCACGCGGTGCCGCTACCGCCGCTCAGGTGGGGAACGCGCTGCCAATGTCACCAATGCAGAAGCCGATGCTGTTTGATTTTAAATGCGAAGCATTTCTCAGCGAACTTGGGCAACTTTGACCATACCTACCTGTCTCTATCAATGTAGCCGCCTATGACATTTAGCTCTTCTGGCCGCTTCGATAATGCTATCGATACCAAAATCGGTATGGCATAACATGACTATTTGACGAGCATAAGTGACCAGTAGTAACAAGAAAATTATGGCATGAATATCATGATTTACATGTCATGGTTTTGCTGCGATTACGGTGGTTTCGTTCACATGACATATTGCAAAACTGGTATAGTATGGCATGGCTGCATGGCGAAAATAAGCGATAGGTCATAACGTGGAAATGATGATATAGATGTCATCTAAGTCATGACTGCACGCCACTGGCATGTTGCGCTCGCAGTCGTTTCGCTAGCTTCACATATACCCATTTGGTATTGCGTGACGTGAATGGAGGACGAAGAAGACCTATGACTGGTGCAACCATGACCATCATGACATACGTGTCACGTAGGAACATGACTACATACCACGCTTATGGCGCGCTTTCGCCAGTTTCGCTTGTTTCACGTGAAGCGAATTTCGTATTACTTGACGTGGAAGGATGACGAAGGTAGGCACGTTCGAACATGATAATCATAATATGTGTGTCATTTAAAACATGACTACATGCTACGCTCATAGCATGCCCACGGCCGTTTCGCTAGCTTCATATATCATATTTGGTATAACGTGACGCGAACGGATGAAGGTAAATGAGACATCAAACATGATAATCATGACCTTCGCGTCATGTAAAACATGACTACATGCTACGCTCATAGCACACTCACGGCCGTTTTGCTAGTTTAGCATATAACAAATTTGGTATTACGCGACGTCAATAGACGACGAAGGTAAATGACACGTACAAACATAATAATGATGACATGCTTGTCATGTAAAACATGACTGCATGCTACGCTCATAGTGCGCTCGCGGCCATTTCGCTAGCTTCACATAGAGCAAATTTGTCAGGAGGTTTAGAAAGTGGCAATGGGTACTTCCTGAATCTCTGAGGGCATACACGTATTTCTAATTTTGGATAGCCTTACAGACACTGCGGTTTGCTTTGCAGCACAGGTTACACGAACAATTCGTATATCAGATAAGACACCACTACCACGAAGCGCTCAAGGAAGGTCACGATATTGTATTTCAGTGGTTGCCGAGTCATTGCAGAATTGTGGGCAATGACCACGCGGATGAAGCTGCTTGATCAGCTCATGACCAAGACCTGCGTACGCCCATACTATTCTTGAGAACGGACGCTGCAAGGCAGCTACAATCACTTGCTCGCCGTATAAGTATCCTACAATGAAATACACCAGGTTTCTCCAACACGCATTTGTATTCGATCGACCCAAACTTGCAACTTTGTTTGCAATGCGGGCTCCCACGATGCGTTGAAACTTTACGGTGTCGCATGAGGTTGGGCGTCGCGTTGACGAATGCGTACTCTCGTCTCCTTGGAATGGCGAGCACTTCGACCTGCAACATCTGCGCCTGCGAGAAAACGCTCGAGCACATTCTATGTCATTGCCCAGCATACCAGTCTGAACGACGTATTATGGAACCCATGCTCCGTCAGCTGGATTCACGGCCGCTTACAGAAGAGAAGATCCTGGGACCTTGGCCGACGGCCTCCCATACACGCAAAGCCACAAAAGCCCTCTTACACTTCTTAAGGACCACCAGACTTCACGGCCGCTTGTGAAAGAACAGTGTGACACCATGCTGTGTAGTCTCGAGCTGACCATTCATCCTTCTCTTTCTTACTTCTCTTCTTTTTTATCTCTGTCCTTTCTTTTATTCTCCCTTTCCTCCACCCCAAATGTAGGGTAGCCAACCGAGCCAAGCTTGGTTAACCTCCCTGCCTTTCTTCTCTATTTATCGCTCTCTCTCTTTTTTGAATAGCTGTAACTCCACTTGTCCAGGTGCAAGCTTTGGGACACATTATTCAGTTTTACGCTGGGCGTTTTGAGCAGCAGAGAGGCTAAAACACTCTATTAACTGCCAAGGCCACACGCAGTTAAGCATGGAAACCACGGAGCAAGAAACAAGCAGCTGTAAGCATCCCGCTGCACCACAGACGACGTGGTTCACCGACTTAGCTCTTCCGTCGCTAATTGGCTGCGTCACGCCGCAACGGAAATTTGGACGAAAATGTGTCTCAGGCATATTCTTCGAATAGCAAAGAATGTCATACGAGCGCGAAAGAAACAGCCCTTGCACGGTGGTCTGAGAAGATTGAATGGCAAACAGCGAGGCGAATTCGCCACTATAGTGAATGGGCCTTGAAGGGCCAGTAAAGAGCCTTGAGGTCCAAAAATATTTAAAAAAAAGATATATGTGCAGTTTATCTTTGCAAACATACTGCCGCAAGAATTTCGCGAATACGTGCTATAATAAGGAATTTACAGGGGTTAGAACATTGGTCTAAGTTGGTTTCAAATTTTCGCGCGGCCTCGCCCCCCTTCTTTCTTCCATGAAAGGGAAGGCGTAGCCCATCGTCGTGACTCCACCCTTTTCGGCAACATGCTTACACGTCAGCGATGACGTCATCGGCGAACTTCATCAGTCGCAACGCACTTCCGCTAGCTGTGAAACGTGGTTGTTTACCGTTGGCCGCACCGGCCGCGGGTCAACCATGCAAGCGTCAGGTGCGAAGTGTCGACCACAAACGATCAGGTCCCCGACACACGTCGCTGCATGACCGATTCGCTTAAGTGATGTAGCGCGCAGGGCCCCGCCGTGAGCCACCCGGTGCCGATGCTTCTCCGCTCCCCAGTCACTCGATTTGCAGCCGACCACAGAGCAACGCTCATCGCCCGTGTTGCTCATATCAAGAGTGAAGTAAGGTCGTATGTGCGCACAGGCGCTATAGTGTAGCGAGTAGTGTACACGTGCACGCGACAACTTCGAGGTTGCTTCTTTCACCACAGTGCCAAAAAACAGGGGGCAGTTTCGTAGCTGTGGGTGGGAACAGGAACTGACATTGACTTTACTACTATTTCTTCACACCTGATTTAGACAAATCGGCGAGCTGCGTGCTACGTCACTTCGCCGATCGCCGAGTTGACGTCACTGCGCGTGCAAGGGGGTTGGCGAGACGTAGAAAAGAAGCGCGGGAATTGTTTTTTAAAAAGGAGGCTTTGTACGGTGCGCAACGCTGTAATATTCAGTAAACGAGATCGCTGAGCTCTAATCTACGAATCGCCAAACTTGCATGGGATATTTAAAAAAAAGTCGGGGCCCGTTTACTGGTCCTTTCATCGCGAACTCTACGGCCCCGTGAACTCATGGCGTGGTGCGAAATGGAAGCAGGTTACTTGTATACCTCCGAAAATCTGTCGTCATGGTGGCCTCATAAGTTTCTATCAGCGCCCAATCTGACATCAACTCTATAGTGAGGACACAGTTGTCTGCATAAAAAAAAATTAAGGGAGGACAAGAACAAGAGAGAAGGCAGGGAGGTTAACCAGGCACATGTCCAGTTTGCTACCCTACGCTGGGGGAATGGGAAGAACGGCATGAAGATGAGGGAGAGACAGAAAGGGAAAAGAAAGAGAAAAAAAAAAAGATTGTCAGTCAATGGACTGACGCGTATGCAGTGGCGGCAGGCACTACACAAAAGTTAAAGGTGTTCACATAGGCCTGTAGTCCTCAAAATATTTTAAAATGAAATAAATAAAAAGAAAAGAAAAGGTGAGCATCGCCAAGGCACTCCAGTGCACGGTGCAGAAAACGAAGAGGGGACAACATGAATATCGTGGGAAACTATATCTGTGACGCGAACTGAAAGCGTTACGACGCAAACTGGCATCACCTATGTCACTTAAAGTGCAATTCAGAGATTTCTTCAGCAATCGAAGGGTTTCACTGCCAGTCCATTTTTTTTTTCTTTTTGAGAAAGGGAGGGGAAGCGCACATCCGCGAAGGCGCCCACTGCAGCAAGCTCGAGGGGCGCACGCCCGCTTGCCACCTCGCACACACATGCGCGCACTTTTGAGCAGTTGCTTTCGCTTGGGAGCCGCTGGCGCCACGAGCGCGCGAGATTCGGCGGCGGCGGGGCAACCACAAAAAGATGCTTGCTTGTGCCAAAATGACAAAATGTGGGGCGACACACCTAGGTTGTCTGTTGGAAAAATTCGTTGTATCAAGGGTGTCTTCCAGCGTTACTTAGTTACATAGAGGTCGCAAATACATGTGATTCTATGGAGTAACGGTGGCAAATAAAAAAGAACTTTGTAATATCGAGGAATTCGGTATATGGAGGTGTAACTCTACTTGCTGTTGGCTGTGCATTACCTTTCTATTACGTAGTTGTGTTGCTTTACAAGCATGTACGTAATGCAATTTTAGTTTGCACAAGGCTCTAGTGCTCGATAGTATTTATTGCTGTAACCTAGTTCACAGTATGGCATGTCTTCTTACTAAAATTTTGACGTATGCTTCAATTTTGTATTATCGCAGGATGGATTCAAGAGCGTAGATGATGCATTGCTGCACCTAGCTGCTGAAGAGAAGGCACAGAATTATCGCAGCAGCAAAAGCAAGAAAGAGGTGTGTGTATATTAAAGACTAATTATGCGGTTCCTTTGTGTCATTGTTTCAACCTGACTTGATAACTTAGGGATCACCGAAGAATATCTTTAGTACTCAGAAAGTGTATTCTCCTCATGGATTTGGGATACTTCCCTTCCTGCTCATTGAAAGGGGGTGTTATGGCTCATTATGTGCAGCTTTTAGGCATGTGTTTTTGAACATGGCTATCAACTATGGTAAACTAAAGGAGTTCAGTGGCATCATGCTCGGTAACCATGTAAGACTTCATGTCCATCACCTGTGAGATAATGAAGATTGTGCAGCCTTTGTAAATCACTGTCAACCAGGGCTTTAAATTTATTTAGTGATTCTTCAGAGAGGCCTGTATAACGGATAGGGACTACATTCCTTCTGGGCATATACAAAAAACTTCAATTGGCAAAGTGTCTGAGGGAATTACAAGCTTAGACTGTAGTTTTTATATCTACATACATACCTGCTAAGTCTTGAAGACTTAGAGCATTTCATACGATTGTATGGTTGGTAAAAGATACTCCCGGCAAAATTTCTACACCCCTTCTGGGCATATACAAAAAACTTCAATTGGCAAAGTGTCTAAGGGAATTACAAGCTTAGACTGTAGTTTTTATACCTACATACATACCTACTAAGCCTTGAAGACTTAGACCATTTCATACGATTGTATGGTTTGCAGAAGATACTCCCGGCAAAATTCCAGTGCGTTAATTATCTGGCCAGATTGTTAGAAGTCGAACCTAATCTAGTCCAAGCTGTTTGCAAACCCATCCTGCATGCAGAGGTGCAACAGCGTCGCCATTTGCGCCATTGTGCACCAAACTTATTATCATTATACTAGACCGGTTACGACCTCAACGGTTACCACCACGGGCAACGCACTCCCTATCCAGACGATGATTGGCCACCCTGGTGCAGCGTCCGGCCACTACCGCCCTCATGCATACGTCAATTAACTCTCGACCCTCAGTTCCTCGTGGCTGCGAAGCAACTTACCATGGCGGTGGTCAGATCTGCAACGTAGCAGATGGTGCTAAGAATTACTGGGTCCGGACAGACCACCATTGCAACCTGAACTTGCCAACGTTGGAACCTGAACTGCCAACTTGCCAATGGGATGTAATAGGGCTCAATGAAAGTAGGAGGACAGATGAGGCCTATACAGTGCTACAGAATAGGCACGTCCTTTGCTATCATGGGCTGGCTGACAGAAGAGAACTGGGCAAGGGGTTCCTTATCCACAGAAATATAGGTCGAAACATATAAAGATACTCTGACAATAACGCAAGGGTGGTAGGTATCGTAATTAAACTCGATAACAGATACAAGATGAAGGTGGTACAGGCTTACATGCCTAAATCCTGTCATGATGACGGGTCAGCTGAAAGCTTCGGTGAAGACGTGGTATCGGCAATGAATAACGTAAAAACACAATATGCTATACTGATGGGCGACTTTAATGCTAATGTATGGGAGAAGCAGGCTGAAGACCAGGCAGTAGAAAATTATGGAATCTGTACTAGAAATGCCACAAGGGAGCTATTAGTAGAATTCGGAAAACATATTAATTTACTTAGAAATTTTGGCGCAACCTCGACTCACGCAAACACTCACACAAGCACACACACTTACACCAGAGCAACACACCCGACACGCAGCGTGAGTCGAGGTTGCGCCAAAATTTCTAAGTATATGATGTATAACCAACTAGCCCAACAACAAGTTTTATTAAGTTATATTAATTTACGGCTCTGGAATACTTTCTACGGAAAACGAGGGAACCATATGTGGACATAGAGGAGTCCTAATAGCGAAAGTAGGAACGAAATAGACTTTATAATGAGTGCACACCCAGGCATCGTGCAGGATGGGGAAGTGCTTTGCAAGGTACGATGCAGTGACCATAAAATGGTACGATCTTGAATTCAACTGTACTTCAAGAAGAAACGACAGCAACTGATACGCTAGAAGTCAATAAATGAGCTGGCACTGAGAGGAAATGTACATAAATTTCGGTCTCGCTTCAGAACAGGTATTCTGCTCTTATCGAAGAAACCAGCCGTTGCTTTGACGCAATGAATGATAATCTGACGAGTATCATTATGAAGTGTGCAGTGAAAGTTGTAGGTACAATACTTAGACTGGACATAGGTAAGCTGTCCCAGGAGACGAGGAACCTCATTAGGAAACATCAAAGCATGAAAGCCTCAAATGCAGGAGACAAAGTAGAATTGGCCGAGCATACGAAGTTGATTAATAGGCGTAAGGTATCTGATAAGAAAACATTAGAATTTATTCAGCCAAAGGGACAAGCAGGATTTCGAACTGGCTACTAAACAATCGACCACATTCATACTATCAATCAGGTAATAGAGAAATGCTCAGAATATAACCAACCACTATACATAGCCTTTATAATAACGAGAAGGCGTTTGATTCAGTAGAAATATCAGCAGCCATGCAGACACTGCGGAATCGGGGCGTCGCTGAAGCATATATAAACATCCTGGAAGAAATCTACAGGGGATCAACTGCTACCATGGTGGTTCATAAAGAAAGCAACAGAATACCAATCAAGAAGGGTGTAAGGCAACGAGATGCAATCTCTCCAAGGCTATTTACCGCGTGCTTATAGGAGGTTTTCAGAGGCCCAGAATGGGAACTGTTAGGGATAAGAGTTAATGGAGAGTACCTTAGTAACCTGCGTTTCGCCCATGACATTGCATTGCTGAGTAACTAAGGGGACGAATCGCAACTCATGATTACGGAGTTAGACAAGGAGAGCCAAAAGGTGGGTCTTAAAATCAATCTGCAGAAAACGACAGTGTTGCACAACTGCCTCTGAGGAGAGCAGCGCTTCGAGATAGGTAATAGTCAACTTCAAGTTGTAACGGACTATGTTTACTTAGTAGGTAATAACCACGGAGCCGAGCCCCGATATTGAAGTAACTAGAAGAATAAGACTGGGGTGGAGCACATTTGGCAAGCACTCTCATATTATGACCGGTAGATTGCCACTATCCCTCAAGAGGAAGGTATATAACAGACGTATCTTGCCGGTACCTAGCTACGGAGCTGAAACCTGGAGACTTACGAAGAGGGTTCAGCTTAAATTGAGGACGACGCAGCGAGCAATAAAAGAAAAAATGGTAGGGGTAACCTTAAGAGATAACTAGAGAGCAGTGTGGTTTAAGGAACAAACGTGGGTTAATGATATCGTAGTTGAAATCAAGAAGAGGAAATAGACATGGGCCGGGCATGTAGCGCGTAGACAGGACAACCACTGGTTGGTTGGTTGGTTGCGAAACTTTATTGAGGTCCTGCAAGGCGCGCGTCAGCGCGCAGCGGGCGACTCCCACGTCGGGACCGTTAGGCCAAGCCTATCGGCCGCTCCACGGGCCTGCTGGACGGCCCAAAGTTGGTCGGCCAGGAGGGAGCTGCGTAGGGCCGCCTCCCACCTGACCGATGTAGTGTTGGGGTTAGTGTACATTGCCTTGCACTCCCAGAGCATGTGCGCCAGCGTGGATACATTCCCACATGCGGGGAAAGCGTCATTGGGAAACACGTCAGGATAAATAGCGTGAAGGGATCTCGGGTTAGGGTACATTCGGTGTGCAGTGGCCTGAGTGTAAGGGCCTGTGGCCTATTAAGTTTTGGATGAGGGAGTGGATATAGTCTTCGCTCGAGGTAATAATGTTTGCTTATTTCGTTGTACGTGGCAGGCGCGTCCCTGTTTTCCGACACGCTGTTCGCCCCGAATCGTTGCCCGAAACCGGCGCGGTCGGTTAGCGCGCGCACGGCCTCGTGGGCAGACTCGTTGAGGTTGGGAGGAGCACCTTGGACCTTCAAAACATGTGCAAGAAACCAGATCAGTACGTGGTGCTTGATACCATCGTGGCCACCTCTTTGGAGCACGCGTAGGGCATTCTTAAAGATTACACCGCGCTCGAAAGCGCGAATAGCTGACCTAGAGTCACTATATATGACCTCTCTTTCACCTTTCAGGTTGCCAAGAGCGATGGCCACTTGCTCGGCAATCGTCGCATCATCAGTGTGAACCGATGCACAGTTGGTGATTTGCTGTTTGGAGTCGAGACTGCGGAGAAGGCGTGGCTCCCACGGTACGCTGCCGCGTCGACAAAGCTCACACCATGCTCCTAACTTTGAATCTGCTTGAGAAGAGTGGCAGCTCTAGCCCGTCGCCTACCACGATTTTGCTCGGGATGGACACTCCTCGGTATCGGTGCCATGGTGATGAAGTCGCGAATCTCACGGGGCACCTGTCTCATCTTCTTGTCCACTTCAGCCGGAGAGTGACCGAGCTCTCGGAGTATATGTCTGCCGGTCTGGGAGCTCGAAAGGCGCGTGAGCTAGGCCCGCTCCTGCGCTTCGGCAATATCCTCCAACGTATTGTGTACTCCGAGCTGGAGCAGGCGCTCGGTATCCAAACGTGCCCTCAGTATTCTGATCGGGATACCGAGGGCCCGCTTGGTAATCTTTCTGAGCAAGACGTTGATCTTGTCACGCTCGGCACGCTGCCAATTGTGCATGGCCGTGACATATTGAAAGAGGCAGAGCACAAAGGCATTAACCAGGTGGATTAGGTTGTCTTCCTTGAGGCCTTGGTAGCGGTTGACCACCCACCGAACCAGCCGAACCACATTATTCGTCTTGGCGGCGAGCTTGAGTATAGTCTTGCCGTTGGAACCATTGGACTTGATGGTCATGCCGAGGACCCGAATGGAGTCGACTCAGGGTATTGTGCCGCCATCTCCGGTGTAGAGCTTAATGTCACTCTTCGAGATCGGCTGCCAGTTTTTGGGCTTTTGCCTTCGCCTAGTGGGTTGGTAGAGGAGGAGCTCGGACTTGTTTGTGGAACACCTCAGGCCTGTGGGACGAAGGTGATGTTCCGTGGTGTCTATGGCCTCCTGCAAAGAGCGCTCGACTTGCCTGTCACTGCCACCTCTGCACAAAACGGTAATATCGTCCACGTAAATTGTGTGGTTAATGCCTTCGATATATGAGAGCCTCTTGGACAACCCGACCATGACAACGTTGAACAGGGCGGGCGATATCACTGACCCCTGTGGCGTTCCGCGCGTGCCCAGCTCGATCTCCTCGGAGACAAGGTCTCCCACTTTGAGGGTGGCTCTCCTACGGGTCAAGAACAATTTGACATATTCGTAGAATCTGACACCAAGGCCGAGCTCGGCAATCTACCGCAAAACGAAATAGTGAGTAACATTGTCGAAGGCTTTCTCTGTGTCGAGGCCGAGAATGGCCCGCGTGTCTCGAGTGTTGCAGTCGATGACTTGGTGCTTGAGCAGCTTCATAGCGTCTTGCGTTGAAAGCTTGGCCCGAAAACCAATCATGGTGTGCGGGTAGAGCCCACTGTCGTCCAGGTACCGAGTCAACCTATTGAGTACCACATGCTGGGCTACCATCCCCACGCAAGACGTGAGTGAAATGGGGCGCATGTTGTCCAAGTTGGGTTGCCTCCCTGGCTTGGGAAGGAGCACGGTGCGTGCAACCTTCCACGGGTCGGGGACCTCGCCGCTCTTCCATGCCTCGTTGATAACTACGGTGAGGTAGTCGACTGACCGGTCGTCCAGGTTGCGCAGGGTCTTATTAGTTATGCTGTCGGGGCCCGCGGCAGACCTTCCGTTGAGCACGTGGAGCGCCTGCCGAACCTCTTCGTGGCATATCTCGGCATACAGTTCAGTGTTGGCCGGTCCCGAGTACTCGGGGTACGTTGTTGCGGGGTTCGAGTCGACAGGGAGGTACTTTTGCACCAGCTGCTTCAAAACCTCCTATTTTGAAGAGGACTGCTTGGCTTCGTGCATGGCACGCGCTAGTACGTTGCGCTGGTTAGTTTTGGTGTTAGTCTCGCTGAGCTGGTGCTTGAACAGGTTCCATGTCATGCCATTACGCATCTGGCCGTCTACCGAGTTGCACACTTCGTCCCACATCTGCTTGGAGAGGACGCAGCAGTGCTCCTCGATGGTCTTGTTTAGGTCGCAGATTTTCTTGCGCAACTTGCGATTGAGGCGCTGGCCTTTCCAGTGGGCGAGAAGTGACTGCTTGGCCTCGAGCAGGTGGGCAAGGCGGCTGTCCATTTTTTCAACTGGAAGGTCAGTACTAATATCCTTCGTGGTACTTATGACATCCTCTCTGAGCTGGCTAATCCACTGCTCGAGGCTTGGCCTAGTTGCAGGTAGTGGTCGGTCGTTTTGGACTTTGCGAAACTGGTCCCAGTTTGTTCAAGAAAACTCCCGTGCTCTCTTTTGGACCACTAAGAACTGCGTCACCAGGATGTAATGGTCGCTACCTAAGTCAATGTTGAGTTGGCCCACTGTACATCGGGGAGATTCTTGACGAAGGTCAAGTCGGCAGTCGAGTCTCTGCAGGATGAGGTGCCCAACCGAGTTGGAAAGGCCTTGTCGGTGATTAGAGTCAGGTCCATGTTAGTCGCGTTCTGCCACAGTTCTGCGCCCATGCTGGTATTGTACGGGTAGCCCCAAGTGTGGTGCGGAGCATTAAAATCGCCAGCCACAAAGAGGGTTGGGACCCGCCAGGTTGACTGTCTTTGTTATGAGGGCCCTGAAGCACTGTCGTCGGTGCTTAGGGCTACTGTACACGCTGAGAAAACAGATGCCTCTTCAGTCTGAGCTGAGCGGCAGAATCTCGGTCATGACATATTCTGCGCTGCTGGTGGCCATTTTGAGGTCATGAGAGATGTGTGTGAGCTTGTTTCTGACCAAGGTGCAGACGCCCCGGCCATCAGAATAACGCGAGACGGGCTGGTAACCAGGCAGTGTGACGTTTGGGGTTAATGTTTCTTGAAGCAGAATGACGAGGGTTTTTTGCTAGAGGATCGAATGTGCTACTGCAAGGACGTCTTTTTACTGGGGAAGCCCCTGAAGTTCCATTGCCAAATGAGAAACGTCTCACTTGGCTTGGCCATCGTGGTGCTTTTGGGGGCTGGTGATGCCCTCAGATTTGCTAAGAATAGCGTGGACGATAGGGCCCGTAGCGCCGGGCTGGGTTTGTACGACGGCGGTTTACGTCAGGGCGAGTTTCACTACGCTTTCGAAAAAGGACTCTACCTTGGATACTCGGTCGTTTTGCGCGGCCAGGGTGATATGCAGTTGGGTGAACTTCTCCCCGAGCTTGTTGATGCTTTCACGGAGCGCGGCTAGCGTGTCTCGAAGCTCCGACCTGTCTCGAATCACTGCACTCTCCTGTTCGTAGGCGACGGCCGTCTTCTTCGAAGCACTTTGACCCTCACTGCTGCTGTCGCCGGCTTCAGTGCTGTGCACTTCCATGGGTAGGTGCATCGTATCGGCGACGCAGGCGGCGGCAGGTTGCGGAGGTGGGTTTCTCGCATTCTTAATCTCGGCAATTTCGGACGTAAGCTCGTTTATGGTTTTATTCATCGCAGCGTTCTCGCGTTTCAGGTGGGAAACTTGACGCGCGCTCTCCGCGTGCTCTGGGAGTGACCCCGATAGTACCTCAGCTGGCCCTCTGGATTGTACCGCTGGATTGTACCTAACTGGGCTTGTTGACAAATTACTAATAAGGGGACAGCGCTTAACGTGGTACAGTGACACAACGGCCGAGCGCTGATGTCTGTCGTTCTATCAGCGCCCTACATGTCAGTCGTTCTAACATCTCGTGCGCTGTTTGCCCTCGTCTTACCCGTATTATGTTATTTTGTATCAGAGAGAAGCAGAAAAGGCTGATAGCATGTTTGACCTGTTTGACTTAGAATTGCGAGGACTTGCGGTGGAAAGCTTTGATCTCCCAAGACACGCGACTATTTGCGAAATTTTTTGTGCGTTTACGATTTCAAATAAATATGATCTTTTAAGCGCGTTCATATGCTTTTCCAGTGTCTTCACCTTGCCTATGCTACGCCAACAGTCCATGATATGTCACCGCGAACACTGCGACAGAAACCAACAGCGTGCTCACTAGTCACTGCTTCGGCCTCCAGGCGCCATTACATGAATTTCTGCCTGCAATGCATGAGCAGTACGTGCTCGCCGTGGTGAAGAGGCTTCTTCAATTTGTTCGAGCAACGAATAATGTTTTTTTTATTTCTTGAATGGTTATCTTCTGTACGTCGGCGAAGGGAGGGGGTATGGCGAGAGGTCGTGTCCTTTACTTGCTGATGTTTTTCTTACAGCATCGTTTGCATAAAATCTTTATTACAATGTGCTTTTCCGAGATACGTGTATCCGGGAATGTTTTTCTGGTGGACGTACTTATTGAAGACCTTGAAAAACACCTATTTAGATTTTTTCCCCCTTAAAACACCCTTTCCATACAAACTTCGTGTAAAAAAAAAAAAAAAACAGGCTCCCAGCCCCTTCCCACCCCTGGTTACAGACCCGGCTTTTCCTCTCAATCGACTTCAGAAAAAAGTTGACCAAATGGTATTGATTTTCAAGTAATATCATTCTGTTAATGAGGCCGTGCTGTGCCACAAGGCGTTTCTTCACCCCTTGATAGAAAAACACGAAAAAAGAAAAGCCTCGATAAGTGTGTCGTGACATGAAACGTGGACACGCACAAGAACTTCGCAACGAACATGCAGACAACTTCACGAACGAGGAAGCACGGGCGACCTGATTGAAATTATTGATTACATCTAGGGAACGCTACCCGCGTTAGAAAAAGCCGCAGGGTGCGTTCGTCGCCGCAAAAGTGCTACGAAAGACGAAATGACGGTGCTGCGTATAGCTGCCCTCTTTGAGACGTGATTCACAGCTGAGACGCGGACTACAGGCTTTCCTAACATGCCTGCAAAACTAGAAGCCGTTGCAAGCGCTATCCGTGCACAGAAATAGCCGATAAAGCAAGCGAAGTCTGTGCGGCCTGAGCTCTCCCAGTGCAGGGGCGCAGCCAGAAATTATTTTCGGGAAAGCGCGGTTGGAGGGGGAGAAGGAACGTTCAACCATACTTTATGTTTGTCCGTGCGTGCGTTCGTATGTGTTCGTGTATATATACCCAAGCGAAATCGAAAACCTTCGAAAGAGAACCCCCACCTTCTTGCTCTAGGCCTCTGCCAGCTATAACTATAGCCGATTTTTGACGTTAGACCTTCTCTTTCTGTAGTGAATAGGCCTTGTCGAATTTCATGCGGTTTCACGTTTACCAATGCCCCCGTTTAACAACGAAAGTTCATCCACGAGTTCACTTCGTCTTTTTTTTTGTGATATATTCTATCCTTCTCTCTATTAAAAACAAGCCCCCCCCCCCCCCCCGAAAAAAAAAAAAACAGCTAGTAGATGTGTTGGAGGTAGAAAGTCACGCGGGTAGCTATACAGTAGCTTAGTAAAACATAATCTGTGGCGGTGTTAAATTTCCGCTTACCTCTTTCCACGAAACTCGCTCGATACGCAAGTGCTTTAGGGTAGAAGTTTGGTCATGCTGGTAAAACGTCGAAAGGAACACAAAGCAACTGTTTTGTTTCAGCATCAAGATAGTTTTGGAGTGTGTTTTGCGAATACATAAAAGCAGTGAAACAAAAGGCAAGCGCACATGTCATCGTTTATGCAAGTCCGCAAGTACAACGCTCGATTAGAAAAAGAACTATAAGTATGAGAGAGGAGATGTGAAAGTATAGAACACCTAATTCAAGTTCGGAAGAACGCGTTATTGTAGCTCATCACTTTCCTTCGGATCCTGTAGTTTGTCCGTAACGCTTTTCTTAACCACATGTATTTTAAGCCAAATAAATTTGAATCGTTAAGCAGGAAGACAAGAACAAAACTGTATCCTTCAAACCGCCTATGCATTCTTCTTTGAGTGTTCCTCCCCCGTTTTAATCTAGTAATTCAAGAATGAGAAAGTGTTTTCTTTCTCGCCTTCAACTAGCCTTCCCACTGGCGCTATCTCATCTTCGCCAACTTGTGTATTCACAAAACACCTGAACAATGTCATCACTGAGGGTTGAACATATCAGGATTTCGCGCTCTTCGGCTATACCCTGTCATCTCGGTTGCTCCGCATTAATACTTCTAGTTTGCATCGAACAAAAAATATATATTTAACAGAGTGTCAAATTTGTGTAAAGTATTTTCAAAATAAATCCGCACTGCAGTGACGCTAGGCCGTGGCGGCTGAAATATAATTTTCGGCATGCAAACTCAAAGCGTCACCTTCGTCCTGTGCGTGCGGCACATCTCGTGCACCGAGAAACATGAACTAAATACGTAATTATGTTTTCCCTTACCTTTCCAGAGAATCCAACACTTTATCTGAGATTGAGTTACGTAGGTTCGTGCGTTATCTACGAGTGTCGAGATGTGTTGTAACGTCGCTGGACGACTGCAAGTGCGACATTTCAGGATCTCATGACCGCGGTACTTTCTATTAAGCACCGAAAACATTCTGACGCCTATCACGAACACATGAGTTGTGCCAAAATAACCATACGCACAATTCATCGTAAAGAAAAAAAATGTTATTAAATGCTCGACGTATTCTCTGTAAATGAAACGCTGAGAAGCCCATTTATTCTCCCATCTAACAATCTATTGAAATATTCTATATAGTGTAACACACGGACAATCGCTTGTACTCATTTGTTTTTTAAAGATTGTGTTCGAAAATGTCTTGGAAATTGAGTCCTGCAAAGTGGTGTTGGGAATCGCTGTGAGCTCACAGTGATCTCATAGTATAGAGTTTCTGTATATGCTCAGCATATACAGTAACTCTAGCTCACATCGCTCTCGAGTGACATCTCTTGATAAGCGTCAAGAGGTGTTTTCAACACAACGGTCGCGCGATGCGGGGTAACCAACCAAGTTATCAACGTAAATAACACGGAAGGTTCACCGCAAAGGTAACACCGAAAACACTGCAAACCTGTAAACACCGCCGATGAATGCACCGTTGAAACTCTCAAAGATGCTCCGCATCACCCATGGTATACCCTTCAAGGAGATGGTGTAAAATTTTTTTATAATGAAAAGCGTGAGAGAGAGAGAGAGAGAGAGAGAGATTTATTGAATGAAGCTTGTGAGTGAAGGTGGGAGGGTCCCTTATTCCAGGAACCCTCTGGCTCGGACAGCCCGCCGGGCTCGAGCGACGAGTTGACGCTGCTCGACCAGGTCCGGCTGGGAGATCGCAGCCTCCCACGCTTCACTGAGGAGGTCTTGGTCCGCATCTGGTGCTGCTGCTTGTAGTCTTGGGACGCTTACTTTGCACTGCAGTGGGAGGTGCACCAGAGTGTCTGCCACATTGCATTGAGAACAGATGTAGCTGTGCGAATTGCCCTCTTTACTGCTTTCTTTGCTGCTACACACCTTCAAAGAACTTGAGTATAGTTTGTTTTACAGATGATCTTCCTTTTGTCAAGAACGCATGCGATTAAAAGGCACGTACGCGTCTCGTTATATAACTCGTATGTACACCCAGTCGAAGTTGATCAAATAACATTGCGTTGTTTCGAGACACACTCGCGTTCTACGAATGTGAAAAAACAGATTTATGGCATCTATATGACGTTGACCTTTGGAGTAACAAACTCAACTAATTACCTGAACGACACTTAAGACACCCAAACATAATTATTATGCACACTGTTTGCCGGTCCTCTTTCGCAAGGTAACGCTCTATAATTTCGTTTGCGTTAGCGAAAGCTGCGCCATGGCGAATTCCCAACGAAACGATATCCGTTTTACGACTTAACTAGTGAAACCAGGTCTCACTTATCGCTATTGGGAGATCGACATTAACGCATTTGTGCGAACGCACTCATGCGCGGAACTTGGAAACGATCACACTCTGTGCAAAGACTCGTTACATAAACACCGCCACGCAAATCCCTACACCCTTTAGGACGCGCAGGGATTCAATTAAGTGCTCGAGAGGGTGTTCGTAAGTAGGAAGATCAGACTGACTTTGGTATGAAGTGCGCATGCCCAGGATTCATCAGTTTATATATGATCAAGTGCCATTACGACTAATAAGCGACGTGGCAAGAAAGGGCTCATGCCAGTCATGATTGTTACAAATGATTTTGCACTGTCATGGCGCTGTCAACTTGATCGAGACAATATCGATATTACAGAGCTACCATAGCTGGTTAAAATACAATACTTTGTTTATAATACATCTGGCGGTGCACATGTCTTACTCTAATAGATTCATTAAACATTGTGTTGCTTACGGGGATACTGCAACTTCCAACGTGTCTTTAGCATTGTAATTTGTGCTTTTTGGTGAATTATTTGAACATGCCCTTTTGTAAGCAGTGAATCATACCGGTGTTATACGGTGTACCACTGATCGCGGTAGAGCGCAATTAGGATAGAATTCCTCGGAGGTGATCGGGTTGCTTCTGTAGCTTGCGTAAGAGAACCAATCATGATCGTGAAAATGTGTTCGGGTCAGGTCCGATAGCAATCGAACGTGACTGAACGACAATGGTACATTGTTATTTTCTCCGTGGACTCGCTTTGTACGGGGATTTTCCTCGCGCATGTCTCTGAGTGCTTCCGCTCGTTCAGGTACCTCCTTGGTTGTCGTGGTATATAACCTGTCTGGTTTTGAAAATGGGTGATTTTTTGATAAGGTGGCATTGCACGATGTCTTTATATTGCCGCGTGCATAGCTGCATTTAGCGGCGAGATAGTGATGACAACGAAGAACGCGGATTTGCTCGAGAGGCGCAGCGCAGCAGAGTGAAGAAGACGACAATCTTAGCGTCCTTCTCTGAGAGCGTCTCTACAAGTCCCACTGTCCGTGTTTTTAAATAAACCACCAGTAATTTATAACCTGCGACACTGGTGGAGGAGCTGTGTACTACCACCTCATGTTCAGCACCCCTGCGAGAAGCCCCGAGTCCAGCCCTACGAGACAGTCACGCGTGGATACGCCTGTGCACGGCTCAAGCCGTCGCCTTCAAGGTCTTGAACCAGAATTTGGCCTTTTAAAGGGAGCAACACTTCCGACAACCACCCCTACCCAAGAAATGGCAAGGAGTCCTGCACATGTGACGGTCCAGAATATGCGCATTCCTGAACCATTTCATGGCCGGCCGAACAAAGATGCGCAAGACTGGCTTGAGCAGTTTGAACGGGTAGCTAAATCGAACTACTGGAGTCTCGATGGAAAGCTCTTCCACGTATACTTCGCCCTTGAAGACGGCGCGAAGACGTGGTTTATAAACCGAGAGGCAACATTGACGACATGGGCGGAGTTTTGTCGTCGGTTTCTTGACACCTTCGGTAACGCGGACTGACGCGAAAACGCACAACGCCTTCTTGAAGGACGCACCCAACAGCTGCATGAAAGCGTCGCCATGTTTGCTGAGGATATGGTGCGCCTGTGCCACCGCGCGGACCCCAACATGCCCGAGGCTCGAAAGCTAAGTCATCTCATGAGGGGTGCCAAAGAACAGCTATTTGTTGGTCTTGTGCGCAATCCGCCGATAACAGTGTACGAGTTCACCAGGGAGGCCACCGCAATAGAGCGTGCGCTGCACCAACGGTACCGACAGTCTGATCGCCTGGCCACCGGCGCAGCTGCAAGCGCCACCGCACTTACCGCAAACGACGAGTTTTCTCTACGCCACCTGACTAGACAGCTCGTGCGTGAGGAGATCGTGAAGGAGAACGCAAAATACACATTGCAGTCACAGGCGCCCCCGCAGCAGGAGTCCACAGTAGCCTCCGTCGCTGAAGTCGTTCGCCATGAACTTCGACAAGCGTTTGCCTCTCCTCAGCAATATTCCGCTTCACTGCACCGTCCAAACTCTTGTACCTATGCAGACGTTGTGCATCATCCATTGGCTCCAGAAGTATCATACCAGCCGAACGGATACAGCTATGCAGACGCTGTTCATCGACCCACGCCCATGCCAGCGCCGCAGTACCTCGAACCGTATCCTGTGGCAGCCTGGGCTCAGCAGGATTCTGTCAGGCGACCCTATATGCGGAAGACCGACATATGGCGCACTGCGGATCGCCGACCACTCTGCTACAACTGTGGAGAGCCAGGGCACATTTACCGTTTTTGCCCACATCGCCCAGCTGAATACCGCGGTAGTGCACCTACAGCTACGCCCCGACAATTTGACGAAAGCCGTGCCCCCATCGACGACGACCAGGCTGGCAGGCGGGAAGGCTCTTCTACCTTCCGGACGCGCTCACCATCCCCGGCTCGCTTTGGTTCACCAAGCCGCCGTAATTTTGCTGACGCCGTCAGAGGTCGGTCTCTCAGCCCACGGCGGGGAAACTGAAAGCAGCGACCTCTGGGGGGGAAGGTTGCAAGCCGTCGAATTGCCGACAATCCCCCACTGCTGCCGAAACACGTGAGAGACGACCATGAAGACTTCGCCGAGAAAACTGTGACTGCCGACCTCGCTGTGACGATTGACGGCGTTGAAGTGATGGCCTTAGTCGATACGGGTGCAGACTTCTCCATAATGAGCGAACAATTGGCAGACGAACTCAAGAAAGTCAGGATGGAATGGACAGGCCCTTATATCCGAAATGCTGGAGGCCAGGTAATGACTCCCACGGGAAAATGTACAGCAAGACTCACTATTGAGAATGTGGCTTTTGTAGCCACATTTCTGATCCTATACCGGAGTGCTGCAAACCTATGATACTGGGAATGGACTTCTTAAGAGAGTACGGTGCTGTGGTCAACATACGCGATAATGTGATCACATTCGCCGCTGACAAGTCTGTGACCAATGATTCAGACCAAGAACCCAGGGTGTTACGTGTGGTCGACGACGACGTCTGCGTGCCACCACTGTCATGTAGTCTTGTTTCCGTGTGTTGCGCCGTGCACTGTAATGAAGACGCCATAGCCGAACGCATCACTGACCTTCTTTTTCACCAAGGCATCGCCATCGCTCGTGGTATCGTCAGCTTAGTGGATGGGCGCGCAGAGGTGCTTCTGACCAACTTCACGAATGAGCGCCGGCACATCGGTAAAGGCACGACTGTGGCGTACCTCGAAGATCTCGACTACTCTCACGACTGTCTTCTAATGCAAGGGGAAGCCACAGCTCAATCACCTCCACATACATCACCAGTTGATATCGGTCCGAGTCTAACACCGACTGAAAGATGCCGTCTTATGGAGCTGATTGACCAGTTCAAGGACTGCTTCTCATCGACATCACGAGTGGGTCGAACGCCTCTGACTAAGCATCGCATAATTACGGAAGACACAGCAAGACCGATCCGACAGAACCCATATCGCGTCGCTATCTCGCCGTGAAATGCAGCTATGCACGCGGCAATATGCATGTGCCCTATCATGTCCATGTATGCGTCGTTTTGCGCTACATCGCAGTTGTGCATCATTTGGCTTCAATTTACTCACGCGACCTTGCCAGCACAGCTTTTAAGTTTTTAAGTTGGCGAGAGAGTACAATGGGCAGCCGATTCTAATTGCGCGGTTTTCCAAAGATATATGTGGAACAGACGACCTTGCCTACCGCACCAAATATGGGTCGCAATGCAGCTGCGCCAAGTATTAGCTGCAGGACTGAGAATCCGAAACAGCCGAATCATATTTCGCGCTTTCTCATACTTCAAATGTATTCTGGAACCATTCTCTTTCGATGTACGACGAAAGTGGGGTGGAAAATGCTATTATTGCAGCTGCCGCGGAACAGGCTGCGATTCGAATAGTCGTCCTTTTTTATTTTGACCAAAGAAATACCGGAAAGAAGGAATCTCATTAGCGCTTACTGAAAGCCTGTGCAGCCTGTGAAAGTATAATCGTTATCTGATCGAAGCCAGTGCGGCAGGCACAAGTGGCCTCATTGTGTGCGGGAGAGACGCCTTTCACGTCATCCTGAATTGTGGTTCCTCCCCCTTTTTAGTCTTTTTTTTTCTTTTCTGAAGATAGACCGCCTTCTCCCTCGCCATGGCAGCTTTCTCCGAAGAAACTGTGTACTCAGATTTGGGTGCACGTTAAAGAACCCCAGGTGGTCGAAAATTCCGGAGCCCTCCATTACGGCGTCTCTCGTAATCAAATAGTGGTTTTGGGACGTTAAACCCCACAAATCGATCTATTCTCCGAAGAAAAAAAATCGTGTCGTGCACCTTGAATCGCTTCTTTTGCTTCTTCACGTGGATGTCCCCTGTGGTGAAACTACAAGAGACTGTCGACATTCACAGAGTCGTGAAATGGAACCAACAAATAATTCAGCGGCTCAATATGTTTCCCTAAATTGATTAGAACAGGCTGAAAAAAAGAAAAGAAGGGGCCCCGTTCATGACGACCTATTTGTAGGACCGAATGAATGTTATAAACACACGCAAAGAAATACGGCTGCTAGAAAGAGAGAGAGAGTAGGAGAGGAGGAGGGGGAATGAGAGCAAGACCACACAATGACCTGCGTGCGCGCTTCTGAAAAATGACGCTGTAATACAGTTCTCTTTCACCGTGGCTTCCATTTTGAGGCAACTTCCAGCAAGACACTTCCTAATTATAAAAGCAGGCCAATATATTCGCTTGTTTGTTTGCTATGTGATTCGACGCACACTGTAACTACTGCCAGCTCGATGCAATTACACTCCACAGAAATCACGGGTCAAATATTTCCACTCGCACACTTTCGGAAGTGATTTGAAAAAATGAGTAGCTCCCTTATATTTAGATGACTGACTGTTTAAAAACAATTTTTGCATCTCCTCTGAAATTTTCGCCATACGGTTTTCGAGTCACTTGAATGTAAACATTTCATAGAAGTCTGTCTGGTTGGGTATGAAACTGGGAGATGATAGAGACTCCAACCAAATGACATATATGATACACCAAATGACATAAATGATATAGACTCCAACCAATATAGACTCCAATCATTAG
The DNA here is from genome assembly GCF_043290135.1 of Rhipicephalus microplus. Lineage (NCBI taxonomy): Eukaryota > Metazoa > Arthropoda > Arachnida > Ixodida > Ixodidae > Rhipicephalus > Rhipicephalus microplus. The sequence goes on along the minus strand of NC_134701.1, from coordinate 269,221,439 downwards.
CCACCCCTCGAGTGTTCTGAAGACGCTGCTGCTACGTAGCCTACGTAGTCACCCCTGAGGAAGGAACCAGGTCGGTTCCGAAACGTCGGGTTCCTTCAAAACGTTTGGTTGAAGTCTATATCATCTCCCGGTATTGTGTCATATTTACTGGCTGTTTGCTTCCAGAAAAGTTCAATTTTGGCCAGGCTTAGCGCGCTTGTCGTTCATTGTAATTTAAGAGCTGCTTAAACTTTTTCTTTCCTTTTTTTGGTATAGCATATGGTATCTGTACGTTATCAGTTTCTCTAACAGAAATTTATGTTCTGACTAGATTTTATGCATTATTATTTTAAGGTACCTTCAAAGGTATAACCTTATTGGTCATACAACTCACTTTTTGTTAGTAGTTTTACCATTTCGCATTCTAGGTATCTTTCGTGACTGTCATACTGCTATCAGGAGCACGCGCTGGCGTGTTCTTCAGCCATCATTGGTATTCTAGGGCGCAAATTTTTTTGGGGGACTCAATTTCTCTTAATCGCATAGATTTAGTTCAATGCTATTTGGTTCGTAGGGCCGCATGACAAGATTACGTTAAGCGTGCCCTGAACACGCTGCGAAGTGATGTGCTCGGAAAAGAGGGAGATAGAGAGAGATCTTTCTATAGAGCTCAGCATAACACAATGCCGCTGCTTCCGTTGTTCCGTTTGCGAAAGCTTTTTTTCGTTCATCGAACGTGCAGCACGTGAGCGGAAAGAAGAAATCATTTTCGGAATGAGCCACATGATTTCGTCGTTCGCATGCGGGTAGCAGCTGGCCCAGTGGCGTATCATTATGTATGCACGCATGCGCAAAAGGCTCAGAACGTCTTCGCTTGCGTACCAAGTTAAAAAAAAAAACGAATTTCAAGTTTTCTTCTTGCTTACGTAGAGTGCTTTCAATACTTATAAGGTTAGCTCACTTCTTCGAATTTAAGCGAGGCTGTACGACAACCCCTATATAGAATCGCATACAACTGTAAATGCATTCGCGCGATGTGATGTTATTTGCGAGGCACCCAAGTGTGGTGTCTGTTTGCACTGCTCTGCACACTTCGTTCTTTTTGAGGCGATTTCTTGCGAAACGCCGCGCTGTTACGGTTTGTGAGATTGCGCAAACTGTGGCCATTTACACTGCTTATTCAGGCATTTTGTAAAATAAATTTCAGGAAAAATATTATTTGATTGAGTGCAATACAGGCACAATTGAGAAAAAAAAACGGAGAGAACAGGCTGTTAAGCGTCAAATCTGTGCATACATTATACTCCAGCTTCACACCCCCCCCCCCCCCCAAAAAAAAAAAAAAAAACTTTGTCCAGCCCGCACACTGTATAGAAGACAATCCGAAAGGCACGCAACACGACGAACATTATTTGATAAGTGTTTGAGACTAGCGAAAAATGACGACTGATACCAAATACAGCACAAAGCTGGGACTTTGGCCCCACAGTGGTGGCCTGGTACTCGGCTGCTAACCCGGCCCCACCGTGGTGGCCTGGTACTCGGCTGCTAACCCGCAGGTCGCGGGATCGAATCCCGGCTGCTGCGACTGCATTTCCGATGGAGGCGAAAATGCGGCCGGCCCGTGTGCTCAGATTTGAGTGCACGTTAAAGAACTCCAGGTAGTCAAAATTTCCGGAGCCTTCCACTACGACGTCTCTCATAATTGTATGGTGGTATTTAGACGTTAAACCCCACATATCAATAAAATCAATCAAGCTGGGATTTTGGACTTTGGCCGTAAGAGCAACTGGCACAGGCACAAGTGTCGCATTTTCGGTCATCATTCTGAATCAAATAGAAAAAAAAGAAGAGAGAGAAGTGTGGAGGCCAGGTTAAGTGAAATAAAAAAGACAAGTTTGACAAGAATTTTAATGTCCACCAGTTTGGCCTACACATTAAGAGCAGAGATCAAGTGAAAGAAAGTGAAGGACTGAAGCTGATTATATGAATTGCATGCACAAGACAATGTGCAGTTTTTCTGCAGCATAGTGGTCAGGCTTTTTGCCTATAGGTGTATACCGTGCTAAGGCACGTGTGCCTTTCAGGGCTCATCAGGAGTTTTGATGTGCAACTAGAAACATTGCTTTGAAAAAATGCTGAAATAGCATAGCGTAGTGTGGTTGCATTAATTGCACCATGGCACCCGGAGTCACGCTGTTAACATTTCGAATTTGCATCGACTTCAACAAGAACATCATGGGCATGCCTCAATCAATGATTTAGGTATGATTTCTATTTTTATTTCACTCTTATTTACTTGTTTGCTCGTTTGTAATTTTTCTTTTAATTTGCGTCGATTTGTCAATGCTAAATCTTGTTCCAAGATCTCGTAGTCAAATTATATATTTTAAAGCATTTTAAGGTTCTAATTTCCCAAGCTAAGGCGTGTTTCATGTTCGCTACGTTTGGTCTTAGAATGTAAATCCCCAAAGAATTATCTAAATAAACATAGTCGTCTTTCCTTCTTTTTCTTACCATTACGATTGGAAACGTAGCATTGCCTGCTGCTGCCAACGTGTAAAAGGCACAAGACCTTTGTTGAATTCTTCGCTTTTAGTTTCATGACTTCCATTGTCCTTTGTAATGTCGGGAAATAACTACGATCGATGTAGCAGTTTCCTGCGGAATGTTTTATAAAATTTCGCGTTTTTTCAGTTAGCGTGCCAAAGCAGCTTCAACTATTACTTGTTTTTCTCCCGCGCACGTGGCCTCTGCCTCGGTCGGATTCCCTGACCTTATCCAGATCTCTGCAGCATGCACTGTTTAAAGTAAGTCCATATTGCACCTTGAGATTTTTGGGCTACCTGGCTCTTTCCTTTAAATGACGTTGTAAGACTGGAAAGACGGAACATGCGTGTCCAGCCCTCTTTAACGTTGCCTTTCCAGCGCAAGGGCGCCATTCATATCGTGCCTTCAGTGTGCGCTTTGGTATTTTAATGAGCACTCCATCTGTTTAAGGTCGCATGATTCGGTGTTCTTCATCATTTCATTCCCTCGAGTGAATGAAGCATATAAAGAACACCGCGTTTTGCACAATGTTCATGCACAATGGCGCAGGGCACCTACACAATTGTGTATGACTCCTCGCCTGATGCCGCTCTACACCGGCTCGCGTAAGTTGCAAAGCAATCGTCTTGCCCCGTGAACTCTCCGAAGTAACGAGCTATTCTTTTGCCGTTTCAGCTTGTTCCTTTCGACTCCTGGCGAAAGTAGATTCGGCATCCTTCCGGGTTCCAATGTGTTTCCTACGGCAGGCTACTTCTCGTAAGTACAAGTCATAAACTTGGTGCAATGCATGTACAGACTCAGTCACTGTAAAAACACTCGAATTATTCTTTCTCATTGCTGGCCCCTTCCCTGCAAGAGGATGGGGAAACGTTGAACGTGTGATTTACTACTTATCGGAAGGAGTGAGCTGTCAACCACCAGTAGCCTTATGCGAATCTATACCCTTGTTTTTATGCAAGAAAATGACATCTACAATGCTTTGCGTGCAAGTTTTCTTTTTAAAAGAGCGGCCGCGCCTGTACAATACTCACGGATTCGAATGAGAACAGTTTTCAATACGACTGCTGTGCATAATTGCTTGAAATAACCACGTCAGCCCGTGACGAATCTGTTCTCTTAAGATTTTGTTGGCTTTGATCAGAGCCAACACTGTGAAAATTGCGTCATATGACGCAAATTCACACAGATGGTTCAAAATAGTAGACGCAAAGACGACGGACAAAAAGACACACGCATGGCGCCTCCCTATTCGTATCTACATTTTAGTTTGATTTTCATTGCGCCTATTTCGAAACATTCTTGGTGCCGCTTGTTGCGCCTTTGGGTAGCGTGGTGCGGACTCGGGCCATCCGAGTCCCCGGAGAGGACGAGTAGAGAAGCCGGAGAAGGAGAAAAAAATGTTTATATACAGTATTTACATGGTAGCGTGGTACAACATGAAAAGAGAATCACACACGAGCGCCTCTGCGCTAGCGTTTTTATACATCGTCCGCCTTCCCAAGATCCCTTGCAAAGATAATTTATGCGCAGGATACTCCAATGAGATCGTCGTCTTCCTCTCCGGCCCCGAAGAGGGAAAGCCAAACACCGCCTCCCTCTAAACCTAGGAAAGGGGGCAAGGCATGCCCAGTTCGCTGTTTGGTGAGGGAGACCCCACGCGCCAGCGTGGCACCACAGTGAGATGACGTGGAATCCCATGCGCAAAGTCGCTCCCTGATGCAGCCAGGTTGACTCAAGCAAGGCAGAATACCCCGTACAGCTGCTGGGTCGACGCTGCTTCGGAGTGTTGCTCTCGGCGGCTGACAAAAGCTTGGCCAACGACTTTTGTGTCAAGAGGAGCCGGCGACGTGGTTTTTCCCGATTGTCCGCGTCCTTCGCCGTCCCGGTGCAGGGTTGACTCATCAACAGCTGCCAGGTGCCAGCAGGCCGCGAAGACCACGTGGAACTTGGGCGAGGCACAACAGCACCCCCGCCGCCAGATGATACATCGGGAGGTCGAGTTGTTCCATGCAGCTCGGCCGGGTCGATGTCGGCGACGTTCCGGCAAGGCTCTTGCTTTCTCGAAGGGCCTGGTCAAACTGGAATGCTCCAAGAGCTGGCCTCTGCGCCCCGCTTCGGTGAAAAGTGGGTGACAAGCTCCAAGAAACGACCTTTGTCAGCCACACACAATGCGACAAGCACCACGTGCACGCCACTCTCATCGCCAGGCCTCAGATTTTACAAAGCAAACATCTTATCTTAATAACTTAAGCTCAAGGAAACAATGTGCATACCAATCGGGACAAGTGTCCAGTAACTCTTTCATACGTAATTCCATTTGGAATCGAGATAACATTATAATCAAGCTAAACAAGCAAACTGTAGAGCTCGGGACAACGAGGGAGTCAGTAAAAAATTTCTCTATGCCCTCACTGTAACACATTGAAAGAGAAAAAAAAAAAGAGTACACATAAACTAGGTAAAGGTAAACAAAAAAAATCAAACAAACCTTCCGCGTCTTTTGACGAGTCAAAACGCTCGACTTAGGGCGTCTGCATTTGTATGAAGGCCACCTCTCTTGTAGCGCACCTCGAAATTGTGCTGCTGCAGTGCTATGCTCCATCTGAGCAAACGACCATTCTTAGGTGACATTTGGTGTAACCAGGTTAGTGGAGAGTGATCAGTTTCTATAATAAACTTAGAGCCAGCAACATAGCAGCCTAGTTTTTGTACGGCCCAAACAATGCAAGCACATTCTTTTTCCGAAGTGCTATAAGCCTCTTCCCTGCTGCTCAATTTGCGACTCAAATACAAAACCGGCCGCTCCTCTCCACTCTGGTCCGTCTGACATAGCACTGCTCCTAAACCGCGTTCGCTTGCATCACACTGAATAGTGAAAGGTTTTGCAAAATCCGGTGCCCTCAAGACGGGTTTCTTACTCAATGCGTGCTTCAGCTTCTGAAAAGCGTCTTCCTTTTTAGAGTCCCATTGAATGTTCACAGGTTCGGTCTTGCGTAAACTATCTGTCAAAGGGCTGGCAATCTCGGAGTAATTCGGGACGTAATGCTGATAGTAACCTGTGAGGCCGAGGAATGCTCTCATCTCGGTCTTAGTGCTGGGACGACGATAACCGACCACCGCGGCTACCTTGAGTTCGGACGGTCGACGACGCCCATTTCCTACAATGTGCCCTAAATAGCTTACTTCAGCACAGCCCAAATGACATTTCTCTCTCTTTACCGTAAGACCTGCATTTTTGATCCGTTCCAAAACCATCCGAAGGTGTTCAACATGGTCTTCCCATTTGTCCGAAAATATCGCCACATCGTCTAGGTAAGGCAGCGCAAATTTCTCGAGCCCGTGGAGAACCTTATCCATCAGGCGGCTGAAACAATACGGCGCGTTCTTGAGCCCAAAGCTCATCATCAAAGGACGAAAAGTGCCCAGGGGTGAGATAAAAGCAGCGTATCGACTCGCGCGCTCTGTCAAAGGGACCTGCCAATACCCCCTAACAAGGTCTAACGTAGAAATGTATTTCGCCTTAGACACTGTCTCTACCCTCTCTTCAATGTTAGGAATAGGGTAAGTCTGGTCGATTGTTACAGAGTTCAGGCGGCGATAGTCCACGCATGGCCTTGGATCACGGCCCGGAATCTCAACCAAAATCAAAGGCGAGGTGAAATCACTGTCTGCTTCGATGATAACACCTAGGTCGATCATGCGGCGAATTTCGGCCTCTAGTATCTCTCTCTGTCTAGGTGACACCCGATACGGCTTACAGCTGATCGGCTTGTTAACCGTCAGCTCAATGTCGTGCTTAATCACATCCGTTTTGCCTGGCTTCTCGGAGAAAACGGTAGCGAATTCCTGTACTAAAAGCTCTAAATCTTCCTCTTGAGCCTTACTTAGGGTGTTCCCTGTGTCTACCCTATCGGACAATGTGCTGCTGACCGTGCCATCGGAAAGACAAAGGATTTCCGCGCCCTCATCCTCAGGAACATTGAGTGCAAGGTTTACTACTGCTTTTCGTCGCATGTAGGGTTTCATTAGGTTACTGTGATACACTTTGGGGCATTTCCGGCCCCACTTTACCTCGTAGTTGGTGTCTGAAAGCACTGACAACACTGTCGCTGGTCCCTCCCATTGTACGTCCAGCTTGTTTTTTCTTGAAGGGCACAACAGCATCACCTCATCGCCCACTCTAAAGACTCGCTTTCGAGCTGACTTATCGTAACGGGCCTTGGAAAGCGCCTGTGCTGCGCGCATGTTGCTCTCCACCACTTCGCGTGTAGTCCCCAGTCGCCCCAATAAATCCAGTACATAGGAAACTACATTAGGGTCCTCCCCATATCCAGTCCATGACTCTCGTATTAAGTGCAGCGGACCTCTCAAGTTCCTGCCGTAGACAAGTTCAGCCGGACTAAAACCCGTACTCTCGTGTGGGGCCGACCTCAGAGAAAACATCGCAGCTGGTATACACCCCTCCCAGTCACTTTTATGCTCAAAGCACAAAGCTCGCAAAACGCGTTTCATGACCGAGTGCATGCGTTCCACAGGGTTCGACTGTGGATGGTGAATAGAGCTATGCGCGATTTTTATCCCGCAGCGTTCTAGGAATGTAGTCGTAAGGCAGCTTGTGAACACACTTCCGTTGTCACACTGTATCTCCGAGGGAAAACCCACCCGAGAAAAAATAGACAACAATGCGTCCACCACGCATACTGAACTCAACTCTTTCAGTGCGATTGCCTCCGGGAACTTGGTGGCAACGCACAGCGCGGTCAGGACGTACCGATATCCTGATTTAGATGGAGGCAGAGGCCCCACGATGTCAATCACGAGCCGACGGAAGGGTTCTGTGACTATTGGCACTAGTTTCATTGGTGCCTTCCATTTGTCTGTTGATTTTCCTATCCGCTGACAAGTGTCGCATCCACGGACAAACATCTCTACATCCTTCCAGCACCCGGGCCAGTAGAACTCCTGAGCCAGCTTAGCTTTCGTTTTCTTTATACCTAAGTGGCCCGCCCAGGCGTTGCTGTGGGCCAGGTCGAGAATGTTCCGCCGGTATTTTAGTGGAACTACCACTTGGTTGTAGACCCGCCCTTTAGCGTTCTCATACCTGCGATGCAACACCTCGTTTTGGGTGTAGAACGAAACGTTCTTCCTAGAGTTACCTTCCTTATGTATGGCATCTAGCAGCATAGAGAGTGCGAGATCCGCCTTTTGATCGACCACTAGCGTTGCACGGTCGGTTCTGGCTAGCTGACACCAACTGGTGGACGCGGGTGTTAACACCGAGCCTGTCACCAAGTCCTCGTTTTCGGGCGTTAGAGATATTTCCTCGCTGTTGTCGACCATAGCCCCAGTTTCCGTCTCGACAACTCGCATGGCAGACTCATTTTCCGTCGCAACTACCTCAGGTTTTCCTACACTGCCCTCGGACGTCTGTTCCCCAGAGGGTGAGCTGCTCAGCTGTTGCGTCAGCTCGCGCGCCTTCGAACGGGTAAGGGCCATGCAAGCTATTTCGGTGGCAAATGATTCTCCACGTGTTTTTAACATTTCCTCAGACTTATTTGAAAATAGGTAAGGGAAGTGCTCCGGAAGGTTGGCTGAAATTGCTGCTTCCGTACACAATTGGCCGAAAGGGCCCTCGATTACAACCCTCGCTATCGGTAGGCAGACGCTTTGCTTTTCTGCCACTTGCCGAATCCAGGCACACTCTCCTATATAGTCTTCGGAAGATACGCAACTTGGATGCGCTACATCCATTGTGGCCGCCGAGTCCCTCAATACCCTACACATTCGGCCGTTCACTGAGAGTGTCCTCATGTAAGGCTTCAACAGCTTTAAGCTATCCTCTGACTCCTGAATTGTGGCAAATGCCATGTGCCTCTTACAGCTCCTGGCCATGTGGCCCTTTTCTCCGCAGCTGTAGCAAACAACTGGCTTCCGCGCTTCTAACGCATGCGTTATGTCACCCGGCGCCTTTGAACCTGATGAAGGTGCCGCCTTAGTCCCCTCACTGTCCTTTCCCTGCTGACTGTCTAATAACTTGGAATTCTCGGGTTTCCAGTTATTTCTTGCAAACCTCTTGCGTCCCTGGTTTCCCGACCAGCTTTCTACCTTTTCATTTTTTTCCGAAGTTCGTGGTGTACTGCGGAGACTACGGCGTGAGCAGTAATCTTCGGCGAGTTCTGCTGCCCTGTTCATGTCTACGTCTTTCATCCTATCCTGCACCCAAAGCCTTACCTCCTCGGGAATTCCCCGGTAAAACTGCTCAAGTACCATCAACTCAATGACCTTGTCATGGTTGCCATAGACTTGCGCGCTTTTGAGCCATTCTTCAAAGTTGGCTCTAATTTGGTAGGCATAGTCTGAATGAGATTCGTTGCCCCTCTTAGAGTGCCTGAACCGCAGGCGGAAAGCCTCTGTCGATAGGCGACATTTTCGTAGCAATGCAGCCTTTACCCTGTCATACACCTCGGAGTCCTCTTTATTCATTCTTGCGATAACATCGGACACTTCGCCTGGTAGTACGCATATCAGTTTTTGTGGCCAAGTCTCCCTACTAAACCCTGCATTTTCGCATGCTCGCTCAAAATGCACGAGGTATAATGCAATGTCGTCACCCGCCTTGAAGGTGTGGATTAGATCCTTTATCTTTGATTCTCCACCCCCTGAATTTTGATTTCCCACGGACATACGAAGCTCCAGTTCTTTCAGACGGATTTCATGTTCTTTATCCTCGCGATCCCTCCTTATTTCCTCCTCTCTTTGTTCACGGGCTAAGCGCTCACGCTCCTCTTTCTTTGCCAAAATGGTTTCTCTGGCCTCAATGGCCTCTTCTAAACTCACTTCCTCTTTTCCCAAGTGCTCCAAAATTTGTTGTTTTCTTTTAACCGAGCCGACCGAAATATTCAGCTCCTGACAAATTTCGAGGAGTTCTTGGACCTTAAACTTCTCCATCTTAGATATGCACACCGTTTCTCTTCTAAGGTAATTTTGCCCACGAGCCACCCAATTCTTGGTCTGCGAATCAAAATTTACCAAAATCACCCTACCACGTTACCGACCATCTGCGCTAACGAGTCTGGCGAAAAGAAGAGCAAACACGCGGCACTCACCACTTCGATGCAGCCGACGCAGGCGAATCCCATAAGCTGCCAGCCACTGTTGCGCCTTTGGGTAGCGTGGTGCGGACTCGGGCCATCCGAGTCCCCGGAGAGGACGAGTAGAGAAGCCGGAGAAGGAGAAAAAAATGTTTATATACAGTATTTACATGGTAGCGTGGTACAACATGAAAAGAGAATCACACACGAGCGCCTCTGCGCTAGCGTTTTTATACATCGTCCGCCTTCCCAAGATCCCTTGCAAAGATAATTTATGCGCAGGATACTCCAATGAGATCGTCGTCTTCCTCTCCGGCCCCGAAGAGGGAAAGCCAAACACCGCCTCCCTCTAAACCTAGGAAAGGGGGCAAGGCATGCCCAGTTCGCTGTTTGGTGAGGGAGACCCCACGCGCCAGCGTGGCACCACAGTGAGATGACGTGGAATCCCATGCGCAAAGTCGCTCCCTGATGCAGCCAGGTTGACTCAAGCAAGGCAGAATACCCCGTACAGCTGCTGGGTCGACGCTGCTTCGGAGTGTTGCTCTCGGCGGCTGACAAAAGCTTGGCCAACGACTTTTGTGTCAAGAGGAGCCGGCGACGTGGTTTTTCCCGATTGTCCGCGTCCTTCGCCGTCCCGGTGCAGGGTTGACTCATCAACAGCTGCCAGGTGCCAGCAGGCCGCGAAGACCACGTGGAACTTGGGCGAGGCACAACACGCTTTCACTCCGCGAAGTTTGAGCAACCTACCTTTTGGCGTGCGCAGTTCTTCCCTTCAGAGGGCGAAGGGTGGAGGTGCCCAGTCGTAGTAAATAAATGTCGAAAGCATGTGCGTAATTGTCACGACAAAGGTATCCATGTGCTCGCATTAATTCGCCCGCTGTCCCATGTATGTCAACTCGCTGTGCCCTTGAGATAATGCGAGTCTGGCGAAAGATTCCTTGATGAGATCGGCACGGGTGAATAAACATTTCTAAATGGTTTCGTTAGGCAGGGGTACACTGTATCCAGTGCGATTCCTTTGTAAAAAAAAAAAAAGGCTCCTTGAGTCGGTCACCGTAACTGATCGCAGAGTGACAGCTCATGAAATGGTGGGAAAAACATTGAAGCTGATGTTTCAGACTTGAGCTTTAGGAAGAAGCCTGCCGGGGTCGCATAATAGCTGATGAATCTCTGACAAATATGCCCACGAAATAGTGGGAAAAACATTGAAGCTGATGTTTCGGACTTGAGCTTTAGGAAGAAGCCTGCCGGGTTCGCATAATAGCTGGTGAATCTCTGACGAATATGCCCACGAAATGGTGGGAAAAACATTGAAGCTGATGTTTCAGACTTGAGCTTTAGGAAGAAGCCTGCCGGGGTCGCATAATAGCTGATGAATGTCTGACAAATATGCTCACGAAATGGCGAGAAAAACATTGAAGCTGATGTTTCAGACTTGAGCTTTAGGAAGAAGCCTGCCCGGGTCGCATAATAGCTGATGAATCTCTGACAAATATGCCCACGAAATGGTGGGAAAAACGTTGAAGCTGATGTTTTGCACTTGAGCTTTAGGACGAAGCCTGCCGGGTTCGCATAATAGCTGGTGAATCTCTGACGAATATGCCCACGAAATGGTGGAAAAACATGGAAGCTGATGTTTCAGACTTGAGCTTTAGGAAGAAGCCTGCCGGGGTCGCATAATAGCTGATGAATCTCTGACAAATATGCCCACGAAATAGTGGGAAAAACGTTGAAGCTGATGTTTCGGACTTGAGCTTTAGGAAGAAGCCTGCCGGGTTTGCATAATAGCTGGTGAATCTCTGACGAATATGCCCACGAAATGGTGAGAAAAACATTGAAGCTGATGTTTCGGACTTGAGCTTTAGAAAGAAGCCTGCCGGGGTCGCATAATAGCTGATGAATCTCTGACGAATATGCCCACGAAATGGTGGGAAAAACATTGAAGCTGATGTTTCAGACTTGAGCTTTAGGAAGGAGCCTGCCGGGGTCGCATGATAGCTGATGAATCTCTGACGAATATGCCCACGAAATGGTGGGAAAAACATTGAAGCTGATGTTTCAGACTTGAGCTTTAGGAAGAAGCCTGCCGGGGTCGCATTAGAGCTGATGAATCTCTGACAAATATGCCCACGAAATGGTGGGAAAAACATTGAAGCTGATGTTTCGGACTTGAGCTTTAGGAAGAAGCCTGCCGGGGTCGCATAATAGCTGATGAATCTCTGACGAATATGCCCACGAAATGGTGGGAAAAACATTGAAGCTGATGTTTCAGACTTGAGCTTTAGGAAGAAGCCTGCCGGGGTCGCATTAGAGCTGATGAATCTCTGACGATTATGCCCACGAAATGGTGGGAAAAACATTGAAGCTGATGTTTCAGACTTGAGCTTTAGGAAGGAGCCTGCCGGGGTCGCATGATAGCTGATGAATCTCTGACGAATATGCCCACGAAATGGTGGGAAAAACATTGAAGCTGATGTTTCAGACTTGAGCTTTAGGAAGAAGCCTGCCGGGGTCGCATAATAGCTGATGAATCTCTGGCGATTATGCCCACGAAATGGTGGGAAAAACATTGAAGCTGATGTTTCAGACTTGAGCTTTAGGAAGAAGCCTACCGGGGTCGCATTAGAGCTGATGAATCTCTGACGATTATGCCCACGAAATGGTGGGAAAAACATTGAAGCTGATGTTTCAGACTTGAGCTTTAGGAAGAAGCCTGCCGGGGTCGCATAATAGCTGATGAATCTCTGACGAATATGCCCACGAAATGGTGAGAAAAACATTGAAGCTGATGTTTCAGACTTGAGCTTTAGGAAGAAGCCTGCCGGGGTCGCATTAGAGCTGATGAATCTCTGACGATTATGCCCACGAAATGGTGGGGAAAACATTGAAGCTGATGTTTCAGACTTGAGCTTTAGGAAGGAGCCTGCCGGGGTCGCATGATAGCTGATGAATCTCTGACGAATATGCCCACGAAATGGTGGGAAAAACATTGAAGCTGATGTTTCAGACTTGAGCTTTAGGAAGAAGCCTGCCGGGGTCGCATAATAGCTGATGAATCTCTGACGAATATGCCCACGAAATGGTGGGAAAAACATTGAAGCTGATGTTTCAGACTTGAGCTTTAGGAAGAAGCCTACCGGGGTTGCATTAGAGCTGATGAATCTCTGACGATTATGCCCATGAAAGGGTGGGGAAAACACGAAGCGGATGTTTCAGACTTGAGCTTTAGGAAGAAGCCTGCCGGGGTCGCATAATAGCTGATGAATCTCTGACGAATATGCCAGATTCAACGACGCTCCCACCATTTACCATGTGTAACACCTCATTGCATTCAGGGTATCTCACGTTCTGGGAGCCCTTGCAACGTGGTAATCACGTTGAGAGTGGCTAATCTATGCCCATGAGACTAATTTGAATAATTTTATCATGTACTGATGAGATCGAATCAATTCATTAACAGACCTAGTCTCCCTATTTTACTCATGTTTTTCTACATTTGCGCTAACTAGTTTAGTACATTGCGCTGCTCCAGCAATTATACTGCTGTGTACATGTGATCAAGTCACATGCTAATTCGTGCTTTTTTTTTGTAAACGAGATTCCAGAGACTGCATGTGCTCGCCACTATGATTGCACTTTGTGTTTCTTGGGTGCAATATCTCATGCGAAATACATGTAACTGGCAATTTAACCATAGAACTATGTCGTCCAAGTTGAGCACACTGCTGCACCTGGAGACGTCCTTATAGGACATGGATTATCACACCGAACTTAATTTAGACTGTCAAGTTGTGCAAGCTGAGAGAGTTTCAAAAGGCTGAAAATACTTACTGTTGCCAAAGACATTTCGCTTTCAGTAGTGTCCGCTGTGAACCTGCTTTATGTGTAGCTTACCAAATGAATGAACAGACAACTAAGCAAAGGAAAGCATAGCTGAAGTTATTTGCTATACCGCTGAATGATTTTTTTAATTAAAAGGAATTAAAGTGGACGAAAAAGCACCCACTCCATCTTCTGGATCTGACCCCACAACATTCAAAGTACACGTCTAACGCTGTGCCTATCGAAATTGCATGAGTGTCCCCGTCGACTTGGGTGTCTGTCCATGTAATCCTTAGAAGTGTTAGCCAGCGCCACTTGTGGGCAAGGTGACGTGTGGGACATTTTCACTGAGGATGGCACGCGACTTCGACTCAAGATGGCTGATTACTATACTAAAACCCCGTATGCTAACCTAGACTGATGTGGTGAGCTTCCCGCTTCGTATGAACAAAAGGGGAATTGTTTTCATAGGTTCATTTCCTTGTTATAGGCAACAAAATAAATTGAACAATCAGCCCATGGAAAGCATCGAAGACATTGTAGTCTTTATCTTTAGTTATAACTATCAAGTGAATAGGGGTAGCCGTCGTCGAGTAACGGTGACGACTGCTTCGTTTATTTTCTACTCCAATAAGAAACATGAGAATCAGAATACGCATAATGTCCCTTTTTGTACGTGGTATTCGAACCCCCAATTTTCGCATATAACGTCCGATTCTCTACAACTTACAGAAAAAGAGGCCCTTATTCCATCCATTCCTGGACATCTGGAATTCCAGGCAAGCAGAAACTCGACATTGTGTCAAATGTTGTGTTCCCCGTGATCTTGCGTTACCATGCGCACATTGTGTATCCACCACACCTCATCGAGGATTCTTGGCGTCCTTACAGCTTCTCGACTTTCACTATCATCCAGTGGATTATCTGTGGAAACCTATAGCCATGCCATCTATTAGTTCATAACGAGCCGTCTTCGGGTTCCTGACTCTTGCTTGCCTTCCGGGGAATGCGTCATGTAGCACAGCCCGTCGATGTGGCCTGCCCGTCTGCCTTCACTCCGTTTAGGGACTCCCTTCTGTGTTGGTGCTCATCACTGCGCTGCGACCATTGGCGGATGAAAACTGTGCGACAGACTGCATCTCACCTTGCCCCCGCGGGACATGCCAGCATTCTTCGGATCCACCCTGGGGTCCGCGAAATGATCTGAAACATCCTCACGTCGGTGTACGTAACTGTTATTGTATACGGTGCTGTTACAAGGACGATCTCAAAGCTTCCAGATAATGTCGCACCTCTAGATGTTACGCTGTTCGGCTGCCATACAGAAAATCTTGTGTTTCTAGTGACTGTCAGGCTGTTATAGACTCATATTCTTAAGTTGAACAAGCGTAATGTTGGGTGCATCGTTTTGCCATTCTTGTATTTTGCCACCATATACGACTGCAGCGAAATTGGTCAGCCTATTTGCATGTTTTTCTTATACATGTGCCACACATTGTGCCATGCAGTGGCATATTGATGCTCTTTTGCTTTGAACTGCATGGAAAGCTGGGCAACTTGGCTAAATCCATCTAATCAGTGTTACCGGGAGGCTCCCTTCTTGCGTCATCATGGGTTCATTGCGCATCCTACGCTCTTCCGTTTCGCTTATTTACTACTGAACTTTGTGCTCCTTTAGCTCGGTCTTGAGGTTATTTTGCGGATGTGCTCAGCAGGTTCTCGTTTGTTCAATGAAGAGTGTCAGCTGAAGCATCGTCACGTGTGCACGATAGATCTCACTTCTTTGGAATCTGTTTTCTTCTTTTATCCTGCTTAGAGAGCATTTGGCAAAACTGTGGATATTTTTTTTTCAAGAAAGGACAGCTGTTTGCTTTTAATAAGACGTGCCCTTCCTGTACAATAGAAAAAAGTGAGTGTTTTAATACTGGTGCTCACTGACACGTGCCTCGGGCATTATTCTAGTTGAGAAAGTGTGTGAGCACGTGAAGCTCGTCCCGGTGCTTTTTCTCGCTACCTCTCAACGCTGCCGAAATGCAGCACATAGGCCTCGCGTGCCGTTAAGGTCTTCTTTCCCAAAGGCTGCAACGGTCCCCGCTGCACTTGCAGTGAATACGTTTGATTATTTTCATTATTTGTTCTGAGAGCTAGTTGCTCTACACCATGAGTAAACGCGTGATTTATTATCATATTTAGCATATCACACGAATAAATAAATAAATATTGTTAACTAATATTTTGAACCAAATTCATGTAGTACAGCGTAAACATTTTAGTGATTTATTTTGAATTAAAAGCTAACCAGATGTTCGGCGGTGAACTGGAGGTTCCTGCTTAAGAAACAGGTGAGGTAATCACCGTGCATGGCTCTAACAATAAGCGGAGCAGAACTTTTGCGCTAACGGTAATAGTCGGGGCCGTTCTCTCGCCTAGCCTCTCCTGGTACTTAAATGTTTTTGGTGTTTCACAACTAATAACAAAACACGTCGTAAAAGAAACACAGTATGGCTATTCATAAAACCTCCCGAGTCGCGCTGTATGGATACATTTCTCGCTTAAATTTACCGAGCTCTGACTTCCAAACAAGAGGCATCGAACGACAGCGCTGGTGCCAGGTGCACTCAGAATAGGAGGGGAATGAACGGGCGGGCCATTTGGCTCGAGGCATGACAAGACGAACCGTGGACGCCAACGCTACGGGAAGACACTTCGATCCCTGTAAATCCAAGCAAAAATCCCCGACTGTCAAAGATTGCAACGTACGCACAGCCACAACATGTTGGTTTAGTTTAGATGAAGTGCTCTTTTCTAGCGTAGCGAGCTAAGTGTAGGCCCGCAGAACATTTCAACACTACCCATAAAATT
Source organism: Rhipicephalus microplus (assembly GCF_043290135.1). Lineage (NCBI taxonomy): Eukaryota > Metazoa > Arthropoda > Arachnida > Ixodida > Ixodidae > Rhipicephalus > Rhipicephalus microplus. The sequence continues at coordinate 269,205,135 of NC_134701.1, read as the reverse complement.
CATGTTAAGGTAGTTTACGCCATTTGTGGCATGATAAAAAAGAATAAATATACATTTTCTAAAGCATATGTCGGCTCGTTGGTCTAGGGGTATGATTCTAGCTTCGGGTGCGAGAGGTCCCGGGTTCAAATCCCGGACGAGCCCTAATTTTTTTTAGCTTTTACGAGCTCCCGTCTGCTTAGCCTTCCACAAACGTCAAACAATCTCGCAATTTATTTCTAGATTGCGCACCATTACTTCAGAAAATATAACACCACCTATAGGCTTCTTTCAGTGTTGTAAAATAACATGACATGACAACTTTACTGGAGTCCTGGGGAATGATATTTAGGGAATGCTGACCTACAGATTGATAAGCTATACTTTACCCTCTCCCCCCTCTTTTATATACTTCTCAACCTTGCTACCCTGTCTCGCCTCTTTAAAATAGCGTACTCACGCAGCTCTATCTTTTGGGTCTCTAGTATGGTTATGGTGCTATACTTGCTGACTCGCAGGTCGCGGGATTGAATCGCGGCCACAATAGAGACGAAAATGCTTGAGGGCTGTGTGCTTAGATTTAGGTGCACGTTAAAGAACACCAGATGGTCAAATTTTTTGGAGCCCTCCACTACGGTGTCTCTCAGAATTGTATCGCGGTTTTGGGACGTTAAACTCCAATAATTACTCTTATCTCTTCGCCTTTCCTGCATAATGACATGCAAGGCAGTGCTGTGCTTTATGCTCTGCCTTCCTGGTTTCCCTTTTTCTCACCCTCACTTCCCTGTCCAGCCCCCAGCGCTGTACAATACTGTATATGATGCTTCCTCTAGAAATATGCCTGCTGCGTCACTCGCTAAACCATTGCAGCTGTCCTGCGTTGAGTTGTGGTCGCTTGTCAAGAGATGGCGCCCAGTTCTACCCTCTTATGAGCCATCTTGGCGCCCCTTTCTACACCGCCCAACCACCAAGTGGTGTCAACACAAGCAAGATTGATTGATTTGTGGGGTTTAACGTCCCAAAACCACCATATGATCATGAGAGACGCCGTAGTGGAGGGCTCCGGAAATTTCGACCACCTGGGGTTCTTTAACGTGCGCCCAAATCTGAGCACACGAGCCTACAACATTTCCGCCTCCATCAGAAATGCAGCCGCCGCAGCCGGGAATCGAACCCGCGACCTGCGGGTCAGCAGCCGAGTACCTTAGCCACTAGACCACCGCGGCGGGGCAACACAAGCAAGAAATACTGAGGGTAAGCGAATACAAGTACGTCGTAGTATGGATAAATGAGGGTGATAGATGTGTGGATGTATAGGAAAGAACATCCGCAGCAACGGCAAAGAGGAATGCTGCAATAATGAAGTACAGAGCGTTGGGGCGATACAATAGGTACGAGGTGCTTCGAGGATTGTGCAAAGGTGCCATGGTTCCGTGATGACTTTTGGGAGTTCAGTGGTGTGCATGTGGTCAGAAGTGCAATCAAGAATGGATGTAGATCAAAGGACAGCTGGACGCTTTTGCGTTGGGCGCTCACGGGAAGACGGCAATTGAAGATGTAAAGAGCGATAAGGGATGGATAAGGGAGGATAAGGGATAAGAGGATAAGGGATGTAAAGGGATAAGGGATGGAGCGATAAGGGAGGGATGGGCAAAATTAGGGGCAAAATAAGTTTCCAAGCGAGGCTACGAATATGATAGAGAATGGAAAGACAGAGAAAATGTTTCGTTATTTGTATAGGATAAGCGCTGATCCACAGTGGAGAAAGAGAACTAGGAGGCTCTGTTAAATATACGGCTGGCAGTGTGAGGGGTATGACAACAAAGAGCGTTAAATGAAAAGTCAGAGGAAGCAAGGGAATTGACTGAATGACAGAGATGGTAAAAAAAAAACTGACACTGAATAACTACCAAAAGGGCAAAAATGAGATAAGCAAGGAGGCATTTCATGATAATTCTAGGGGAAGCGTTTTACTGCTTGAAGCGAGATAGGCTTGCCTTATAGAACGCGCGGTTATAAAGCAAGATTTAGCAAAGAAGGACAATGCATATGCTGTGGGCAAGATAAGAAAACGAATGAGCATATTGTGGTTGAACGTGGAGATATACAGCAAGGTGTACGCTTGGGCGCGAGTTTGAGTTTTACGGATGACTATGGCAAGCTGAAAGCACCACTGATGGAAATAAGTAAGAGTTTATTAGAGCATTGCTGGCAGAAAACTAGGAAAATGGACCAAAATAAGTAGTGAGAAAAATAAGAACATTCTGACGTAAAGGGGCACAGAGTTGGGCAGTCAATTTGAGTTCCTTTTCTAGAGTAAGATAGATTTAATGGGAATAATAAATTAGTCCATTAGAGCAATTTCAAAAATAAGAAAACGTTTTTTTTATTTGTAGAGCCTGGTGGCACACTTGTCACCACCCCGTTATAAATAGGACGCTATATCTTTCGTCTATTTATCAATGCGTTGAAAGGGGTGGGGGTGTTGTGATGTCGGGGGTGGTGGAGCGCGATGCATACATGTAGGTCGCAAGTGGCCACCACAAAAAGCGCTAGCAACCACCTCCATTCATCATCATCATCATCATCATCAACAACAACAACAACAACAACAACAACAACAACAACAACAACAACAACAACAACAATCAGCCTGACTAAGTCAACGGCAGGACAAAGACCTCTCCCCTGTTCCGCCAGTTAACTCGGTCCTGTGCTTGCTGCTGCCAATTTATACCCGCAAGCTTCTTAATCTCATCTGCCCATCTAACCTTCTGTCTCCCCCTAGCCCACTTGCCTTCTCTGGGAAACCAGTTATCCTAAATTGCCAGTGGTTATCCTGTCTACGCGCTACATGTCCGGCACATGTCAATTTCTTCTTCTTGATTTCAACTATGATATCCTTAACCCCCGTTTGTTCCCTAATCCACTCTGCTGTCTTTTTGTCTGATAAGGTTACGCCTACCATTTTCCTTTCCATCGCTCGCTGCGTCGTCCTCAATTTAAGCTGAAGCCTCTTTGTAAGTCTCGAGGTTTCCGCTCCATAGCTAAGTACCGTCAAGATACAGCTGTTATATAATTTCCTCTTGAGGGATAGTGGCAATCTACCAGTAATAATTTAAGAGTGCTTGCCAAATGTGCTCCACCCCATTCTTATTCCACTAGTTACTTCAATCTCGTGGTTCGGCTCCGTGGTTATTACCTGCCCTAAGTAGACATAGTTTTTTACAACTTCAAGTGCACTGTTACCTATCTCGAAGCGCTGCTCCCTTCCGAGGTTTTACATTTTTTTCGATTCCATTAGAAACTATTAAAAAGGGAAACGGAGGAGCAGGAGTTTTGTGACTGACGCGCCAAACATTTCTGTAGCAGAGGCGTTGGCTATAGATGCTTTTGCCTGCATGAAGATAAGTGCCATGGGACGACGACGGCAGCATACGATAACAACATACGATAGCTCGGGGCCATCAAGAAAATACATGCTTTCTTCCTTGTACTGACAAGTTTCAGTGAATCCTTGCTTTGTTTTGGCGGCATGTTGCATACCACAACTGTAACACTGATTGACATGTGGGGTTTAATCTCCCAAAACCACCATATAATTGACAATGTAACACTATCTGGGTGTTCGAAGTATACATAGTACCAGTGGGTGAATAGTGACTAGGATCCGAATAAAGTGGATCCGACCTATCGGCCTCATCATACACATTGCACGTTGCCGTAAGTGCAAGGAACGTACTAGACGGAAAGCTCTCTAGACGAGGGGTTGAGTGGATGTTCTTTCATCCGTGCATGTGCTTAAGGATTTCATTAGGGAAACACAGGTCTTGAACTATAGCTTAGTTATTTAAGATGAGCTTGACAAGGTGCAGGAAATGCGAGCTGAAAGCACTCCCAGCATATGTCTGCTGTGCAGTTGCAACTTCCGTCTCTAGTGTTTATTTTGTACTAAAAGCTACCATAAGAGGCAGCCCATTTTGACATTGGGGAAGTGTTTCTGTGTACTGCATCGCTTCTAGCAGATGGATCTTTCCCGCATAGAAGTACGACGTTGCAATTCATCAGGCCGTTTTATCGAAGACGTCATATATCCAGACACTTGCCCGAATGCCACGTGCCCCACATGTTTTTTTTTTCATGTCACCCACACCTCATGTAGTTTCATACGGAACTTTTGAGGATAAATAAATAAATAAATAAATAAATAAATAAATAAATAAAAAGCAACGCTACGCTCAAACACGTGAGCGAGGTGAGGTGAACGAGCATTAACTGCCTTAACCAGATGGGTGGACGCAGTAGGCAGTTCACATAGTTCACATAGGCGGGCGCAGAGTTCCTTATCAGGGGGGGGGGGATATGGTTCATCGCAGCACTTCCTCACTCTTTTGTGTCACTGTATTCATGGAGCAGATTTTGCGCCTCCTGCTTGGCCTCCTGGAGCTTCCACACAGTGACCATGCTCGGCTTCCTGGTGCCAGCTATTGAGAGAAGCACTCGCACACTCGGCAAATGATACGACGGCACTGACAAATGCAGCTGGTCACTGAGGGGGATCTTGTTGCTGTACGCCTGTTACTGCGGTTGTTCAGTTATAGGGATCTCAAAGACGAGAGAATGCTCGGTGTCAAGCAGCGGAGCTTCACTCGGCCACCATATATGGTGAGCTGAGCTTCACCTGACAAGAGGTAATGAGCTCCCACATGAATGTCCACATGCAAGTCCTCGAGTACAGAAACGGCGACAAGAAACTTGCTCCCGGCTTCGGTGTGTATCTGCGGATCCAGTGCACCGACAGGCAACACGCCGCCGCCGAGGCCACACAAGGGTGCATCGGACCAAGGCTGGTGACCGGGGCATAACGTCTATGTAGAGCAGACCCTGTTTGCACAACTGCCGTGAGCTCGGTGATTCCATCGACGCGGACTTGTACCGTAGGAAGAAGCCACATTGGGTATTGGGCGGCTCGATGTCGTGCATGTGCTGGTGCCACGTTATCGGCCCAGTTACCGAAGCTCGGCGCGGGAGGTCGTTTCTCTTGACTGGATGTGAAAACCAGCTGAGCCGGGTGTTGTTGTGAGGGATGCAGTCAAAACTACTTGTCGATAAGCCACAGTGTTGAAGTGCAGCCTCGAGAACGTGCTCCTACTTCGCTCCATCCTCGGCATTCGTCTGGTTCGACGTGCATATTTCATGGTGGATCTGGCCGAAAACAACGATGAGCCTGGCTCTCTATTCCAGCTAGGTCAGTAGCTTGGTGCCCTCGTATTTGTGTCACGCCTCGGCACCACCGCCAGGCATGGGGAGAACCGATGGTGTTATCAACATCATCCTAGAAGCCTCGGATCTCCGGCACTTCCGAGAGAGCGTTATATGGTGACGGGGCAGACAGAATACGGAGCTAAACGACGCCAAATGGACAAGCTGCTGGGACAGTTGCGTGAGGGCGCCCCAGAACTGAGCGCTGCTGTCGGTTGAGGTTCCCGATGCACCATGGGTGGGGTTCACCCAGTACGTGGTGGTTCCAGCGCTCACGGCAGGATCCATGGCTTAGGACGCGTGGACCACGTTCCTTGTAAGTTGTGTACTGGAGCTGCCGAGGAGTCTTTGACGCCGTACCCGAACGGCGGTGACAGTGGCGGCAGGTGAACAGCTGCCAAGGAGGCATGGATGCCGTCTTCAAGGTGCGCTTACAGCGGCCGCACGTTGGCGGGTGTCCTGGACGACGAAGCTGGGACGTAATACTTCTTCTTCGTTGACTACGCCATTGTAATGAATGGGACTCGGAGAACAGCCGTTGCTGTGGGCCGGTTGTTCTTTATCTCTTTTCGTTCTTCTCTTCTACTAAGCCCCACAGGCACTTATGCTTGAGCTTCACTATATCTATATATTTCATTTCACGAGCCGAAACTCGAAATAATTGAGAGGCACGCCTTACTTACTGCTCCGGAAATTCAGTGTTTAACGCACTCAGGCATCTCAATGCAACCATCACGGCCCGGATCAAACCTGCTGCCTCCGGGAGATCAGCAGAACGCGCTAGCCATGTACCCAAAAGGCGAACGTGAGGTATGAGTCAAAGAAACAGAACGGATACGTGGTATCTTACTGCGACAGATAAAAAAGAAAGAACAAATGGCGGCACGGCAAAAGGTAAAGCGATGATTACAAATACAGGTAGCTTCATTATTTGCTCATCGTCTCAACATAATTGCAAGCCATGTCAGTTATTGGGTTGAATTTCAGGAGTCCAGGGTGTACGCGAAAAGGCGACCGCATGGAAGAGATCCGACTGCTTCAGCTCTGCTGTTTAGGCGCTTCCGTCTTTCTTTCAGCCCGAAGATTATACGCCGTGTGGGCCTTATTCTGGGATTTTTTTGTACATTATTTCCTTGATTTCTTTTCTCCGCAGTACACCGCACGCAGATTATCGCCGATACGACGCCAAAGAACGATCTCATGACGTAATGGCGCCACGAGATGCGGCTGCAGCAGCGCATGCGCGAATATCAGAGAATCTCTGTTAAAAAAATGTTACACGTGGGCTACCCCCTTTTGTTCTTCATTCGTTGCCGGTCGCGCTGGATATTTTGCGGACTGCAGTTCATCGGAGCCATGTCGGATGGCTTACTTCAGGCACGGAGCATGCGATAGTCGTAACACGCACAAGTCGTGTTTCAATCTTTCTTTCTTTCTTTTTTTTTGCGCACGCGTGTGTGGACTTTACCTGTTGACTTTACTTGGACTTATGGATCTGCGCACCACTAACGACGTCGCCTGATGTTGATTGATTGATATGTGGGATTTAACGTCCCAAAACCACTATATGATTATGAGAGACGCCGTAGTGGAGGGCGCCGGAAATTTCGACCACCTGGGGTTCTTTAACGTGCACCCAAATCTGAGCACACGGGCCTACAACATTTCCGCCTCCATCGGAAATGCAGCCGCCGCAGCCGGGATTCGAACCCGCACCCTGCGGGTCGGCGGCCGAGTACCTTAGCCACTAGACCACCGCGGCGGGGCGACGTCGCCTGATGTTGGAGGACCGCTGGGAGCTTCATCTTCGGCATCAAATTGGTGAGCCGCCTATCATGACAGGGCAGCTAGGTGTTACGGCGTTGTTCGCCGCTATAGAGTCACAGTACAACCAAGGGATTTGTAAGAAAACGATTGCTTTAAATGCTTATGAATGTTTTCCGGACTAACTCGATTGTGTCGCTGCCAGATTTAGCAAATAATAATAATGAAGTGAAGAGGAACGAACGCTAGAGTGGGTCATCATCTCCTGTGTCTTGGCAGGTCTGTATATTTTGCGCATTGCTCGAGACGCTGCTCATTCGCTTGTAAGATTCGTTTATTAGAGTCATTGGTCAAGCTGCCGGCCGATCCCCACGCCAGAATTCAATAAACTTTTGAACAGCAACAGCAATACAATAATTATAGGAGAATGATACACTTGTTATCATTATTGTCATTACTTTCATTATTATTATTAATAATATATAATTGATATAATTAATATGTAAGCCACACATGTTTTTTGAAAAAGTGAGTATAGCGTTATTAGAGGCGTCACTAACGAGAATGATGGATTCAGTAATACAGTTAATACACCAACTTTGCGTTTTCGGAGCAGCGCGTGATTATTTATTAGTGGCTAGATATACCAAAAAGGGGTGATCTGTTGCAAAAATGCGGTGTCGGCTCTCTCTGTCGAGATAGATGCAAATAAATGAAACACATTATTATTCAGCTCGTGCATGAATTGAACCTAGTACTTCTGCACGAAAAACAGGTGTTTTTCCTACAACACAGTCATGCCAATGATTGAAACTATTTGAAAACAAAAACTATGATAATGTCATATACTGTAAAAGGCCCCTTGATGCGTGCAATGTTGCGTCGCAGAAGCGTAGAATGGCAACAGCGTAAAACGTGTAATTGCACAATTAGTGTCAGCTTTAAAAACTCACCAATAAGCGTGTCAAGCAAGCAATGACAAAAAAGTAAGGGGATCATTAGACTTCACCATTAAAGTATAACGTGATAGCGATATCCTATCCCAAGTGCGTGCTTCAAACACTTAGTGTATGGGTACCAGTGGAAGAGGGTCTGCAAGGAAATGAAGCAGCCCACTACACGGCCTGCGAGCACGTCAGTAGGGCTTCCCTCGACGCACTGGATATGCGACCCGTGGATGAAGAGATGAAGGCTGTACAGAACACCCATTCGTCGTTGCTTCAACACAACAGACTGGAGTGCAGATTGTGCCCTCCGTTACACCCATAACTGGCAAATGAAGAGAGTGTGATATTGGCTGCAAAGCAGCACGTATACACATACGCAATGCTAATTCAATGCTTCTACCCAACAATAGCTACATGTGCCCGGTCTGCAGCGTACCGGACATCCTGGCCACTTGCTCTTTGAATGCTACCGCCATGCAAGCCGCAATATGCAACCGGAGACCACTGGGAATGAAGCAGGATGAACGAATGACGACTACCTAACTGAAATGTCGCTCCCCAAGCTCGTCATCAATGACCTAACAAAGAAAGAGTCCCTGGATCCTCTCGCAGCATTTTGTCCTATTCGTTTATGCGTCACCCACAGCCAAAGATGACGAAGTACAGGCTAATCTCTCTCACTTCAACCTGCCTATCGTTAGCATCGTGTTGCGCAGCTTTCTGTGCGTGCCATTCCCAGACTATAGAGGGACACACCGAGGCCACTCGTTCCCTGGGCGTCAGGTGATCCGCTTATCTTCTTAGCCGGCTACCGAATGGTGTCCGAGCAGAGAAAGCGATAGAGTCTAGTGCATTATTATTTATTTTATTTATTTACAAAATACTGCAGGCTCTCTTCAGAGCCCATGAAGGAGTGGAAAAAAAAAAGAAAAAAAAATCACAAGCAATCAGCAGTCAAGGCACACAAAATTAATAAATGTACGCATGACAATTAATATTCAACAGCAATTTTCACCACATAAATTAGTAACAATTCGTGACCAAATTAAGTAAATTTACACAAAACTATACACACCAATACATATTCGCAATAACATATGGCGCAGCGATAGGAGCATTTTGGGGCTTAACGTTATGAAGTGATAAAATCAAAGTGTTCAATGTTCTGTAACGACTCAAACGGCAGGGCGTTCCAGTCTACAATGGTCCTGGGAAAAAAAGAGAACTTAAATGTATTGGTACGTGTCTGGAATGGTGTTATTGACGCAGCATGGCGATTTCTAGTTTCTCGTGACGTCAGTGGTTGTATAAACGTAGAGGCATCTAGTGCGAAATGTTTGTGTTTTAACTGAAAAAGAAATTTTAATCTCAGAATTTTGCGACGAAGTTGAAGTTCTTGTATATTATTTTCTTTCATGATAGCTGTAGGGGAGTCTGTCATGCGGTACTTAGAAAATATAAACCTGATGCATTTACGTTGAATCATTTCTATGGCATGGATGTTTTTCCTAGTGTATGGGTCCCAAATGACGCACGCATACTCGAGAGAAGGTCTAATGATGGTATTATAGGCTAACAGCTTCACTGATGACGGGGCAAAACGAAGTTTGTACTTGAGAAAGCATAGCTTACGGAAGGCGGATGCGCAAATGTTCGATACATGCATATTCCAACTTAGATTTTTGGTTATCGTTACGCCAAGGTACTTATACACACTGACCTCCCTGAGTACGTGAGTTTGTAGCGCATATGGAAAAGAAAAGAGTTTTTTCTTTCTAGTGATGTTCATGTCCACTGTTTTGTCTGAGTTTAGCTTCATATCCCATTGCTTACACCACTGGTAAACGTTATCAAGGCAGGTATTTAAAAGCTGTTGATCATTCATGGTAACAATTTCCTTGTACAGCACGCAATCATCGGCAAATAGCCTTATTCCGACATATTCAGGGACAACTTCAACAATATCATTTATATAGATTAAAAAAAGTAGGGGCCCTAAAACACTTCCCTGAGGAACTCCTGATGTAACCTGAAGTTTAGATGAGCAGTGACCATTTATATCAACAAATTGTGTTCGATTTGACAAGTACGCGGATACCCAATTTACAATAAACTCTGGAAGGCCAATATTTTTAAGTTTGAAAATCAATTTATTGTGGGGAACTAGATCAAAAGCCTTCCTAAAGTCTAAGAAAATAACATCAATTTGCCCGGATTTATCAAGAATAGATGCGAAAGTATGTATGACTGTGACCAGTTGAGTAACAGTGGACAAACCTTTTCTGAACCCATGTTGAAATGGGGTTAATATATTGTTCTCATTAAGAAAATTAGTGATGTAGTTAGCTATGACGTGCTCGAGAAGCTTACAACAAGAACAGGTAATAGATATAGGGCGATAATTTGTAATCAATAATTTATCTCCTGATTTGAGTATTGGTACAATTCGCGCTATTTTCCAATCTATCGGAACAGAGGAAGAAGACAGGGAGGCGCGGAAAATGATCACAAGGAATTTAGCAACCATCTCAGCGTATCGACGCAGAAATGCGTTGTGAATGTTATCGGGACCAGGCGAAGCTTTAGTCTTTAAATTCAGAAGCATAGATACAACTCCAGATAAGGACACGATGTCTGCGTCGAGATAAGGAGAGGTAGCAGAAGCCCGTGCGCTGTCGCAATCTTTTTGGAAAACGCTTTGAAAGTACTCATTGAAATGTGTCGCTATGCTTGTTTCATCTACAACGATTGTATCATTGTGAATTATTTGAAGAGTACCTTCTTTCTTGCGAGATAATTGCGACCAGAATTTATCAGGAGCCGTCCGTATGAAGTCTGGAAGAGTGCGTTGAAAATAAAATTGCTTGGCACATCGGATAGACTGGTTTAAAAGTGTCTGGTTTGTGTGAATAGTTGTCTGAGATGCGCGGTGACGTCGTAATCGTTTTAGTTTCCTTTTTTGATGCAAGATGTCACGGGTGATCCACGGATTTTTTTTCGCGATCCTTTTCATTTTATTTGGCACAAAATGATCTATGCAGTATAGACATAACCTTTTAAATGTCTCCCATAGCTCAGAAACATCAGACCCACCAAAATTGCTCAAGTTTATGTCAAGAAAGTCTAAGACGCTTTCATCCGCTGCATGAAGGTAATCTTTGACTGCGACAGTTTTAGAAGGAGCACTTTTCTTTGTCAAGAAGTGGCATACGCACTTCACCATATAGTGGTCTGAAAGACCAGGTTCAATTGTCACAGAAAAGTCGGTCATGCATCGGCTCAAAAAAACAAGATCTAATATAGAAGAGGAACTACCCTGAACACGAGTAGGTTGTCTAACCACCTGTTCCAAATTACAGCACATCAATAAGTCCAGTACACTGTGAACATGAGCACTGGGTTCATTAGAAGCAAACGGGTTCTCCCAATTTACACCAGGAAGGTTGAAGTCACCAGCAATAATTATTTTTTGTTGTCTAAAACCCAAGACGTGATCACATAAATCCTGCAAAAACTCCGGTGGAGCATCGGGACGGCGATAAATGGCTACTAGTACTAAGGAAAAGCCCCAGCATGACAATTTCAAGGTAATAGTTTCATGGTTATTGATTTGTTTTGAAAGTGCTGCTGAAATGTTTTGTTTAATCAGGACGGCAACGCCACCTCCTTTTGAACTTCTATCTCGACGAAATACTTGGTACGAAGGCGGAAATATACTGTTGTCGTGAACTTCACTTCGGAGCCAAGTTTCAGTGATCACAACAACATGAGGGCTGTATCCCAAGATCAAAGCTTCAAGAATATCACTTTTGTTCACAATGCTACGCGCATTGATATTTAAGAGGCGCAGTTCCTCAAGGCGAGAAGGTATCTGTCAATCCCTGGAGGAAACTTTTCGCCGAGTAACCAGTTCAACCCTCGAATGTGTGACATCATCCCATACGTAAAGTTCGTTATCTATTCGCAGTTTATCATGCAGAAGAATCACTTTCTTGCCCTGTTTTTTTTCCTCTTTTGCACTTTGCCATAAAAGCTTGCGTTTCCTTAGAGTATCCACCGAATAGTCATTCTGAATGTAAATTTTTGTTCCCTTTAACTTTCGTGCATTTTTAAGAACATCCTGCTTTTCGTTATAATTTTGAAAGGATACAATTACTGGCCTCATTTTACCCGGCTTTCCAATGCGGTGGATTCTTACAACAGAGCTGCATCTTACGTTTAGCTTGTCCCAAAAAAGGTTTTCAATCACCTCAGCGCGAAGAGTTGTCTCAGTTTCAGTGCTGCCCTCCTGAATGCCAAACAAAACCAGGTTTGAACGCCTGCTCCTATCATCAATGTCAGCTACTTTCGCTTGTAGCGATTTGACCGCCTGTTCTAGGCCGTCTATTCGATCGATATGCATTCCAAATTCGAGAAAACGCTTGTTAAGGTCTGAAATCATTTTTTCCATGTTGGACTGCTGATCCCTCAAAGTAGCCATCTCTGTGACCAACTTATTTTGGCCTTCCAGCAGTTTAGTCAATAAGGCTTCAGTGCTCGGCCCAGGGTTCAACTCAACATCCCCACATAACAAAAGTTTGCATGCACAAAAAACATTGCATAAAATTTCAAGACACTGGCGTGGGCATGGCAGGACCAGGAGGCCACGATAGTCACTTTTGATAGAGCTATAATAAACACTAACCTGCATAACGCAGAGGAACGGCCTATTAGGCAGCATGGCGAGGCCTGGTCCGCCACACCCACTGAAGTTGAAGCGATGCGGCATGGCTCTTATAAAGGCGTCTGAAGGAGTCACGTGGTATGGCGGGTTGATAACGTGAGGCCAGAAGCACTGACGATGCGGTGCAGAGCGTAATGTAGGATCCGCGCGTGCATCGAATTGAGTCCCGTCCGGCTGAATCCCGACCGACTGAAGAGCGGCCAACTGCGCCAGTAGAACTGTTGGATCCGCGCGTGCATCAAATTGAGTCCCGTCCGGCTGAATCCCGACCGACTGAAGAGCGGCCAGTTGCGCCAGCAGGACCTGCATAACGCAGAGGAACGGCCTATTAGGCAGCATGGCGAGGCCTGGTCCGCCACACCCACTGAAGTTGAAGCGATGCGGCATGGCTCTTATAAAGGCGTCTGAAGGAGTCACGTGGTATGGCGGGTTGATAACGTGAGGCCAGAAGCACTGACGATGCGGTGCAGAGCGTAATGTAGGATCCGCGCGTGCATCGAATTGAGTCCCGTCCGGCTGAATCCCGACCGACTGAAGAGCGGCCAACTGCGCCAGTAGAACTGTTGGATCCGCGCGTGCATCAAATTGAGTCCCGTCCGGCTGAATCCCGACCGACTGAAGAGCGGCCAGTTGCGCCAGCAGGACCTGCATAACGCAGAGGAACGGCCTATTAGGCAGCATGGCGAGGCCTGGTCCGCCACACCCACAGCGCTCGCCGACGTGAATTCGGATCGATTAGTCGAACCCGTTCAGTTCCCTCTGTCTTCGTCGGCCCCGTTTCCTAGTGAATTCGGAGATAACATTATTTATCGCTCAAAAAAAAAATCTGGAACACCGCTTCCGACTTTCTTGGAAGCATTTCAAGCACCTGCGGCACCGTCACCGATGGCTACTATAGCTATACGGTTTGAAAATCTCGTAATGAACGAAGTTTTCGGTGCTTCGTCGAATCTCTTGAAGCAAATGGGGAGTGATTATGGATGGGCTCACGCCACCTGGTTGGCGTGACTTTTTCAGGGAACGAAGCAAAGAAGTGTAAATTTAAGGGATCGTTTTCTTTGTTAGGCACAATATTATTGAGAACAGACTGCCTGACTTAAAGAGCGAAACGCTCTTTAAGGTGTTCTTCCTTTCGTGAAGCTTTAGTTTATGAAACTAGCGTCACGAGCGAAACATAAACAGATCCAAAGAGTTCACTTGTCTAAGACATGCTTGGATACTTGTTAATGCAAAATGGAAATATATCATTTAAATGACAACAAACTGGCCTTCATTGCATCTGTATGCACTTTTATATGCGCAACAGACATCCTCTGCACCTGAACTCTGCTGTTCCGTTAATTTGCGTTTTTTCGAGAAGCGGAGAGCTCTTTGATCGTCTCCGTCAACGAGTATTGTGGATGCACGTAGTGAATTTCCAGAATAGCACTTGACCTATAGGCAGGGGTCATTTTGAGGTGGATTCAGTGACCTTTGCATTCCCTTTAGGATGTTTGAAAAAAAGAAATGAAAGCCAGTGTCTCAGTCGTCTTCGTTCTGCCTCTGTAGTGTATTTGCAGCAGACCAGATTTATAGTTTCGCTTTACGCACAACAGAGCTCAGCGGCAGCTTTCATAACGTACAAAGCAGCGGGCTCCATCCCGTTCTACGTTCAAGTCTGCCGATATAGCGTGTGCTTGCTAGTAGCAGGCGACTTGAAAGGCAGCGCTTTAGAACAAAACGTCAAAGACGCACGTATTCGCCCGTGTACTTTCGGTTTATCCATTATGCTATAACGCTTGCGGGATCGTGAGAATGGCTTCACGGTTCATGTACTCCCTCATGGTTCCCCCGCATGGTACTCGGGAATGTGGGCGCATCAAAAAGCGTCATAAATCTGAACCATTTCTTTTTCTGTTGTGGCTGGACAGGCTTATCGTTTTGGTGCAGACATGCGCTAGAACGGCCACCTGCTGATATATATGAGAGTCACCAGGGCCCTCACCGTGCGCTTCTCAAGCTGCTGGCGAGGTGAGGTTTGCGAGTTGCTGAGAAGGGCTTAAGCCATGCGTTTGTGCCAACACCAGCTAGACTTTTTAGGTGAATTTGTGTGTGCTTGGTGCTTCAAACGGGATATTGGAACCGCAGGGAGGTTAGTACGTTGTAATGCAACTGGCGAGTTTGCATGTTGAACGCTGAATGACGAAATTGAGGGACCATGCATCACAGACGCTTTTTTTGCCCGCATCACATGACATGCTGTATACTGCATTAGCACTCAATCCCTTCTTTTTTGAAAAGTTTGTCATAGTAACACAAGCACCGGCAGTCACGCGTTTCGAGTATCGCGTTTGAATAGCTTAGCACAGTGTTCGTAGTCAGCTGAAACAGAAGCACGCTTCTGAAATGAAACTAAAAAAACTAACAGCTCTTTCGTAAGTGCGTTTTACCATGTGCCAACTTTCTCTTACGAAAATATTTAGCGTAAGATGCTTTTCTGAATGCGGGCCCCGAATTCTTGAAGATAATAGACAGACTTAAGATAGGTTATACTCAGAGTATTGCGTGCGCAGAGCTTTTTAGTCGTTGCGATTGCGCATTCATGATATACGCTGACTGCTGTGTGCACTAGCTTTCGAAATTCCCTTTCTCGTAGTGTCGTGCTTGACCATGACGCCCCGAAAATTATTTTGCGCGTATATCGTGAAGGTCCTAGTGCTATTCACTTGCGTCTATGATGGGAAAACCCCGTTTTATATCATGTACAGTGCGCCTACATAAACCCGTCAAACTGATAGCCTAAGTATACCCTATTCTGAATCTTTACAATGCTTATTAACGCCTCTTGTACTCGATTGCTGAAGGAGAGGTAGGGCGATGCCCATTTTTTTGACCAAAAAGATGAGCCTATCCCGCAGGTGGTGCAGTCACTTCCCATCCGCAAGCGTATTTAATACCATATCGCTAGCACTTGTAATCACTAATTTTGGCTTGTGATGACTAATTTATGGCTATAGTGCTGCTTTTTATGACTAAAGATGAATAGCACTGAATAGAACTGGCTAACGTTAACCAAAAGAATGTCATGGGCAATTCCGGATAGTGGTGTTAAATGACGGGTGGTAATAGCTCCGGTTGGCTCGGATGGTAAATGTTCGCCAATGTTCACTAATATGTCATTCTTGTTTTTTCTCTAATTATTACTGCTGTTTTGCCTCCCTCCCTTCCTTAATTTTTTCCCTCGTACTCTGGTTTCTTTATTTTCTCGCAAAACCAAAAAGGCTCTATCTATCTATCTATCTATCTATCTATCTATCTATCTATCTATCTATCTATCTATCTATCTATCTATCTATCTATCTATCTATCTATCTATCTATCTATCTATCTATCTATCTATCTATCTATCTATCTATCTATCTATCTATCTATCTATCTATCTATCTATCTATCTATCTATCTATCTATCTATCTATCTATCTATCTATCTATCTATCTATCTATCTATCTATCTATCTATCTATCTATCTATCTATCTATCTATCTATCTATCTATCTATCTATCTATCTATCTATCTATCTATCTATCTATCTATCTATCTATCTATCTATCTATCTATCTATCTATCTATCTATCTATCTATCTGTCTGTCTGTCTGTCTGTCTGTCTGTCTGTCTGTCTGTCTGTCTGTCTGTCTGTATCTCTTTATCTCTCTCTCTCTCCCTATATATATATATATATATATATATATATATATATATATATATATATATATATATATATATATATTATGAACAAGAACTCTAGAAAGCAATGTAGATGACAAGAGATGAAGATATGCAATAAAATCTGTGTAGCGAAAGCTCACCTATTTTCGTGATGTGTGTCACAAGAAGTTGGTGCTACTCGAGAGAAAGGAAAAAGGACTAAGAAAGAAAAAACATTCTTTAGCATTCACGTCACTGACATTCGCTCTGCGAAGTGTAGGTTGCTATATACGCGTAACACACGCATCTTTCTAGAAGACTTCATTTCAACGCTGAAGGGACGAAAATTCGATCATCTGCAGTGCCGTCAAAACTGTCAACTTGGCGCAAATCAGATATATCGTCTACATGCGGTGAGTGGAAAGGCAAAGATTCAATTTGAAAACATCGAGCAGTTTCAATAAGATCATACGTCTTAGCCATTTCAACGCACCACTATTTCGTCGGCTTAAAATCGAAATGTCAGGGTTAGTTTCTGTTGTTTTAGTTATTGATTCACAGTGACGGAAGATATTTTCTTGCGTTTATCAAGCATTTTTCTATTTTTTTCAGCGAAATGATTTGATTATTACCCATACAAGGCATGTATTCACATACGTAACGTGCCATTAGCGCCACAGCAAACCATGGCAGTGTTCGACATGAAATGCCATTAACCTGTTACGGTCATGTCTTGTTTAGGAGTTCGTTCTAATGCTGAATCACCTTTTAAAAGGCAATTCGGAGCTCGTATTCGATAAACGAAACGATACAGCACGACTTGTGTTTACTGCAAGGACGGAATAAATAGGCAAGTAATCACAGCCAACAATTACCAGACAAAATAGTTGGACAAAGATATAAGCGACCCTTATCTATTCGTTGTATTAACGAACACCACCTCTGTTTGAAAATTAGAGAAGGTGTTGGGTTGACCGCGGCCTCATAGATAGCCTCCGGAAACTCGCTAGGGCTTATCTCGGAGGCCACGTGTCAACAATACGTTTCGCACTGCCAAGGCAGATCTCCGAGACCACGTAGAAACAAGCGTGCGATTGAGACCGGCTTCGCCAGGTACCGCCACGATCCACGTTACTCAAAAAAAAAAAAGATTTTTTTCTCAATGAACTCGTTGAATAACTTTTTTATTAATTACCTGAAAGTTAATCGGTTTTTATCATAACTCATGCTCCGATATCTGCACGTATTCAGCCTAACACTTAACTTGAACTTTAGCTGAAAAAAAAACATCGCAAAAACGACGAGGACACGGAAACACAGTACACATATGAGCGCTGAACTTGCAACTGACATATTCATTGCACCAACTGCACTTTTTACAGCGCACCAAACCGCACATCAGCGTTCGTATGTGTGCTGTGTTTCTATGTACTCGTGTTTTCGCGTTGCTTTTGTCTCAGCTAACAATGTACCTACTCACCCAAATCAAAGTCCTGTTCATGAACAACCACAACTGATTTCGCACCACATTTATGCTTAATTTCTTTTTCTGAATATTCCAAAAACTGGAAGCGCTCAACCGTAAGTGCTTGAAAGAGAAGCAAAAGTGTCACTTTGGTACATGTGTCACCAATAAAATAAAAATAAAATGGGAATGGTATAGGGCATTGAGAATGCAGGAACGAAGAATAGCAAAACAATCACGTCTTTCTGTGCGCTAGACTTTTTTTTTGCGTCACGCGCTAACAGATTATTCGATTGTGGTTGTGGATTTTTCATCCATCTAACTTCATGTCTTAGTATGGTTATCAACAACATGCTTGGTTAGGAATGGGTTAGAAGGTGAAATTAAATTGTGCTGTTCTTGATGAAATAGGAAGGGGTTCATACGTTGCTCGGATTATCGCGCGATTTACGTACGTCTACTTTTTCGTGTATCATTTTTTTTAAAACTTAGTACTTAGTGAATCTGGCGGAGTTGATGGCGATGTAGATCGATTGCAATAACAAAGGAAGTAAAAGCGCTGCTACTAAGTTCGCGGAGGGTCCTAGAAAAACGCGCTTCCGTTTTCTTTTTCATTTCTTTTTTCCTTCATTTTCGTGCTGTCGCGCTTACGCTGCTAAGTAATTTACATTCTCACAAACAAGCGCAGGACCACATATCGAAATGATCTGTGAAGAGTGTTTTGACGCATCATCATCACTTGATCTCAGGAAACTAGAGGAATAAAATAAAAAAGGTAAAGCGAACCGAAAACTCCCTATACTTAGGAATGGTCCGACAGTGCGTAAGCACTACGTGGAGCTGAGTCGCAGTCAATTTGGTGTATCCGGACATGCCCCAGCATTACCGCAATTTTTATGTCTGAAGTTTTACGTAAAAAAAACAAAACAATGCGATTATGAGGGACACTGTAGTGGAGGTACTCTCAAGGAACGACTTGTTAAACAGCATCACTCTTTAAAGAAGCATTTCAACCACTGAACTCTCGCCCAAGCTTAGGTAGATGATTTACGTCAATGCAGTGTCGTACTGAGTTTGTGAGTTGCCATCATTTGTGCCACGCGCTAAACCATACCATCGGTCGCCGTTGTAATTATTGACAGTTTTTCGAGTGATTCAATATCAGCTTGTTCCACAGAGAGCGAATGTACTACGGAATGCAAATATTCAAAAGAAGCAGGCTACGCTTCCTTGCCTCGCGTATGATTATCTCAGTCGACTACAACACTCAAGGCACGCTGAAAAAATCGAGTTCCGAGACTCGTTATCTCGATTGGAGATAATGGAGATATTTATTTTCGCTGAAGTCTCCAGAGCGAACGGCACCTGTGCTTCTCTGGCGTTGTTCTCACTATATCCTTCTTTCTTTCTGTGGCTTAGCGCCGCCGTACGTGACCACGAACATGTCCAGCGGAGAAGCACATCTTGCGGCAGTCATTACCGGAGCATTCGCATTCAGAACACGCGAGGAGAAAAAGGTAAAATAATTCGCGACGAACGCAGACACACCATTAAAGTAGTTGTTCTCCGACTTTATTTTGGAAGCCCAAGCGCTTTTTTAGGAAAAAAGTTTCTCAACTGTGGACAAAAGTGTCCAGCAGTAGCGGGCTATCAGGGGGTCATGGGTAATTATAGCTGTCCGTTATCGATGTTTCCTTCTATATATATATATATATATATATATATATATATATATATATATATATATATATATATATATATATATATATATATATATATATATATATATATATATATATATATATATATATATATATATGATCCCGGCGAATTCGTTAAAATTAATGATTGATTAACCAATTGATTGATATCATCACTGGAAGTGATACTGAATGTTTTAATTTGTTTTAGGCGAGTGTAGTGCTTGCAAGAAGGTTACAGAGAGAGATAGAGACAAACGAAGGGGAAATGCAGGTGTGTTACTTAAGGAGTTTCGGCTTTTTTGGCTACGCTAAATGAGGGGCGGGAGAAAGGGGGAGTTATAGATAAAACAGAGAATTAAGAACAAAAATAAGAAAAAGAAGAAATGAACTAATAGCGCGAACACGCGCAACACGAACACCAGCTTGTCGAAGGTAAATTGTGAACCGGCAACGAACTGAACTGAACGGAGTGATGTTCACATTTTCAGTGCCAGATATTTACTTTCCTTCTTCTTCTTCCACGGTTATCACAAGGCCATCATGATTGTCGCTTCGCACTTTGTCCAGTCGGGTTTTCGAGGTGATCCCAGTCGACCAACATTGGTATCGTAAATGGGCAAACAACAATCACAGAAAGAAAGGAAGAAATGGGCTTCGGTGTCAGCCATGCGACTGCGTCGTTGATCGCCCTTCGGTGGGTAAATCGCGTCGGCCTCCTGTGTCCGGATACAGCTCGTGAACGGGCCTGAACGACAGCAGCAACCGGTGCCTCTGGTAGGCTTCGCTCTGTCTGAAGGCTCCGTCCGTGCCGTGCAGCCAGTCGAGGATTCCCAGAATGCCGTAGTTTCCTCGAAACCTGCGTGCCTCGAGAAAGAAGCCGGAAAAGCATGTTTCTCTCTATATCATTCTTTCTTTCTTTCTCTTTTCCTACCTCTTTTTTTCTATCTATTTCTCCCTGTCTCCCCCGGCTGGGCTTTTCCGTCTTACCCGGGTCTTGCGTTTAATTCCTTGCAGTAACTATTCGGAGCGGATGCCTTTGACCACCTCATTGGCTGCTGCCCTTCCCTGTGTGCATGGTTCTCGGGAAGTGAACAAGGAGCATGCGCCATGATCCGTTGCAACCAATGAGCCTTTGTCAGCTTCGATAGCAATCACGGAGAGAAACAGATAATCATGGCCTATAGCGTAATACTATATAGAGGCATGGGTGAGTGTTTTTTTCGTCCACAAAAGTTACCCACTGTTCGCTACATGCAATAATTTGCTCGAGTATCCACTCTGACTTGCATGAAAAGAGGGCTCCAAACAAACCTTAATGGACCTCAACCTCTCCACAGCAAAGCAGTTAGAACAGAACAGAACAGAACAGAAGAGTGTTCAGCAGACGTTCTTTTGAAGCCATAGGTCGGCAAAAACTATTTGATATCACTCACACTCACCCAAGAAATGAGTACTTTGTTCTCAGAGCTCACTGCGACTCAGACTTACCAATTTTGTTTCCTCAACCGGACTCATTCGGGCTGAGAGTCACCAGCATATATTACTCACCTTCTTCACTTCAAACTCACTCTCACGGCTGAATCTGATTGTGAGTGTACGTCCAAGTGAGTCGACTCACGAGAGACTTTGCCGACTTACGCTTCGAACGAATGTTGTAAAACCACCAACTGGCGCCTGAACAACACTAGAACTTTTGCAGAAATCATAATGACAGTATACGCATATATGAAGGCGATGGACGGATGGTGGAGCTTGATATCGGGAAAATTTTTCCTACGCTTTCCATATCATACAACACAAAGTAACCAAAGAAGCGTTTACTCACTGGTGATGCAATGTAATATATATATATATATATATATATATATATATATATATATATATATATATATATATATATATATATATATATATATATATATATATATATATATATATATATATAGCTTGTGACGTCGCTAAAAAGAAAGAAAGGCAATAAAGAATATATACTGCAGTCTCTACAGCCTCTGAGCTACACTACACATAGAAGTTTATACTTACAATATTGAAACTTCTTATCAATAGGACAGTGCAATAGTGGCGCAAAGTGAATATGCTGCCTTGTTTTCTTTTCTTCTTTGCTATGTCCAACTAAAGGAGGACACATTATGAGAGTTCTAGGAATTCGTTGCGCAAGTACACGTCTTTGTTTTAATGCCCTTTGTTGAATCTACCGATCACAAATATTTATTATGTGGAGCAACACGCTGCCATTCACGTCCGAAAGGATCTACAGAAAGTTATACGACTCTATTACTTTTCTACCAACCAGATGTCTATAGGTGCACTTTTTAGCGGAGTTCTGAAGTTTCTATGCATGTCTTCATGTTCCTTTCAAAGTCATGGAACCTATGTTGATATTACAGCAGATATTTTTTCAGGAAGACAAAGGAATAAAAGTTGTGTCCACACATCGTGTTTGTCACACGACGAGACATATTTTCAAACACGCAACATAATGTTTAGGTTAGCTTCATAAAAGCACACAACAAACCATCTTGCTGGGTATTCGCTAGTTTAAGCATAAATCAATGACCACGTATTGGTTGCTGACGGAAGGAAATAGCTTAATTTGTGACATCTATTCAGCTTGCTTGAAGCTGGTTATCAATGTGATGGCGAAAATACTGCCTGACATAACTAATTTTGTTC
The DNA here is from genome assembly GCF_043290135.1 of Rhipicephalus microplus. Classification (NCBI taxonomy): domain Eukaryota; kingdom Metazoa; phylum Arthropoda; class Arachnida; order Ixodida; family Ixodidae; genus Rhipicephalus; species Rhipicephalus microplus. The sequence continues at coordinate 269,182,911 of NC_134701.1, read as the reverse complement.
GTTAATTACTTCAAGTAAACGAATGGCTTAAATATTTTGCCTATTATTTTGCCTGAGACGGTTCGATGAGAAAGCGTGCCTCTTGTATTTTTTCCATAGTCAGTCACACGTAATATAAAATAATGACATTACATTAAATACAGCGTTCACACGTTTTAAAAGCTTGAGCTGCGTTTTTATTGAGCTCTCTAGTTCTGTTCCTCTTCATAAGTTCTATGATTGAGACGAGCGCGGTTTTCCAAAGTACACTCGCAAAAATAAACCTTTACATTGACGAAGCATCGCAAGGAGCGGAAGCGTACTTTTATTGCGGAGGTCACAGTCGTAGTAACGTGTTTAAAAAACTGTCAACTTCCGGGTTTTTGCATTTCTTCTGACAATCATACCTCGAAAATTCTGAAACCACATGAGAATCGTGCAAGTCGCGCATGTCAATTTATACAGCTGAATTTCAGTGGGAATAAAGCTAGGGAGGATCTAAAGACAAAGTTCCCCAAAGCATATTTTTAACCAGCGTTATCCGCAGGCGCGAGAATTTCCGAAGGCGTCTGACAAAGAGCAAGCGCACTTCTGCTGCAACGGCCATCACGAGTGCAGACGACAACATCGTCTGTCGGAAGCCTCTTTCGTCTGGTTGGTTATTCGTGCCCGATAGATTAACTTGCTAAGGTGAATGCCCCGAAGCGGATGCGATCTTATGGTGACTGCCTCAGCGGAGGAGTGCCTGTATCGCTATAGCAACGAATGCGGTGCACAAAAGAAATGGCAGAGAGACATTTTACTGTATAGATCAGTGTTTCCTGTCTTCAGCAGAGCGAAAGTGACGGTACTATATGGTGCATGCAGGCTGACTTTCTCGCTAGCGTCATGTAGGCCTTATCTGCGAAGGCACCGTTCCAGTGATATGTCTTTTCGTACAACAACGCCAGTCGTCTTTGCTGCTTCGATGAAGGCGAAGAAATCACAGTCGCAGATTGCGCAAACCATGTCGCAGGACGGGAATAGAATGACTAACCACGCTATGTCGTCATCAGCGTTTCCATTAAGCTTGTTTTTAGTTTGGCGGACATGGGTGAATTCCGGTATCTATCGAAAAGCTCTAATCAAGAGAGAAGATCGCGTAGCCTTGTTGCACTTTGACAGCGATGCCGAATCTGGCAACAGTGATGTAACGCTGCTGAAGCGTTCACTTCATAGCGGTAGAGTCCCGGTGAAGAATGGCGAAGTTAGTACCAACAGATTGGTAAGATTGGTAAGATGGAAAATACAGGTAATGAACGCCCATCAAAACATGCGATGTTGCAGTCAAGGTTAATAACCGAATCGCTGTACAGCAATGGTCTGCTTCAGGAAATGACTTCTTATAAATCTTAGCAGAGGGCGCTCTGCTGTTTGTAGACATAGTAGCATGCGGATCCGTGTTACTATGTCGCTTTAACAGGGTATTGCTCTACACACGCCACCATTGGCAGTGCTTACACACACGCACACGCTCGCGCGCACACACATGGTCCGGATGGGAAAAAAGGACTAGAAGGTAACAAAATTGGATTTAATCTGCAACACAAAACAGGGTGGTACGAAGATTCACCAGAACGTTCAACCTCTATTTCATGCGGAAGATTGTCTCTTTTGCTGACAGTCAAGATACAGTCAAGATATACAGCGGCTGCAGGCATATGCGGAAGGGACAGTGAAGCTATCGGACTATGATTTAGTGTAACAAAAGGTCGATGGATGGTATTTGGTTATCGAATTTACGAGGCCATGTAGATACAGAGACAAGACATGCCGAGGTTAAGAGAATAAAAGTTCCTCAGGGTGTGGGTAAATGGGGGTGATAGATACGTGGAGGTACAGGAAAAAATCACGGTAAAAAAGAGGAAGAATGCTGCAATAAAGCGCACAACGTTGAGGGGATGCAATAGGTACGAGGTGCTTGAAGGTCAGTGGAAACGTGTAATGGTTCTAGTGCTTACTTTCGGGAACTGAGCGGTGTGCATGGGATCCGATGCACAATTAGAAAAGACTGTAAGACGCCTTGCGTTGGGCGCTCTCGGAAAAGCGACAAATGAGTCTGTAAAGGGTGATGTGGGATGGGTAAGTTTTGAGGCGAGAGAAGCTCAAAACAAGATAAAGTTTGAAGAGAGGCAAATGAATATAAAAGAAAGCAGACGGGCAGGTACAGTGTTTTGTTATATGTATAGGCAGAGCATTGAAACACGATGAGAACCATGAGGCTGGCTCACTGGTAAGTATAATGCTATATATACAGCTGGCAGTGTAAGTGGTGTGACAACAAAGAGCGTGAAATGGAAGGTCAGAGGAGTGGAGAGGATTCAATGGGTCGTAGCAATGGTGAGATACCCGGCTCTCAGTAACTACGGAAAGGCCAAAAACTAAGAAGGCAGCCATTTTATAATATTTCAAGGGGAAGTGCTTTAGTCTTTGAAGCGAGACTGAGATGCTTTATAATGCGTAGTAATAGTGAGCTTTCATAAAGAAGAAAAACAATGCAAATGCTCTAGGAAAGATGAGGTAACAACGGAGTATTCTGTGATTGAGCATGGAGATATACCCTCACGTGTATGCTTTGGCATGCTCGAGCCCACATGAAGCCTTAGGTTTTAGGGACAATAGGAAGCGCTGAGCGCCCGCGATAGAAATCAGTAAGATTTGTTAGTGTAGTTGTGGCGTAAAAGCAGAAAGAAAGGATGAAAATAATTAATAGAAGAAAGTAAAGACATCTTGCCGTAAAGGACTGAAAACTGGGCTGCGAAATTGCCTTTTTTTCTTCATATTAAAATAAATTTATTCGAAGTGAACAATTAAGGCATTAAGCCAGCTTAGAAAAATAAATAAAAAAGATGTTTTTTTATTTGTGAAGGCTGATAGCACATTTGTAACTACCTTTTTTTATTGAAATAGAAAATAAACGAAGTTTTTGTCACTGTTTCTTGGCGATGACTACCCCTTTCCATTTGATTGGTACAAACAAAAATATAAAAAAACAATAGCTTATGTACATATATACAGTCCTACATGGGTGAGAGCAAGAGTTATCCTATGGGCAGAACAAACGCGTAGACGCCACGCTCACTTTTAACTTTTGTCCGCTCAGTATTCGTCACAAATCTTCGTTTGTTCGAAGAACTGTTGCAGAACCTTCATTGCTTTGCCGTTTGTTTTGGATGGCCATGGACCTAGTATTTTATTCAACGCAAATGGCCGCTCGGGATCTAACTTACGCAGTTCCTGTTCTAGTCGCCTTCGGTGTGTGTCGTGTTTCGGACAGTCGAGCAAGAGGTGACAGATATCATCGTCGTCGTGGCCGCATGAACATGCTGACAATGTTGCACGCTGAATACGAAGTAGGAAGTGCTTTGTGTAAGCAGTTCCGAGTCGTAGGCGATGAATGAGTGTGTCAATACGTCTTGGGAGGTCACGGTCTAATTGGTATTCAAGATTAGGATGAACAGCATATAGGATCGATTCCTTTGTTTTGTCTATGAACCAGGTAAACAGGCATAATTCCCGTTTTCCTAAAATTCTATTTACATCATATTGAGATACCGGAATGAGGCACGTTTGCGTAGAATTATGAGCGGTTTTCGGCAACTCATCCGCCATTTCATTTCTCTTAATTCCGCAGTGACTGGGAACCCACTGAAATGCCCCTCGATGATTCAACTTCGTAGCTTCTGAGGGCTTTTTTAGTATAGCGTATACTATACGCACATCAATGTGTCTTGAAGTAGCATTTTCCACACATGCGAGTGCTGCCAGAGGGTCTGTAATTACCATCCATTTCTTTGGTGTTGTTGACAGTTTAATAAAGCTTATGGCTAGCAAAATAGCTATGAGCTCCGATTTTGTTGAAGAGGAGAGGTAGCCCAACCGACATGCATATTCTTCGTGCAATTCCGGAATTATGAATGCTGATGTCGCTGTCTCTTTGGTGACGGAGCCGTCAGTGTACACGTGAGTGTATCCTTCGTACCTGTCAAACAGATGATGTGATGCCAGCTGTTGTGCGGCAACGATTGACACTTCATGTTTTCTGCAAAGTCCTTCTATTGACGTTTCAATAGTTATCTTATTATATGTAGGCAATGGATCCAAATATTTCTGTACACATTCTGTACATTATATTGCAATAAAATTCCCCTTGATTGATTGACTGATAAGTGGAACGCTCATAGCATCCATCCATCCATTGTATATGTATGCGGGAGCTGCAAGGATGGTCTTCAATCTACATAAAGTTGATAGGAGCCATTACAGAACTTCATAAAATTTCGGCTTTATCGCTTCAACCGGCTGCGTGCTAATCTGTTGCTTTAACGAAGCATACTGCATGCGCAGCAACACACACACACACACACACACACACACACACACACACACACACACACACACACACACACACACGCACACACACACACACACACACACACACACACACACACACACACACACACACACACACACACGCACACGCGCGCACGCGCACGCGCACACGCACACGCACACGCACACGCGCACGCGCACACACACACACACACACACACACACGCACACGCGCGCACGCACACGCGCACACGCATACACGCGCGCACACACGCACACACATACACGCGCGCACACACGCACACACACACACACGCACACGCGCGCACGCACACGCGCACGCGCGCACACGCACACGCACACGCACGCACACACACACACATACATGCGTGCACACACATACACGCGCGCACACACGCACACGCACACACATACACACACGCACGCACACGCACACACATACACGCACGCACACACGCACACGCACACACATGCACGCGCGCACACGCACACGCACGCACACGCACACACACAGAGAGAAAGAGAGAGAAGAAATAGATAGATAGATAGATAGATAGATAGATAGATAGATAGATAGATAGATAGGTAATTGCAGCCATTCGCACTCACGTTAAGTGATGGAAGTCGTGCATCTGTGGTGATGGCAGCAGCGGCAGGTGGTATCCGGAGTGCACGATGACGCCGTAGGGCGCCGTGAGCCCGGCCCACAGCCAGTGCACGCTCAGGTGCGAGCCGAGCAGAGCGGGCCCGACCACGACGGGCAGGACGTTGGAGAGCAGGTGCTCGAGAGGCGTGCAGTACACGGCGGTGATGGCCACGGGAGCCGTCCACTCGTGGTGCTTCTTGTGGAAACGCCGGTACAGCAGTCGGTGGTGCAGGAGCCTTGGCAAAAGAAGGGTTAAGTGGCACGGTGATACGGGGTCGTTTACATTTCTTTCTTTGCACTCGCTTGCCGTACTCGGGTACATTAGCGTGTCGATTTTCCTCAGCGGTGCATGGGCGCAGCCATGTTTGATCACGTGAGCATAACTGGCCTTCTCACAGCAAGTCCGCCGCTATACCCAGCCAACGCATTGGGCCGACGAAGCGGCCATGGCCGTGCAGTAGCAGGGGTTATAAGCCAACATGGCAGCCCCCATATAGACGCGACTACCCGCTTCGATCCGAACTCACGCTTGCTACTCGCCCAGTGTTCAATATGCTCAGTTAACGTGTATTTTGTCGTACAAATACATTAGACCTTAGCAATGTTATAGTGGCTTAAAGTTGGATGTTACATATTACGGCTTGTGACTCCGTGGCACGTGATGAAGTCATTTCTCTCAATGCGACATTATACACTGTAAGAGATTCAATCATCCACACTAGCTACAAGGAGAGCATAACTGAACTCTCAAGAAATTTGCAGTAATTGGCTTTTTTCTGAGTCCGAACAGCCCCTCTAGTGGAGATCGTCGAAATCGAAACTGGTGGTCCTTGGCCTCTGAAATGACCAGCCGGGCGCCAGTAGGCACTCGAGGAAGATGGGAGAGGCAACGCATTAATGCGGTGCCCTGTCGCACAAACCCACCATAAATTTCTGTACGATCCACGTGGATTAGCAGAAAACTAAACACTTCTTCTGTATTATTTCCCAAAACTTGATGTGTTAAACAATGTAGTGTCAGATTAAAGGACCCTGGCAACGCTAAAGCTCAGTGGTGCACTTCAATCGCTATTGAACAATGCCTAGAGATGTGGGATGCAGAGAGTAGAGGACATTTTTTTTTTCGTTTTTATCCAATTTTGTTTTTTTTTTCGTTTTTGACGTTGAATAAGGTACTAAAGTTTTATATCGCCATATAAATATAAGACTTAAATATTGCTACATGCATGTATATTGATATTCTAGGGGGCGACGCGCGTGTGTGCCTGACTAGAAGACGAAGGATTGTCTCCGCTCGAGCGCTGGTGAACCGGTCACACCATTACCGCTGGTTTTGAATATATCTCATCCCCAGCCTTGTCGATACGGCGTCCCTTCTTTTCCGTAACAATATCACCATAGGAATTAAACAAGGGAATGAGTGAGCTTCGTTAGCTCCACTTCGAGAAAAAAAAACATTTTGTCGAGTTGTTGCGATGGAGAAGCACATAGAACACAATTTGCTACTAACGAAATCTCCTATTTTGAGCTTATCTGTATTAGTGAGCACAAGCTAGCCAAATGAAGATGAATACTCTCTGTACAGAGATAGCAGCGAGTATGGTCATCGGGCGTCGACTAATCAGTTCGTCACCATATTGCCCGGATTTTATTGAGCTTCGTCGAACCCTCTAACGTTGTCGCTGGTGCTCAGTTCAAAAATTGAACGCGGTCACTTGTGGCCTACACGTAATATTAACAGCAATGTCTGAAACACTCGCAAACTTTCCAAATATTGCGATGTTGTCTGCAACGAATAATGGTAACAGGGTTTTGTGGGTGAAAGCCGATCGCATTACAATAAATGAAATATGCGTGTATAGCAATATAGCGCAGAGAAAGATTACACACTACGCTGCGACAGCATCCAATCTCTAACTATAATGAATGCCAAAGTTCAAAGAAAAGGCTCGAGGTGACAGTGTCGCCTCATACCATCTATAATACGCATACTTGATTTGAAAGCAGTTTTGTGTAGGCGCGAATAAAAAACGCTCACTCCGTTACATAGTTATTTATAGCCTATTTTTGAAGCTCCCTTTATTGTTATTAAATGTGAAGCATTTGTTTACGTGCTGCAAGTACTTATTCTATCTATCTATCTATCTATCTATCTATCTATCTATCTATCTATCTATCTATCTATCTATCTATCTATCTATCTAGCCGCCTACGTCTGGGTGCTCTTTTGATCATTCACTTAACTTGGCGTGAACTAAAATTGGTATGGGAGGATAAGATGGTGTGGCGAATATAACGTGGTGGTCAAGACAAGAATAATGTCACTATACAGTCGCGTACGTCGTCAAAAACTTCCCGCTAGACAGTGGCACATACCTGCGGGACCTGACCTGACTTTTGCAAAGAATATATGTCAGGCTCACAGCAGGAATCGAACCCAAGCCCTATGAGTAGCAATCAAGCTTTATACCATAGAGCCACGCCCCGTCTCATAACTACTGTTCAAATATACTCTAATGTTCGTGAAACGTCAACTGTGGTTGCATTGCTGGCTATCCAGTTTCATAAACATTACATATGTACTCCTATTGATACAGCCGTCACGTCGGGTTACGTCAATTGCAGTTAGGTGTCATGCCCTGAAATTGATTTATGTAGCATTATACAGGGCTGCCATCTCCACGAGGACCATCGCTTCATATCAGCTTATAGCTTTTGGTGTTGCTAATACTGATGTCCTCTTGGCATCGTTGCCCAAGCGCAAAAAAAAAAATGGTTATATGAGCATCTGCAACTCTTCAATATATGCCTGTACGTGTAACATGTATGCATATATTTAGCGTCACTTTATGCAACATGGTCACCTTCCCTCCACATGCTTTGTTTGCCTATATCGATTCCCAAGGTACGTGAGATCTGCCGATTTGTTTTTTTTTTACTGATGAAAGAGGGTCATCTTATTCTTGTGCGTGCCCCACCGTGGTGGTCTAGTGGCTAAGGTACTCGGCTGCTGACCCGCAGGTCGTGGGTTCAAATCCCGGCTGTGGCGGCTGCATTTCCGATGGAGGCGGAAATGTTGTAGGCCCGTGTGCTCAGATTTGGGTGTACGTTAAAGAACCCCAGATGGTCTAAATTTCCGGAGCCCTCCACTACGGCGTCTCTCATAATCAAATGGTGGTTTTGGGACGTTACACCCCACAAATCTATCAATCACCAATTCTTCTGTGCACCCAAACTCTCTGCGCACTCGTCAGAAGAGCAGCCCTTGTACCACAATGCGAAACGAATGCCCAGAATTTCCATTTGTCGCCTAATGCAACACATGCTGTTTTACAAACATGAATTCACAATACTAGTTAGAAGAAGCAACAGAATGCCTAACAGAAGCTTTTTGCTGAGTGGTTGATTAGAGCAAAATGCACATCTGTAGGCACCGTCGACCAACTCGGCCCCGCACTGCGCAGCCTTCAATAACTTACTTAACTCGATTATTCGTCCTAATTTCAAGATCTGTGACATGATTTACGAATCCACTTGCCCACAGTTGGGGTTCTGAGGACGTTCAGCTGTAAAAGCTTAATGTTTTTTCGACTGGCCTGAAAGGATGTCACCGTAGAAGAGGATCAAAAGTAGATCAGCGAGCGACGACAGCACAGGAGAAAACGTGGAATACAAAGTATGACGCCTGATGGAGAATTAGCGCCGAGACCTTACCCCGCAGAATAGGGACTTTTTTGTTGTTGAGAAGCAACGTTCTAGCAGATATCTTAAGTGCACTAAAGTGATAGTTGAGGCCTCGCACGAAGAGGAGTAAGGAAAGTCTACCCGAAAGCAACCTTTACTTCAGAGAAGCTTTCGTTCTTCGGATTCCTTACTTCTTGTTCCGACCACGTACGAGCCATCTATATGTAGGCCGCAGTAGACTAAAAGGGGCTACGCGACCCATGATGACGATTGATGTTACCGCCTTTCTTGTGACAGAGAGGAGGTGGACAACGCTTCGCTAAGGTTATTCGTGTTGATATACCAATCTAGCTCTGTTCCCCGCTTATATTTCAGTCAGTCCCGGGAGGTAGAGACTCATTATTGATGACGCAGAAGATTTGACGGGAGGGAGCATGGCGAGGCGAAGCGTGCACGTGGCCCGAATACGAGAAACCATTACCCCGGTCCATCTGTGTGGCTGGCGGGCTACGCAACACCACTAGTTTATGCTACGCATCGCAGTGCGCGCGGGTGCGGCATGTGCATGTACATGCGCTTTTGTCTGGCTGAAGGAATATTTCTTTTGTCGACCAAGTAGAAGAAGCTCGAGAACGAGTGACGCATCCAAGCACACGATACCTATAAAGCAATGTAAGAGGATGACGGCAATTAGAGATATCTGGGTCAATCAGAGGCGCCTGCGGTTTGCTTTATGTGCAGGGGAAAGGGCGTAATCACGATAAAACCCAATACACGGTGCACAAGATACAATTACGCTGTATATTACACAATGAACACACGCGAATAACACATAGTACGCTTTAGATGTGAACAGTACACACGGCGCGTAGTGGTGAATACGCACGCACGATTTCGCTGCAAGTAGCACAGCATGTCATGCGTCTCGTTGTGGAACACTTTTTAGGTGGGTCTGTTGTTGAGTTGCAACGATATAGTGCTCCAAGTAAGATCCTTCACTGCACAGAACCAACTTTATATAATAGGCGAACCTCACACATTTTTAACATTTATGGAAAGTATTATAGAAAGTGCCCGTTCTCCACTGCCGATGTACACACATAACGAACGTGAGCAAATAACAAGCGTGCAAGCGAGTACAAGCCTAAATAATTTCAGCGGCCCTCGTTCCGGTATTCGTCACGCAATTAGTCACTTGCTAGACAGATTTACGAAATAACACTTCACGAGAGCAACTTCCCCCATAGTCTCGCACATATACGTTCTTGTGTACTTATTACGCAACGCCCGAAAAGATGGCACCCGTGATCACCACCGACTGGAGGCTCCTAGTGGTAGACGCCTGTTCGCAAGTTTCCTCGACGAAGATTCGTTTCTTACTCGCGGCAGACCATCGTTTCGCAAAGCACCCTCACTGGGTTCCGTCGTTACCGTGCCGCTGTCTCCCCGACAATGCAGCATTCTTAATCCGGCTCTGCCCAGACACAGCCTGAAGAGCCTACTGTGTAATGGTCCTCGAAATGCTCTATCAGCTGCACTGGAGTCCCACTCCTCCTAGTCGTACAGTAGACACCGAAGCAGATCTTGTAGGAGAAGCCGTGTTTGAGATTGCCTCTTTGCCAGATAATAAATGGCCAATGGCAAGCCGCGCAGCTCTCTCGTTCTCTAGCGGCCATCCCAAACATCTGCTGAACCGTCAGCCCATAGCTTCTTTTTACTAGTGACCAGAAACGCCAACTCGACTCTGTTGTTTTTAAGACTAAGTGTAGCCGGTACAGTCGTTCGGTTCGCCACGACTCTTCAAAGAAACTAGAAACTTTTACTCTTCAAGTCCGCATTCAAACTCGAATTTTTTATCGGATTGTGCTTTGAAAATGTCGCGAGAAAATTGTTTTGGTATGGCGACAAAGGAAGTTTGTTAGGCCGACTCCATCACTTCTCATGTATACTGCTGCAATGTTTTCGTTTAGAGTGTTGGCAAAATGACTCCTTGGCAATATGAGTGTATGTTATTGTAACGCCAATATTCTGATTTCCTCTTTTATCCTGCTCTATTGATTTGACATGGAGTGTTGCGCATCTAAGTTTTTAATCTCTCTATTCAGTCTATATAAGTAATCACTGAAAGATCTGGCACCGGGTTTGCAACTTTCGGTATTTTATAATTTAAAAGTATTTATGCATAAAAGTATAATATTTTATAAACGTGTTTTCATCAAATGTTTCCCCTATTTATATTCTTCTGTATCAGCATAATAGGTTGCGATCCACATGTGGTTTGTAACTTCGAGACCCCCCGCTTATTATTCCATAGGTCTTGTCTTATTACGCAAATAATAAAAAATGTATATGAATTGTTTCATTGATTGATGATTTGACTGCTGTAAACGTCTGAGCAAAAGTATTGCATCTATTAACTGAAAATGAAGACGTTAACAACACCCCCATTCTATCTCAATAAAATAAACTAAAAAAATAACGACGTTCTCCACCTGTGCGAGTAGTAGAACAGGGCCTCTTCGATCGCGACGAAGCAGGCGAAGTGCACCATGGCCCGGGACAATGACGGTAGGCTTAGGCTCCGGTCAAAGCCACGCAAGTCCTTCAGCCAGTAGAACAGAATATTGACAGGTAGCTGAACAAAGACTTGATTGAACACCACCTGCCGCACCACTGGTACTAAATCTTGAAGTGTCGGCTGAAATAGAAAACAATTGACGAAGAAAAAGAAGGCAAAAAGTATGATTCGCAGAATAAATGAACACTGAAAGGCGAAAGGAGGCATTAGATTGCTTTGCTCTCTTCTGACAGGTAATTAGTTCCTCTCCTTTATTTTGGGTTTACGCCTGCGCTTGCACATCCTAAATGAAGGTTAAATGAAGACACAGAACACGTGCTATGTCTCGTGTGTACATTCAATTTTTGTTGAATGTGTGCGCTTTTTCTGTTTAGACTTTTGTCACTAAGAGACGCTTCTTTTCGTGTGTCAATGGGAAAAAAATAAAATACAAGCCCCAACGCCACTTTCGTTGCACAGTATTTTTCCCTTGAACTATCGAGAAATCAAGTGACATTGACAGGCTTCTTCGAACATCTTAACGCACAGTCTTAACTTCAAAACTTATGATCACAAGATACTGCACGATTATTTTGTGTCAGACAATGCCAGTGGCATGTTTCAATTAAACCCCTGCAAGAACACTAGAAAGACGCCAACGTTCAGCTTTAAGAACGTCGTTGCACTTGAGAAATGTCAGAGCGGACAACAACCCATGTCTTCGCCCTAAATTCGCAGGTTATGTAACTACATTACCGGATGGTTACCCTTCAAAACGTTGTTTTAATGTCTGTTGAGCTGTAAAATTTCTAATGAAGCGTTTTGAGTGAGTCAAAAAGAATAATATGACCGTGCACGAAACATGGTTTTGCACAGAGAACTTACTTTCGTTTCTGTCGCTTGTACCTTGTACCTCCTCATCCATGCGAAAGATTTGCTCGTGTCAGCAACCGAGAAAAGCAGTCCCAGTAACCAGTAGCTGCCGACTGTTAGCACCCACTGGCCTTCAATATTGAGAGAAGAAAAAAAAAGGAATAGTGTGAGGAAAAATGTATACAAGGAATGAAAAAGAGGTCGGTTTAACAGGTTGACTTTCCAGCCACCTAACTTTGCCTCACCACATTACCGATATTTCTGCTCTAGACTAAGACAAGAACAAACAAGGGATGGTAAGTGTGTTGAGTGTTGCAATATGTGCATGAAAATAATAGCCGTTTAGAGCAGCCGCTTCTTATCGATAAACCAGTTGAGCACCACGCTGCAAAGGAGTGTACTTACTTTCAGGGATAGTTCCCAGCGAATTTACAGTTTAGGCAAGGTCTGCACTTGTAGCATGCCCTATATCCGTCGTGTTCATGGGGAATAAGTTGTGGTGTCGGGAATTTCATGTCCTAAATTCAAAAATACTAATCTCAGAGTCATGGACAGCTGAGTAGTTTCGGTTTCGTGGGATGTGTCGCACAGCGCCACACTACGGCTATATTGTGTAACCATTGCTACGCGCGGATGCGCGCTCTCAGAATAAACAGTCCCCTCCCCGTTCTCGGCCTGACGTGACGCTCCTTACAGCGCTCCGGCGCTGACGCGCCCATTGTCTTCATCGGACGGTGCATACGGCGACGATACAACAGAAGTCTTTGCATTCATGTTCGCAAAAGTAGACACAATACAGAGTAAGAGTATATATAGCGTAACGCTTAGCCAACTCTTGTTCCAACACCACTAACTTCACATCTTTACATGATGATGAAATCGGATTACAGTAGTGATGCTCACAAATGAAGCTTCATTTTTGTTGTCAATTCATTTGGCAACATTGACGATGCGGCTGTGGCCTTGTGATGTGACTACAACGACGAAAATAACCGTCTGGCCCAATAACAGTTCAGAGCTTGTGCTACCGCAGTACTTAAACAACGAGTAGAAAGGAAGGTCACGCAAAGACGCTGTTCACTCCAATTTGCCAACCGTTAATCTCCTTTCAACGCTCCTCACTCGTGCGTAAACTAAAACCTAATTTCCACGACTAAACGCTGAAGCTGGCATAATAACGCTTGGATTCTACGTGGCTGAAAGCTCAGAACGGAAGCAGAAGACGTTTAACTTTTACTTTCAGGTGTTGAAAAAGTCTCACTCAGGGCAATTATTTGTGTTGTTCATGTTACATCTTTCTTTCTTTTCATTTATCCGACGCTTCCCTTAGACACTGCGGTTGGGAAACGGCGGGCCAACGCACGTGACCTGCTTTGCCGACAGCTGTGGCTCTGCCTCAAATGCTCTGTCAGCGGCAACCTCTTTACTTCTCATTGCTGCCACCCATGTGATGAGGAAGAAGAGCGGAGGACTGCGATGAAGGGAGTTATGCTTTCGTGTGCTCTGTCTTGTGTGGCCCTTTGTTGCCACGTCTGCGGTCGGGTGGGAGGATCCTCCACGAGTTCGATGGAGCATCACAAGATACTGGTTCGCGAGGCACGCCCAAATCCACGGAGAGGCGAGAAGACGTGCGCGAGTTATTGGCTCGGAGGGAGAAAGCTGGGCGCCGAAATAAGGCCAAACGTCAGTGAATTCTTTACGGACGAGTCACTAAAAGAAGGAAACAAGCAACATTGCGCAGCAGCATGCCACACCAAAGACAAGGCCTCTCGTATACCGCTCGAGCGAAAGGAAATAGTCCTTCCATATACTCGCTGGGTGAATGGCAGGGAAGCACCCCTTGGAATAAACAAACGCCACCGTTGCTATTAAAGGTGGCCTGAGAGAAGCTGTCCGTATATGTGGCGGTGTCTCTAAATCGGTGCACTGCGGTGGGAAGCGTAGGAATTTCGGGGAAGTTATTTGCCGTCTGTGCATGGTGATGATGTACGGTGCTTGTATCAGTGAGTTTCCAGCTGTGACTTCGGAAGTGGTTGCTTTGCATTACTTTAGGAATGAGATGCTAGACCATACAAGTTTGTCTTTGATTTTTATCATGACTAACGCTCGAATATACACCAAACAAAAAAGGAGCTAGAACAAGACTGGGTCGTGTATTTTTGTATTTCGTGTTCTTTGCGTTAGTCAGAATGTTCAGGTGTGCCTGCTTTGTAAAACTGAATCGGTATTCCACGTATAGTGCGCGGTGTAATAATTCTTTTTCCAATAAAAGAGGACCGGTTATTGTCTACAGATGCTGGATAATGTTTTTTGACCAGTGTGCTCAAAAGGATGCTTATTGCAATACCAACGATAGGAAAGAAAAATTATGGTATGTTAAGATCACTTTGAAATTAACGGCCTGTAGAAAACAGGAAGTACGTCGTTTTGTTGCACACCACTAGTGGTATTGAAAGCTAGATTCATCTGAACACTATAAATAATAGGTAGAGAAGGTTGAAAGGAGGAAGCGATAACAAAACTAAATTTTTCAGCTTCATCGAAAGAGCAACCGATGCCACTGCACATGAGTTCAGAGACCAATATATTGCTCAGGCTCCCTGTGTACCACTGTCTGCTGTAATCTCAAGTGAGTGGACTGCATGCCTACCAAACTACCTTTAATTTTCTCATTGAGTGGTAAATTTTGAATGCGTGCCGTATGACATGGAAGATAAAAATAGGGCGTAGAACTAACAAACGGAATCGTTTTGTAAGTTTATGGAAAGCGCGTCTCTTATAAAAGTATGGTGGTTTTGGGACGTTAAACCCCACATATCAATCAAGTTTATGGAAAGCGCAGCGACAGTACAAACTGCCTGCGCATAATCTATAAATATTCCAGACTGAGTCTTTCTGTTCAGAGGTGTGCTCTATATAGTTTGGTGATTTGACGAAGCTAGGCAAACCTACGAAAGTATTCCAACGAAATGATGAATCGAGTAGAGTAAACGATTAACAGCCATGTATCAGTGTTTGAGACGCTTTCTCCATCGCCTGAAATTCCTAAAATTGTTGCAAAAGCAGTAAAACTTCCTACACACATTCTAGAAGATACATCGAGACTAAAAAGAATGCTGCAGTTGAAGCATACGAGTTTCCTTTCACCACCTAGAGTTATTTCACTTTTAATTTCCATGGAAACCACTACGCTGGCATTCAGTAATAGGGTAACTTCCTCAAAGACTACCACGCATGATTGGTTTTGCGTTCTGTATTCATTAGAAACGGCTGACAAGCAAACCTACGATTTTGATCTTTGAAGCGGAATTTCATAGCCATAGACGCTACACCGTGGGCACAATGAGTACAATTGTCATGTGTGGTTCTTAAAGGGAAAAGAAGAGAAAAGTGAGCCCCGTAACTGTCTGCATCAGGTGTGACACCTCAACAGTAGCTCACAAGGGATGGGGGTAAGGAGGGTGTGAAAAGATAGAATTAAAAGGTATATATAGAGAGAGAGGAAGGAGAGAGCGAGGTGCAGGGACAGCGAGTGCTGGAAGTAAAGAGAAGGTAGGAAAGATGGACATGGTCGCAGGAGTCCGAGGACGGGGCACCACTCGACGAGAGCTCTTGTCGGCGTCAGGAGATGGCTTAGGGCGAGTCCAGTCGGCCAGAGCTACGCTGCCATCTCAATTGTCATCAACTCATCCACCTGTATGGCTGTCGAGGTATTAGGAAGCCATATGCAGTTTTCCGGAGGTTGCACCGCTTTATATGACACGGTTTCCGCAGTTTTACAGCGAAAGATGTCATGAGATCACAACAAGGACCGTTTTTTTTGTCACCGTAGCTGTCCGCCACCGCTACCACGCGAAAAAAACAAAACAAAAAGAAATAAATAAAAGACCTTAGATACAGTGAGATTGGAATCTTGGTCCCGGCTGCAATGCAGCGCAGTATTTTACCACACAGCCACATGTGTGCTAAAATCTTCGTTGCAAACGGGCCCTATGCAGACTTCATGTCGTGCAAAGAACCACGTTAAATTTAGAGCCTTTTAGAGGAGTGATGTAACAACAAGGCGTTACGCAGTGCGAATTGCATAACGAGCGGGTCTTTGAATGCTTCCTACTCGTCACAAAAGCCTCAGCCTGAATTCTTCATCGTCATACAGCCACAGCATGCAGAAAGTGCCCTTAACAAGTATGTAGCTGGTATCACGCTTCTCCGAAGAGTAACGAACGATGGCATAGTGGGTGCTTCCTTAAGTCACATAAATCATGATGATTTGTGGCGTAGTCGGTGGCATGCGAGTGTACTCACAGTAGTTGTCCCAAGAGATTATAAAAACTCCAGGCCTGTGCGGTAGGCCCAGCACAGTCACAGCGAAAGCTAGAAGAGCGGGCTCTCAGAGCCTTTCAAAACACTCGTCGGGTAACTACTGCAAGCACACTTGCTTGGTAGCCACTAGGGCATTAATAATAAACTTTGGGGTAGTAGGCCGGCATTCGCTATGCTATTTTTCGTCCTTCTTCTGAGAAGCATGGTATCCGCTAAACACTTGCAAGGAATTTTGTGCGAATTGTCCATGCAGCGGCTGACGACGATGAGGAATTATGGCTGAAGTGGGTATGTGCCACAGTTAATAGGGAAACAAGAACAAGATTTTGTAATAGGTTGGAGCATTGGGCGGCCCACTCGTTACGCTAATCACATTGTGCGACGACTGGTTGTTCTTTCGCTGTTGTAAAACGCTTTATATGTCGTATTAACGCGATTGATTTCCCGACATCAAGCCTGCCTAGGGCAAGTTTGACAAGTCACAAGCACTGGTGTAGGTCAGTAACCGAAATTCCCTAAGTGCTGCCAAGGGCTCTACCCTCGGCAGCACTTAGGAAATTTTAGTTTCTGAACTACGACAGTTTCTGTCGGACTGTTACTGCTTGTTTTTGTTGTGCTTGTGGTTTGATGTATGCGCCTATAAACAGGCAATAAAGCAAAAAAAAACTGGTGTAGCTCAGTGGTAGAATACTGGGCTGGCACCCAACCGACCCGGGTTAGAGCCCCACTGTGCCATTAGTGCTAGGTCATGCCTGCCTAGAGCAAGAAGGACAAGTTACAATCCCCAGCGTAACTCAGTGGTCGAATATTAGGCTTGTACCCTGCGGACCCGGGTTCAAGCCCCACTGTGTCATTAGTGCAAGGTTTTTTTTTTCTAATTTCGCGCGATGTGGTTACGGACACCGGTGGCGGCGGCGGACAACATGCAACTGCGCGTGACCCGAAAAAGTTATCTCATAGCAGCTTTCGCTGTAATATATAAAAAAAAAGCTCCAGAAAGGCCGTTCTTTCAGCTTTCGCTGTGACTGTGCTGCGCGTTCCGCGAATATCTACCGCTGTAACGGAAAATTTCAGCAATGTTGACCGTCAGGTGTTCTTTAACGTGCGCTTAAGTCTAAGCACGCGGGATTCTAGCATTTCGCCTACACCGAAGTAGCGCCGCCATGGTCGGGATTCAATCCCGCGCTCTTCGGGTTAGCTATACCGAGCACCGTCACTGCAGATCTCCGCAGCGTCCGCAGCGCTGTACGGTTTTAGATAAGCCCAGCACAAGGCAACGGTGTTTGCCTGTCTGCGAAAGTTGACGGGACGGAAAGCGAAAGCAACGCGTCACCTCCGCAACAAAAGGATCGACTTCGGGAATGTCCGCGTCGTCGACAAAGGCTCCGAAGACACTCCGAGTCTCTTTCCGGGTGACTGCAGCATTTCTCATTTTTCTTTTGTTCGCCTCATTTTCAGACTCCTCTCAGCTGATGCGTGAGAAAACGAAATAAAAACAGGCGAGAGGTTGGAAGAAGAGACAAATGTTTTTTTGTGTGTGTTTACGTCGTTCTGGAATCGCTTTGTTTTCTTACATGCCCGAGCCGAAGGACTTCTATAGTTGGAAGCCCGACGTTAGCCGAAAACAGGAATCCAGTTGACGACGCACGCTGACAGTTAAAATCCGTGCGACCGTCGCACGGATTTAAACTGCCAGCGTGCCTCTGAAAATGCATGTCAAAGGAATTCTTTGAAGTGCATTTTCAGACGTGTTTGCCTAAACTGTTTTGTTTTTCAGTTCACGAAAAACAAACCAGACGCGTCAATGATAGAACGTTTCATGAGAGATACCAAATGGCAAAAGAATAAAGCAGCCTCTTTTTTAAATGTCACCGTTACCTTAACCCTACTCATTTTCTTATTAACGTAGATTTGATTACAGAAAAAATGTTTATATACTGCCTCTTTTTTTGTGCAATGAACATTATATACATTTATGCGCTAAGCTTCTTTGTTGGAAACAGTCAGAGGACCAAATTTTGGGAGATTTCGGGGCTGTGTGGCCTGCAGAACCCCGCAGGGAAGACGCAAAGCCAGACCAGGAGCCTTGTGTATTCCTTTGAGCCTCGGCCTCAACTCCTGTTGTTGTTGTTCACCCATTGATCGTGGCGCATACCCACTATGGGGGATTGGCCAAGAATCGAGTGGTTTTAAAAATTATTCTTCAGATTTAAAATAATTGAGATCTAATAGAAAGATTACCGATAACCCAGGAAAGTGTGGTGCTTGATGTAATGCATACAATTATTTAAATAAAGAAACAAATTTATTCTTAGAATAGAGCAACAATCTGATTTTGATACGCATATAATTTTGTAGACATGTTAGGATAATGAAACAGGTTAACTAGCCAACCTATTAGTTTCATCAATATAGTCCTGGACGGCCGCACATACTGCCGCATTAGAGAATCCTGAAATGGAATCTCCAAAAGACAAAATGACAGGCACAGATAAGTCTATGCCAATACCGCGTAAAGGTATCTCTAAATGGGTGTTTCGTAATGTGTTAAACCGCCTGCAGGTCAACTGCCCACTAACAACCGCTGCCGCGTGCGACAAGCTCACCGGCCATTGTCCTTATTTTCTTCTTTCGGAGGTCAGCGCACTCATGGCCGGCACTTTCATGTACTGCCCCCTCCCCTTCGGTGAAAGAGGAGAGAGGAACGGGATGCGGTAGCAGTTAACCCTGGCCACGATGAATTGCACGTGGCGCACAAGCCCGCTTGCCGACGCAGTCCTTCCACAACTCACTGTGCGACCTCATGGTCTGCAGGACGCGGGAACTGCTGATTCGCGCAGCGAAGGCAACTCTGCCGCCGCCTGAAGACGGACGCGCACTGGACTTGCTGAACTTGACGATCGCAGTTACGTTGATAAAAGGAAGCCGACGCTTCTGGTGTAGAGCTGGTACTGGGGATCCAATGGGCCCAGAGAAATCAGAATAGACTCCCTAGCGCTGACGTTGCGATTTGACGCCATTGTCGTAGCAGACCTTTTGCTGCGTCTTGTCTTGCCAGGGTATCTACCCGGACCAGTCGCGTCAAGATGGTGGCCACTCCTCCACATGTTAGTCGTCGTACGCTGGCGAACTTGGCAGCCATTGAGGTGTGACGTCCACATAGAAGACTTGGCTGCCTATGCCTTTGGTGGTCACCCTTTGGCTTTTCCTGATACTGTATCTCGGCAGCAGCTCATATCTGGTCAAAAGGATCGTTTTCAATGAAGACGGTCTCTTGCAGAGTCCCAGCAATGGCTTTTCGGGCTCCCCCCCCCCCCCCCCCCCCTCAGGCGTTTCAGGTCTTTCGAACTACTTGGCTATGTTGTCTGAAGCTTCTGCGATGGCTTTTTTGACCACAGCATCGGCAGCACTGTTCCCGTCAACCACGACCTTTACATCGTCGGCGTTTACGCATTTCATTTCATCGTTTGATTCGGTGTCTTTCAGCGTGTCGAAGATTGCCACACAGAGCTGTGTGGCAATCTTCGCAAAACGGCCCAACGAAAAGCATAACAGCCGCGCTATAAGGTTAACAGAAACAAGCGGTGTTTCTTGGGAAAGGCAATGTACAGTAGTCCAAGACAAAATTAAATGCGAGCTGTATCGCACTGTGATTGAACTGTGTTAACTCATCACGAATGTTCCTTCAGTTCTGCCGTGGTTGCACCTACAGCAAACTCCCCAAGGAATGACGCCTCTCACGCGGCATGGTCCCGGCCTCGCATTGTTTTCGGCGAATCTCCGTATCAGCCACATGTATCTACTCTCCTTGTCTCATAGATCTGTTCCGGCATCAACGGAGGCTTGAACCACAAGTCGAACCACAAATCGAGCCCTGCGCGACCAGCGGCCATCCAAAAATATACCGGTTTCAGAACACTCCGTGGTCACCCTCGATTGCGACTTGTTTTGAATCAGAAATGCAGCCTCCATCAGAAATGCAGCCGCCGCAGCCGGGATTCGATCCCGCGACCTGCGGGTCAGCAGCCGAGTACCTTAGCCACTAGACAACGGTGGCGGGGCAACGTGAGACTATCGACAGACTGAGTTAATATAGAAACCCGCTTTCATGCAAAATGCACAGGTAGAATTTGTGGATAATATATCTGTGGCCGTCCAGCAAACAACTATATAGGTTCCAAGTTATTATGGTGTCAAAAACCGGAGACGCACGGTTGAGACGTCATTCTTGAGACGTTGTGCTGCACAAAGAAGTACTAGTCGGCCCTCATGCCACGCATCTCTGACACACGGGCACTCAAAAGTACATTACATAGGGGAAATATTTCTAAAAGTAACACATGACAAAGGAAGATCTCCTTCCCAGCAAGATTCCTTTTCGGGAAAGCATATCACGCGCTTATACTTTCCGAATGTAAATAGAGTGCTCGCACACAGCGTGCATCACTCAACAATGCCATGAAACACTCGAAGAACTTATTGTGGTGTCGTGTATCACGAGCGTATTTCTTTCCGCAAAGGATCTTTCAGAGCAACAAAAGGAGGTTTGCTGCATTGCACTTTACTTTTGCCCGTGCATCGATGACATGAGTCACCAATTTAAAAAAAAAATAAATGTGGGAAATCAAAATGAAATCTACCGCCACCCAACTTATGTCTTTCGTAGTGTTGCAGAATATAGCGAAACAAGATCTTTATCATTCTTTGGCACCGTAGACTCGTGCTTTTCAAACAACACGTGCCTGCGATTCCTTGTACCTATCCACACTTCAGTCCGAGTCCTTCTCTAGCACTTATCCGATTCCCGCGCAGCATTCCGTTGAAGATTTCGCAGAGAGGACGCGCATTGTTTGCATTTTTTAGGGGTGAAGCTCCTTAAGCCGTGCGTCTGTACATGCACTATCTCTTGGTACGTGACCACCTAGTTCTACGATTCACTCAGCAGGTGCGGATGGACGGATGGACGGGCAGACAGACACACAGACAGACGGACAGACAGGCGGATGGTCAGATGGACAGACAGGCGGACGGTCAGATGGACAGACAGACAGATAGATAGATAGATAGATAGATAGATAGATAGATAGATAGATAGATAGATAGATAGATAGATAGATAGATAGATAGATAGACAGACGCACGGATGGGCGGGCGGACGGACGGACAGACGGACAGGCAGACAGGCGGACGGACAGACGGACAAACGGATGGACAGACAGATGGAAGATTCACGGTTTACCGATAAAGCCCTCCGAAGTTTCTCCCCACTCATGATCATTGACTCCGTCGATATGCTGTATTCTTTATTATTTCCTAGTACAGACGAGTCAAATCATCTCAGCATCGAAAGGGTGTCATTGCTACGTGCCTTCGGCGGCGACACCTTCAACATCTGTTCATTTTTTCCTCCTCCAGCTATTATTATTCGGGACGATCAACAAAGAGCTACGCCGCTATTCCACAGTCCCAGAGTATATGTTTCCGAAAATATTTGACAAGAGTATTGAGTTTGGCAGAGAGCATGCCGCGCCGGCGTCACCAGTTACGCGATTCGCAACGGAATAGAAGCGGATGCCACGTGCTGTCAAAACGTCCTTGCTTCGTCCCTGTTTCATCTTTTCCCCTTTTATTTTGACTGTTATCTCTTCTAGATCAGTTTACACAACGGACAAAAAAGTCCAGTTCTGAGCACGTGCACCTGTCGACTCGCTTTCGAAACGCCGAACTGCGCTCGGCATGACACGAATTGAATCGTGCTCGTTTTTTTTTTCTGGCGAGGCTCCCCGAAAATTGAATCCCTCTGCGAAGGTCAACTTTCGTGTTTCCAATTTTATTTTCACCTTTTATTACAAGTATTCTTCTGCGGCACACCAAGCAAATGCAACGAATGGAGACGTCTCGAAGTACTGTCGCGAGTATGACTATAGTTGGTGAATGTTCATCACGAAATAACTTACGGCGCAACACAATTTGAAGACGGACGGATACCAACCTCGGTGGTCTAGCGGTTACGATGCTTCACTGCAAAACCCGAACTGCTCGGGTCAGCAGCAAAACTAGTTACGTATGTTTGTGCACGTGTTTGTATGTGAGCGCGTATACGCACAAAGGCAAAACTGAAAAATTTCGGGGCCCTTGAACACCCCCCCCCCCCCTCCTCGCTCAAGCCAATGTTGGCTACGCCGCTTTGCCAACCATACTTAAATGTTCTTACAAACTTATTTGCTAAGATACTTTAATAACGCGGCCTTACGTAATTTCAGAAAACTCGTTTTTTTTTATTTCCTGGAACCTGACTTTTCCTCTCTGTTTTGTTCGTGAACTATGCTTCTTTTTTTCCGTTTCTTATATTTTTTGAAACAAGCACGCAGTTTTCTATTCTAGCAATATCTTTTATAACAAGGCCTTGAAAGAAAACAGAAAAAAAAAGAGTAGAATTTACCCGAGCCGCACTCGTAAGGCACCAACGGTGTTCAGTAGCATTTTCACCGTCTTTGTGTTTCTTTTTCTTCTGCTGGTAAGCTTGCTCTAAAGGCCAGCAAAGTTTGATAGCAAGCTTTCTCTTTAGCCCGACTGACACGTGCTTTATGAGCGCGCGTGGACAACAAGCAAGACGCCATCACAAGACAGTCGACCTTATGTGCTGTACCAGCCCCCCCTTTTCTTTTAAATCTCTGTCTCGCTTTTTAAACACACAAAAGTTTGCGGTAACAAGGAGTTCAAAAAAGTGTGTACGTATGAAGCTCAAAGTGGTAAGGGCGTTCCACTAATTGCCTTTACGAATTTCAAAGAGCGCACGCCGAGAACAAAAGAATAGGAAACTGCGAACCTTGAATGTCCGAAACGCTCGGAAGTAAAAGATAAGAGCGGCGCGCGCTGGCATCGAGCATTGCAGTCACGTACCGCCCGCAGTCAAGATGAAGTAGTCGCCTCGGAACAAGTAGACGGTCTTCTTGAAGTTCAACTCTAGCGTCACTCGCAGGGCCTCGCCGCTGCTTTTCATCAACCTGTGAAGAACGCAACAAAAGTGGTGTCAATAATAATAAAAAAATATTAGTGATGACGTGTTAACAAAAACTTCTCCCGCTTTGTCGTTTCAGGAAAAAACTGGTGAGAAAAGACGTTTGCAGTTCTTCGATTGCAGGATGCACACTGCTGTAATAATTTTTTTTCGGACTTCCCGACTAGGGGAACGTGTGTAGTTGTCCATAAATGGAGTATCAACAGCTGCTTAAACAGTTTTTGGCACGACAGATCTTAAGGTTTAGAAATAAAATGACAGAAGAGGCAAGCAAGCACGTGCACTATATATGTTCTCGTGTTTTGTGTAGTTTATTTCGCACTCCACGTTGAATACAAAAAGTAGCAACAACTATCGGCAACACTATCTGAATGCGCCGCGACGATTTCAAATAACAATTGGACTCCGCCGAAGAGAGGCCACTCTGCTATACCGACTATGACTAACAGTGGCTTTCGCGAAGTCATTTTCGTTTCGCATAGGGATGACTTACTACGCACTATGCGACGCATGCAGTAATGAGAAGACATTGCGGCATATCATCTGCGACTGCCCTCGCTGCTCTGTGCAGAGAGAATCGCTTGCCTTGAAGAGAGAGTGATGTCGCCAGTAACTGATCTTCAATTTCGTTCCGACAAGTCTTTGAGAATTCAAGCAACCAAGGCATCGCTAAAATTCCTGCGAGCTACAATCTTTCACAAGCGGATGTAGACTCATAACTACGCCTTATATAATACGTGGCATGCCACTAGCTTCTGTGACGTCATGTGTCTGTCTGCTCTCCTTCTTTTTCTTTCATTGTTTACTCTCTCTCTCTCTCTCACACACACACACACACACATATATATATATATATATATATATATATATATATATATATATATATATATATATATATATAAGGAAAGAAGTGTATACCTAAGGGCTCGTTTTTCCGTGTTTTTACACAATAATAATGAGATCTAACAGACAGGATCCTGCCCACGGCAAGTTATCTTTTCACCCACTTTTCTTTATATTTACATTAAAATTTGGTCTAATATCTTCTCCTATACTTTCCTTGGCATTGTTGTCTGTTAGATCTCATATATATATATATATATATATATATATATATATATATATATATATATATATATATATATATATATATATATATATATATATATATATATATATATATATATATATATGTGTGTGTGTGTGTGTGTGTGTGTGTGTGTGTGTGTGTGTGTGTGTGTGTGTGTGTGAAGTGTAAGCTTAAGGCTTTTTTTTTGTTAGACAGACGCAATGTTATAGAGAACTAACAACTAACAGACAATAATGCCAGTGAAAGCATAAAGAATGTTATTAGACGTAATTGTATTGTGAATGGGAAGAAACAAAAGTGGACGTAGAGACAATTAGTCACCTGCAGGACCCAAACCTGCTATGTTCGAACTACGGGTTTGATGCTCTACCACTGACCTAACATCCCCCCGTCCACTTTACAATGTATATATGTGCATTTAAACGTGGAAGCGTCAGTCAGCACCGAATGTTGCTATTATGGCGAGTGTGGAACACTATTTCTCGCCAGTTAGAGTGTGAACACTTTTTCTGTTAGTTCTAATTATTACTGCATTGAATAACATGCCTGCCTTTTGACCCTCTCTTGTTTCTTTTTTTCATTGCGCTAAACTTCAAGACAGCTGAATAGAGCTTTGTTTTCAAGCATGTTTACCAGCGTCGATGATTTACTTTCGGCTGACTAATTGATTTGGTTTTGACTAGGTGGAGCACCTTTGAAAATACGTGTGATTATGACGCAGTAAATCAAACAAAAAAATGGAGCAGTGAAACGATATATGACAGAGAATTTTCCAAGTTTCTCAATATCAGATGTTTTATTTTGCAAGAACCGAAGTATATCAAAGTGCTAAAGATAGACACGCCTAGCGCAATAGAACAAACTTTTATAAAGTCATGCAATGCTTACTGAAACATGACATGACGTGACACTTATTATGAGGAGTTGTGACGTTCTCAAAAACGTAGTTCTAATCTCAGAATGTACGGGGTAAAAGTCTGTAAGCATGCCAAGGTTTGATACAAATTTTATGGGGGTGATGGTATGAAACGCAGAAAATACCGAGGCCTATAGTTAAGTGCTGGCCAGAGGTGTCACGAAGGGCAAACGGGAAGTAGACCAAACGAGATATCCTACCACGCGACGCAAAAACGGGAAATACTTTTTCTTCATGAATATATACCAAATCTCACCGAATTCAGCGCACTGGTTTCGGAGTGAAACAACATTTCTTCATTTTCACGCTTTATCACATAGAATCTCGTGGGATAAATTTTTATATGAAAACACAAACAGCAAACGGTTTACCGAGCAAGTTTTGGTAACCATAATGAACGCTCTCGGAGGAGAAAAACGTCAGCGCCTTTTGGCCTGGCAGTGCACATGTAAGCGCGTAGCCTACGAAATTTTCCGCAGAGACGAGACATTTCACAACTTACAACTTTGTAAAACACACGCGGATGCGCTGGGAATGATACGAACGTGGTGAGAATTGTGGACACGTGGAAGGTCAAGGTAGCTGTTGCGTAACGCTCGGAGATAAATTGCCACTGTTCTAGCTTGGTGTTGCACGTCGGCACACGTGCGATGTATTCGCTACGACGGGGGACGGGTGGTGGGCATGTATATCGTTTTGAAGTTGCGCAGTGAACAGAGCGTGCGAGTTTCTTCAATTCTCCAAGGTTTACGAGGTCTAATACTTGCACTGACGCTGACTATCGTTAAAAAAAAAGAGAAAGAGACAAACAAAGCTCACATTGGTTTGTCGAGAGATAAGAACGGTCATGAATTGTAGAAGAGGCAGGAAAGCTCGTAGTTCAGCATTCAGCTTTTCACGAGCACCTTAGGTTCTTTTTTTATTCAGAGTAAGTGAATATTTATTTTCAGCAAGTCAGAAATCAGCGCGTATTTTAAATAAGGTTGCATCTGTAGTCATTCGCTGGTGTTTAATTTGCAAAGTTAGTTGATTTTTACCACGAAGACTTTTCTTTTTGACGGAGGGTCGTTTGTAGAGGTGCCAACTATGTGCCCGAACCATTTGTGTACTGTAAAATCATGGTTAACCGGGAGCGTCAGGCGTTATAGTCAAGATGAATACTATAGGTTAAAAAATGACCTTATGCAGATGAAAATACACACACTCACACACTCGCTCGCTTGCTCTCTCTCTCTCCTGCACTCCTGCCATTTTAGTGGTGGGTTGGAAAGGGTGAACGGGCTCGACGCGTTTCAATAAATCAGTCGTATGCGCATCGCATCGCCTTCAGGGCCTGGTCGTCCGTATCATGTTGTGTTCGTTTTAATTTTACTACAGTGGCAGCACCAAGCATTGGTTAATTATATAGGTTACCTGAAACGCCAGCGATCACACTTCGATTAATGTGTTCCACTGAAAAGAAAATTTAACTGCGCTGTAACCACCGGTGAAACAGAATAATAAGAATTCAGGTCGTGTATGCCTAGGAAAAATTACCTTGTGGGACGAGGAGGGCGAGGGGTAGTGTTCATTTGGGTTCACAGGCACGTGGTTACAATTACTTTACTAACGTCAGCGTGATTACTTTTTTTGCACTAAGGTTATCAACAGTCCGACTAGCACTATGTGTACGTTATAACTTGTAACCGGCATCAATCAATCATAAAGGGTAGCGAACAAAAAAGCGAACATAGGGTCGTCAACGTAAAGGGTGTTGCGAACGACGGACCGAACCCGCCGAAGTCACCACTGTTGCGAAAGACGGCGACGCCAACACGGCCCCGGCCGGAGGCGCCACTGCTTTCAACTCCGCCGGGAAGGTCACCAGCCGTTTGGTAGCGTATGTTTATCAGCTCGCGACTGCTTCTGCGCAGAGCTGATAAGACGAGCGGACGAGACGACGGTGAGTTAAACAAGGTTTATGTACAGCATATTTACAGAGGCGTTACAATTTCGGCACTGGGGCCGACAGAGACTCGAAGAGCCGAACTCTCCTCTCTAACACATAGGTCAGCCTTTCGCCTAAGACCGCTGACTCACACACATGTCGGCACTCCGACACGGGGACGCCTCTCACATAGGACCGCCGATCGCGACACGCCGCAGGGCTTCTTTTATTTACACCGGGTCCAACCAAAATGTCCAATCAGAAGCGCCGCTGGTCGTCAGGGCAGATTCCGCCAATGGGGGCCGCCGCGCCATGCGTCAGACCACCAGACACGCGGCCGCCGGCTCGCTGTCACGTGCGCAGCTGACTCACTGCACATGGGCCAGAGAGGCGCCGCGCGTGTTCACGCCGTCGAGGTGATCGCGCCAGGCGGACTGGCCTTGACCCAGATTGCCTTTTTCAGAGGCACGGACGTTTGACGAGGACTTGCTGGCATAACAAGGGTGACTCTATTTGCTGTCGCTCTTGCTCATCAATGAAAAGTTTAGTTGAATGGGTGGATTTTTAACGTAGAGTTTTAGTGCCAGGACACCAAGGCGACTTGCGTTCGCGTGTCCTTTCGTTCTTTGTATTGTCACACGTTCTTTGGAATCCCACAATCTCTATTCTAGGCTCTGAAACCGTCCATTACAGACTTTTAGTGCTGGGGGCCCCAAGAAGCTTTTGCATTACTTTATATTCTAGTAGGGTGCGTCTTCTACAAAGGAACGGAAGAGCGTGTGTACGTTAGCGCGTGAGGTCGCCAGCACTCATTCTTAGCTGCGGTGACCGCCACCGCCACGAGAGGGGTAAAAAAAAAAAGTAAGCGAAAACTGTTTTACAACTAAAGGAAAGCACGGTGGAAGAAATAACACATGAAAGTGAGGTTCGAGGTAAAGATTCCATGCAACGTGGGAATTCGTAAGCGAGACAGTTCAAAAACGAACTTGGACGCTAGCCACAAACGAATAGTCGGTCGGTGCACCGTAGAATTTAATTATGAAGGTGCGAACCAAACACGGAAATCTATTTTAGATGTGAGCACTTTGACGATTTAAAGAAAACCAGTGCTGCTCACCTCCAATGACAGCAAAATAATAAAAAGAAGAATTATAAGAAATGCAAGCACAACTTTGTGCGTTGGCGGTATATGTTTCGTTGGGCTTACGATGACATTTACGGGAGTAAAAGCTAGAGGATTCTTTATGTGACGATTAGGCAGGTCGAAGTAACGAGCTTACCTTTCTGCAATTTGTATGCCACTCCCATATAACATGTAACACGGTGTCTCTCACTTATATTAGACGTGTTTTGCTTCAGTAAATTTTGCTAAAGTTGGAGCTCCATTGCACCTGATGGCAAATACCAAAAAGTTACAAGTTTGCTGCATACAGATGTTGAAAGTACAGTTAAAGCACGTGAACGTATATAGTTCCGGTAATATTTGCAACTCTAAGAGCTACGTACTTATGAAATTAACGAGTTTAGAGCGTAAATTCAGGTAGCGCTGTTTTAAACGAAGAGGGGATGCTAAAGTATGGAGGTAAGTGGAATGCAATGAAGGGGACAACAACCTTTGCTTCGGCAGCCGAAGCACCACTGCAGGAATGCGTAGCACCACCTCGACTGCAAGCAGCTGGCCGGAGAGACCCTAATTCACCAAGCAATTTAGGGTGCTATATATTATGCGGGCTGTTCTTATTTGGCCTGTCGCGAGGCCAAGGCTCCTTCTCAAATAAAACTTAGCAAACTGGCCTCACAAACGTGCACCCCAGCCTAAGAAAGAACAGTGCGGCGAGAAGATACTTGTGATTCCGACGCCTCGTAAAGAATGATAAGTTTCAATTGAGCTCGAAAATTGTGTGAACTTTGCTACAAAAAAAAAAAACGCAAGCTATAGCGCGCATGTGTTTGTGTGTTTGTGTGTGTGTGTGTGTGTGCGCGTGTGTGTGTGTGTTTTGTGAGCGCACGCGTGTGCAGTGTGTGTGTGCAGTGTGTTTATATGTGTGTGCATGTGTTCCGCTTCTTGACACTATTCTTACTATGAAGCGCGGCACGTTTCAGCAGCAAATATTTGAGTGTCCGCTGCATTTAAACGGCTCTTGGGCAAGCTCCTAAAGCACACACAAATAAAGAGCGTTATTCTTTCCCGGAGTTTCCCGTCTTTCTTGGCAGTGTTGATAACGCCAGTAGTCTGGTCACGTGACGTCATGTAGAGCTAGTGGCACCCCTTAGGCGTTCCGAGACACTATCACACGCAGACTGGATTCGTGCATGTTTAATTTGGAGACACAAGAAAGGACAAAAAAGACAGGGTAAGCAGGCCAGAAACAGGCTGGCAACTTTCACCTAAAAGGGTACAATGGCTGCTGGCTTCATTGGAAAGTGGCAGAGGAAAGAAGATAAGAGAAAATAAAAATGAAATAAATTATGAAATAAAACAAATAACACAGACGGAAATACTAATAAGTAGTCACATGGGAAAATGTCTATGAATGTGAGGCCAAATCCGTTTTGTTAAAAGTTAGCAGGGCTCGATGGACCTGATGACACCTATAGCATCGCGTCCTCCCGGGAACATGGCAATCATCAAGGGTCATGTAGCCGATTCCAATAAGTTTATATTCCTAATGAGCAGTGCCAGATGAGTAAAGAACGCAGGGACTTGAAAATAGTGCGATCAAATGTCTCGCAGGTGCCGCAAGACGGTCATAACGCATTGCCTTATACCTTCGGCTTGCAGTCTTCACGACTAATATCTCACAGCTTCGTTGCGACATTCAAAGGTGTCATCCCCAAGAGGTCGTCGCCTGGCGGATCGGCCACGTGTTAGTTTTAATCTGTGTTAGCTTTTTCAATCTGTGCCTTTTTCCATTGACAATGGTGGCGTAGTCGCTGTGGGATGCACCGCAAAGTGGTCTCACGAGTGCAGGAAACCATCAGTCATTGTCAATAACGTAGTACCAACGACTGGGAGAAGACGCTTTCTCGTGAGACAACGCCCGCGCGGAGGAGACGATTCCGCGTCACGCCTTCGACCCCGTTCATTTAGACGTCAGCCTCGGCGAGTACAGTGCACGCCGGCAACAACGGCGAGTGACCGAGGTCGCGCCGCTGCGGGACACGTCGTTGGGGAAGCGACGCGCCTCGTGCCGCGGCGTGGCTAAATATACGTGTCAGCGACGGTGTTGCGCGCGCGAAAAGTGGCCTTCACCCGAGGCTGGCCCCGTTGTGGGCGGGCCTCGATATTGCGGCGCTTCATTCTCGTCTCCTCCGTGCATGGCAGCTGAAGCGTATACAGGGGAGAAGACGAAATCGAAAGAATCATCGGAGTGTGTTAGCTACGCATGTGTTGAATTCACATAGTTTAATAATTTTATAGAGAGCTTCAGTTAATGCCAACGAGGGACGCGTGGCGAAAGGTAGCGCCTCGTTAAAAGACTTGAGTGAACGCAAAGATAGATTTGGGTTTGTTTTTATTGCCCGTCTGGGGTACTGCACAGAAGGCAATCAGTAAGCTTGCAGATTGATGTCTAATGCACCGCCTTTTATACTGCACGCGCTGAGCCTAAACTGACTTCTACAACCATGTATATACACGTAACTTTCGTGCTTGGAGAGAGAGTGAGTAAAGGCAAGGAGGTTTACAAGACGAGCATATATACGCTTTGCCAACCTGCACTAGCGTTTGCGGAATGGGTAATAGAAAGA